>NC_085844.1:250883917-251208917 GCF_035594765.1 Anolis carolinensis | reverse complement strand
CATGTAATAATAATAATAAATACAGGAAAATAATACATGTAATAATAAATAGAGTAGAATAATAAATGTAATAATAATAATATCAAAGTGAAATAATAAATGTAATAATAATAATAATAATAATAATAATAATAATAATAATAATAATACAGTAGAGTCTCACTTATCCAACATAAACAGGCCGGCAGAACGTTGGATAAGTGAATATGTTGGATAATAAGGAGAGATTAAGGAAAAGCCTATTAAACATCAAATTAGGTTATGATTTTACAAATTAAGCATCAAAACATCATGTTATACCACATATTTGACAGAAAAGTAGTTCAATATGCAGTAATGCTACTTAGTAATTACTGTATTTATGAATTTAGCACCAAAATATCACAATGTGTTGAAAACATTGACTACAAAAATGCGTTGGATAATCCAGAATGTTGGATAAGCAAGGCTTGGATAAGTGAGACTCTACTGTAATAATAATAATAATAATAATAATAATAATAATAATAATAATAATAATAGAGTAAAATAAATGTAATAGTAGCAACAATAATAGAGTAGAATAATAAATGTAATAATAATAGAGTAAAATAATAAATGTAATAATACCAATAATAATAGAGTAAAATAATAAATGTAATAATAATAGAGTAAAATAATAAATGTAATAATACCAATAATAATAGAGAAAAATAATAAATGTACCATATATTCTCGAGTATAAGCTGACCCAAATATAAGCCAACCAGGATCCTCACCTGAGTATAAGCCGAGGGGGGCTTTTTCAGTCTTAAAAAAGGGCTGAAAAACTAGGCTTATACTCGAGTATATACAGTAATCCAAATTACGAAAGCGGATAATCCACATTATCTGCTTTATAGTAGATTATCTGAGTCTACACTGCCATATAATCCAGTTAAAAGCAGATATTTTGAATCTTATATGAACAAACCTCCGAGGATGCTTGCCACAGATGCAGGCGAAATGTCAGGAGGGAATGCTACTGGAAGGTGGCCATACAGCCTGAATAACTCACATCAGTTCAACAACAACAACAACAACAACAACAATAACAAGCATAGTTGTGAGGTGTTTACTCACCACTCCGAGTGTGCAAAGGGTCTGGGCCTGTGATTTAGATCTCGCGGTGTCCACAACCACCTGGACGGAAAGACTGACCCGCAAAAGAGCAGCACCTTGCTTGAAGCTAATGACGGGGAATTTGCCGAGCACCACGTTGAGCCCAAGGGCAACTTCCTTCGGAAATCGTTGTCTGATCTACAGCAGGAGGAAGGAAACAAGGAGGGTTGGTTATCTGCACTGTTGTGATCACCGAACATGCAAAGCTTTGTTGTCATTATTGAGGTGTGCTTTCAAGTTGTTTCTGACTTATGGCAGCCCTAATGTGAACCTACTGCAAGGTTTCCTGGGGCTGAGAGTGTGTGAATTATTATTATTATTTACAGTATTTATATTCCGCCCTTCTTTCTCACCCCGAAGGGGACTCAGGGCGGATTACAATGAACACATATATGGCAAACATTCAATGCCAACAGACAAACAACATATATATAGACAGACACAGAGGCATTTAACATTTTTTTCCAGCATCACGATTCCGGCCACAGGGGGAGCTGTTGCTTCACTGTCCACTAGTGGCTGTACTTCCTCATTCCTTTCTTTGTGTTTTGCTGGCAGTTTTATTATGTTGTAAATTAGTTAAATTAGCCTCCCGCATAAAGCGTACCTAAATTTCCCTAATTGACAGATGCAACTGTCTTTCGGGGCTGCATAGGTCAACAGCAAGCTGGGCTATTTAATGGTCGGGGGCTTAACCCGACCCGGGCTTCGAACTCATGACCTCTCGGTCAGTAGTGATTTATTGCAGCTGGTTACTAGCCAGCTGCACCACAGCCCGGCCCTATTCCACAACTGAACACTTTTCGCTATCAGGACGTTCTTCCAATCAACAATTGAGCCACACCGTTTACAGAAAACCTACACACACAGATAGATACTTTCATAAAAACTCCAACCATCACCCAAGTCAAAAAAGAAGCACAATCAAAGCCCTGACAGACCGTGCACAAAGAATCTTCTCCAAGGTGAACTAAACCACCTAAACTGGGCTCTACAGGCCAATGGAGACTCTACCATGGACATCAGAAGAGCTGCGAGACCAAGAACAAGCCATGAGAGTCAAGACAAAGATCCACCCAGAGGAAAGGTGTTCTTACCAGACATCAAGGGAACCACTTACCATATACTGTTGATGAGGAACTGAAAATATGGATTTTTAGACATATATTGTATGCACATTAGAAGCAGTGAAATGAAGAAAAATCAGACTCTCTCTGTGTTAGATTTTAGGGATGCACAAGCTGACAGGACAAGCTGGGAGAAGGGGGGGGGCAGTTTTCTATACATTCCAGTGTGAATTGGTTCCTAGTACAGCTTGACAGGTCAAGAGTGGCCTCTTGATGGATCTCTCTTTTGGTGTCTGTGACTTGCTACACGCTTTTAAGAGTGCTTAAGATAGGAAAATGCTGATGGTCCATATTTATGTCCATGTATGTAAGCATGTGAAGTGACGTACTAATGACGAGATGTATGTAAAAGCATGTTCTTTGTCTGAAAATGTATAAAAGGCAAGTCCACGCCTTGATCGTCTCTCTGGAAAGCTTTTTTGGAAGAGATTCCACTTCCAGGGACTCGGCTGAAATAATAAACCGGACTTTTTGGCCTCTCAAACGGATCTCTCTTTGCGGTATCTCTCCCTTCATCTACAACACTGTAGGCAAGCTGATGAAGAAACAACCTACAAACTATCTACAGACCCACTAAGAAAATCCAACAAATGCTACATTCAGCAAAGGACATGAAGGATCCTCTCACCTCTGCAGGAGTCTACCGTATACCATGCAGCTGTGGACAAGTCTACATTGGGACCACCAAACGCAGCTGCATTGCCCAGACATGAATCAAGGAACATGGAAGGCACTGCAGACTGATTCAGCCAGAGAAGTCAGTCATTAGCAGAGCACTTGATCAATGAACCAACCTGGACACAGCATATTATTGGAGAACACAGAAATGCTGGACCATTCCAGCAACTATAATGTCAGCCTACACAGAGAAGCCATTGAAATCCACAAACAAGTGGACAATTTCAACAGAAAGGAGGAAACCATGGAAATGAATAAAATCTGGCTACCAGTATTAAAAAACTCAAAAATCAGAACAGTAAATAAAGAACAACACTCTGAAAACAGAGGAATTCCAGATATGAATCAATCAGGGGCAGCTAACACCTCCGAACAAAGGATTCCCCCAGGCAGGAATGAATCTGGCAAGGCCATTAATGCTAATCAAGGTGATTAATTACAACATTCACACTGGCCTCCAACAGACAAGAGTTCTTTCTTTCTCGCACTTTGGACCTGCCACAGATATATAAACCTCCCTTGCTTAGTTTTCCTATATACCTCACAACCTGAGGATGCCTGCCATAGATGTGGGCAAAACGTCAGGAGAGAATGCTTCTGGAACATGGCCAGACAGTCCAGAAAATGCACAGCAACCCAGTGATTCTGGCCATGAAAGCCTTCAACCACAGATTTTCTCAGATTTTCTTGACCAAGAAAGAATAATAGAAGATAATCTTTTCATCCCACTTTCTGCAGAGAGGAAAATGCACAGTCATTTCTGTATACAGGCCTAAATGTGCTCCTGTATTGTGGAGTGAATGCAGTTTGACACCACTTTTACTGCCATGACTCAATGCAATGGAATCCTGGGAGTTGTAGTTTGACATGATCTGTAGCCTCTCTGGCAATAATACTACTTTGTTGATAACCTGCCCTATCTCCCTGAGGGGACTTAGGGCAGCCTACAACAAAATAAAACACAGTGGCAAACATTCAATGCCAAAATAATATATAACAGATCAAAATTAAAACAACTTAAATAAACAAGACACAGTACAGTTTGGCAATGAATGCCAAACTACAACTCCCAGGATCGCATAGCATGGACCCCTGGCAGTTAAAGTGAGATCAAGTTGCCTTCATTCTACAGTGCAGATGTCCCCAAAGATAAGTCAGAGCCAATACAGTCTCCCAAATATTCAAAGATGTTGGATGAGTCATGGAAAGGTTCCTCCAAAACATACCGAAGGGATGGCTGGTTCCAGCATGGAGGTGGTGAGGAGGTATCCTTTGAGGTTCTGCAGAGAAGCAAAGAGGTCTCAGTATTAGACTGTGAGAACGGCCAGGGGTTAATGTAAGAACGGAGAAAGAGCCCCAAACTTGGGTCAGACCAAAGGCCCACTTAAACCCAGCATCTCGCTTCTGGCAGTGGCCATACAAAGACCCATGAGCAGGACACAAAGACAAAAGTCTCTTCCATTCCCTGTCTCCCATCCAGCCAATATACGAGGGCTATCCACAAAGTACATTACGTTTTGGAATTAAAAATGAACAAAGTATAGGAGAAAACATTTACCATATGCAGTTAAAAGCCACACCGAAATACCACTTCTCAACATAGTCACCATTCAAATCTAGGCATTATCATAGTGATGAATGAGCTTTGCAACTCCTTCCCCACTAAATTCTGCCATTGCCACCAATGGCATGAAAATTTTTGTGTTTTTTGTTAGCCAGATGAAAATTAGTGTCGTATAAGCACCCCATTTTTGTTAGCGGGAACCAAATACGAAAATGAGATGACACGAAATGAACGGCCATTCCATACAAAAGCACAACACTATAGTTTACCCACATGCTATACATTTTCTAATGTGATCATTTATAAAACCCAAAACCAAACAATGACTAGTCCTACGATTTATCATTACGAAAGACTTAATCTGGGTGTCACCAAGTATATATATATATATATACACACACATATATGATTGGTTTGTGTTTATAAGCATAAGCGACCCAATCATGAAGCACAAAAAAGGGCAAATGGTATTCATAGCGATATTCGTGTAAAGAAAAGAACTGTAAATGAAAACAACTGTACAAACCACAGGAAAAATGTGGCAAAGGTGAAGCCATGGTGTGGTAAGGACATTATTCTACCCAGGTGGGACATGTGGTTGTTAGGAATTGTGGGAGTTGTAGTCCAAAACACCTGGTGAGCCGAAGCTTGCTCATGTCTGCTTTAGAGCCCCGTCATTCTACTAACCGAAGGGTTTCGCATGTTGAAATTCAGGACTCCGGATTTCATCAAGGTGGCAAACATTTGGCCGATCAGGGGCTCCGAGATGCCCATGTTCACCATGGAGTCGTGGTCATCCTTCCGAGGAGGCGGCAGAGAGAAGGGGACCTCGGGGCCGGAGGGGATGTCGAAGGGCCTGCCCATCAGTGCAAAAGCTGCCTGTGGAGAGGTCAGAAGAGTCACTCTCATGCCATTTTACATGTCAAAATAGACCACCAGAGTCACAACAGAGAGGCGCTCTTACATTTAAGTCCAGGTCGATGTAATTGCTGGTGATCTCAGGTGTGTCCAGCATGGAGTATTGGAACCTCGACATGGGGTTGATGGAATTCACACCTGGAAGTCAGACAACATGTGGTTATGGGTTTTGCCATCTTAAAGGAACTAAAGAGAATAGTGGAAGATGTCCAGAGGAGGGCAACTAAAATGATCAAAGGTCTGGAGACCATGAATCCCTATGAGGAGCGGCTTAAAGAGCTGGTCACGTTAAGCCTGCAGAAGAGAAGGCTGAGAGGAGACATAAGAGCCATGTATTAATATGTGAAAGGATGTCATCAGGGAGCAAGCTTGTTTTCTGCTGCCCTGGAAACAAGGACTCAAGGGAACCATGAGTTCAAATGATTGGAGAGGAGATTCCACCTAAACATTAGGAAGAACTTCCAGACTGTAAGAAGAACTGTTCAGCAGTGGGACTCTCTGCCTGGTGGAAGGGGAAGGTTCTTCCTTGGAAGCTTTTAAACAGAGGCTGGATGGCCATCTGTCAGGGATACTTTGTGCTTCTCCCGCATGGCAGAATGAGGTCGGACTAGATGGTCCATGTGGTCTCTTCCAACTCTATTCTTCTATGATTCTAGGGACACCTCCTCTGTTGTGGTTCCTTTGAGTCCAGAAATACAGTTTTGTGCAAAATAAAAACCGCCCTTGTTTTCTGCACAGATTAAGTCTGAATCTGGGTGTTGAAACACAATGTCCAAATATGTCTAGACTCTTTATTTCCCAATCCCAAACTAGAGACAAGGAGATTAGAAATACAATAGTTTACTTCTGCAGAAGAACTAAGGAAGTGCTTTTCAACCTATGGGTCCCCAGGTGTTTTGGCCTACAACTCCCAGAAATCCCAGCCAGTTTACCAGTTGTCAGGATTTCTGGGAGTTGAAGGCCAAAACATCAGGAGACCCACATCTGGGCAGGTCTACAAGTCAAGCCAAGCAAGTGCCAGGATTGGGTCACGTTTGATTGTTCCTGCATCATGGGTTTTGTAGTCTCAGATTTGACGCAAACATGCACACACCCAATCAAACTTCCTTTTCCCCTCTTTTCTTTCTGAATTATTTTCACTCAGCTTTATCCTTCAGTTCGGCATCTCTGTGTCTCTTTCTGTTCCTAAACATCCTGTTCCTCTTTGTTCCCAAACAAAACAATCTTCTGCGCAATTTTTTCCCCCCTCCGATCTCGGTCAGGTCAACTTGATCTCCTCTTTGCCTCTCACCCAGGTCTCTTGTTCTTGTGCTTGTCAAGGCTTATCTATCCCAAATCCCTTCCCTCTCCTTCCCTTTCTTTAACCCATTCCTCATTTCTTCTCCTTCCTTGTAAAATTCACATTGCATATCCTGGCTCCAACATGAAAGCTATCTTTGAAAACAATGCAGTTTTCTATGTTGTTGAAGGATTTCATGGCTGGAATCATTAGATTGCTGTGAGTTTTTCGAGCTGTATGGCCATGTTCCAGCAGCATTCTCTCTGAATGTTTCACTTGAATCTGTGGCTGGCATCCTCAGAGGTTTGTTAGAAGTGAGGCACGGTAGGCTGTTAGGAATGGTGGGAGTTGAAGTCCAAAACGCCTGGAGGGCCCAAGTTGGCCCATGCCGGCTCTAGAGACTAGTACACCATGGAGCAATGGATTCAAATGGAAAGAAAAGAAATTCCATCTAAACATCAGGAAGAACTTCTTGATAGTAGACAGTAAAAGTTGCTAAATAGTGGAATATGTTGCCGCCTGGGAGCTCCTTGGAGCCTTCTTCCCTGGAGGTTTCGAAACAGAGACTGGATGGTCATTTTATTTATTTTTATTTACAGTATTTAAATTCCGCACTTCTTTCTCACCCCGAAGGGAACTCAGGGCAGATCACATTATATTCATATAGGGCAAACATTCAATGCCCATAAACACATCAAACAGAGACTGGGACAGACAGACGCAGAGGCAATTTAACCTTCCTCTGAGGGGATGTTCGATTCTGGCCACAGGGGGGAGCAGCTGCTTCATCATCCACTCTGACGGCACTTCCTCATTCCAGGTCATAAATTAGTTAAACTTGCCTCCCCACTTTTTTTATAAGTGGTACCTTATTTCCTATTTGATAGATGCAACTATCTTTCGAGTTGCCAGGTCAGCAATGAGCAGGGGCTATTTTTTATTTTTAATTGACGGGTGCTCACCCCACCACGGGCTGGCCTCGAACTCATGACCTCATGGTCAGAGTGATTTATTGCAGCTGCTCAACAGCCTGTGCCACAGCCCGGCCATCTGTTAAGAGGGCTTGGATTGTGTCTTCCTGAAGGACAGAGGGACTAGATAGGATAACCTTTGAGGATCCATCTCTAGTGGAATGAAGACTGCTTGGGAGTCTGGTGGGCTCTTCTCCTCTGTAAGTTTCTTAGCAGAGACTGGATGGTCATCTGTTAAGAGGGCTTGGATTGTGTCTTCCTGAAGGACAGAAGGACTGAAGAGGACAACCTTTGGGAATCCATCTCTAGTGGAATGAAGACTGCTTGGGAGTCTGGTGGACTCTCCTTCTCTGTAGGTTTCTAAGCAGAGACTGGATGGTCATCTGTCAAGAGGGCTTGGATTGTGTCTTCCTGAAGGACAGAGGGACTAGATAGGATAACCTTTGAGGATCCATCTCTAGTGGAATGAAGACTGCTTTGGAGGCTGGTGGATTCTCCTTCTCTGTATGTTTCTAAGCAGAGACTGGATGGTCATCTGTTAAGAGGGCTTGGATTGTGTCTTCCTGAAGGACAGAAGGACTGGAGAGGACAACCTTTGGGAATCCACCTCTAGTGGAATGAAGACTGCTTGGGAGTCTGGTGGATTCTCCTTCTCTGTAAGTTTCTAAGCAGAGACTGGATGGTCATCTGTCAAGAGGGCTTGGATTGTGTCTTCCTGAAGGACAGAGGAACCGGAGAGGACAACCTTTGGGAATCCATCTCTAGTGGAATGAAGACTCCTTGGGAGTCTGGTGGACTCTCCTTCTCTGTAGGTTTCTAAACAGAGGTTGATGGTCATCTATTGTGTATTCTTTTGTGGCCCAATTTATTTGGATTGGATGACTTTGCAGTCTATTCCAACTCTTTGATTCCATAATCAAGTAGGAAGGAAAAGATAGACAGACCACACTTGGGCTTCTCCTGAATGCCCTTCAACGTGGACATTGCCAGCTCCACCCATCACCAAGCCCTTATCGAAGACAGTGGCTGCCATAATCCTATGTTGACTTAAGACCTGCGGGTCAATATTGAATTTCTTCCTCATTGCAGTCCCAAGAGTCTGTTTGACTTTCTCATCAAGAGGGGTCACGAAAGGGCAGCCTACAACACCGAGCAAACAACTTTCCTACAACTTTCCTTTAAAGGAACTGAAACAGATCTGACACCAACACAGTTCTGCAAAAAAAAAAGGTTTCTCTGCCAGATTCCTTGCAAGCAAAACCAAGCGGGCGAAAAGGTTGGGCCATTGGAAGAGGAGTCCATCCACCTCATGATCCAAACCCATGACTGAAGGCACAGCTGTTCTCCTCACCTGTCAGGCGGCTCAGACTTCAAGTTTGATTGCAACTCCCATCATCCCTAGCCTGTCTCATGAAGGGATAATGATAATGGGAGATGTCGTCTGGCAAGAAGGGTGGTGAGAAGGAAAACCGCACCTTTGGTCATGGATGGGAATCAAGTGTTTATCCATGCCTCACAACCTTTGAGGATGCCTGCCATAGATGTGGGCGAAATGTCAGGAGAGAATACTTCTGGAACATGGCCACACAGCCTGAAAGACATACAACAACCCTGTGATCCCGGCCATGAAAGCCTTCGGCAACACAACAAATCAAGTGGTTCTGTGGATGTGGCTGGACTTCAACTCCCATCGTCCTCCATCGGTCCCCAAGATCAGGTGAAGCTGCAACTCCCATCAGCTCCAAAAATGTCTGGGTTACAACTCCCATGTGCCCCTACCAGCCAGTGAGAGAGGATGCTGTGAGTTGAAGTCCAACCACACATGGAGAGCCACATTATTCCAACCTATGACTGAAGACATTATTGGTGGGATGGCTTATTCTTCTTGTTGGACTGCCACCCCCATCATCCCCAGACTGCCTAACTGAAACACCAACAGTATTATAAGTTGTGCCGTAAAGGGTACCAGGTATCGTCCAGATCCACCAAACCATCAAGGTGCCTTTGTGGAACAAACATACAACCACACGTACAGGCATGCATACTTTTTATGTACATGTAGCAGGACATTGGCTTTAACTGAGTCACTTGCACCATGAAGCTTAGCAACTTACCAACCAAGGTGCCCAGTTTGGCATTGAGTCCCAAAACCACGTTTGAAACACTCAGACACATCTGCATGGACACAAAACAGAGGAGTTAATGAAAAGACAGCGGGCAGCACGAAGCACAAAGCATTTTACTCTCAAAGCATCTTTATTTCGACTTTTCTTTGGGACACCAGGGTTTCCTCAATTTGATCTGTGCAGAACCATGAGTGGGCAATTCATGCTTGGGACAAGGAATCAAACACTGAGTATTATGGAGAATATTTTTGCAATCTCCTCTCTGGGCTGGGCTGTGGCGCAGCTGGTTAGTAGCCAGCTGCAATAAATCATCACTGACCGAGAGATTATGTGTTTGAGCCAGCCCAGGTCAGATTGAGTGGCCTAGCTCGTGGTTGACCTAAACAACCCAAAAGATAGTTGCATCTATCAAGTAGGAAATTTAGGTACCGCTTTATGCGGGGAGGCTAATTTAACTAATTTTAAAAGGTAAAGGTTTCCCCTGATGTTAAGTCGAGTCATGTCTGACTCTGGGGGTTAACTAATTTAGGACACTATAAAAATGTCCAGCAGCATGTGTGAGGAAGATTGAGGAAGTACTCCATCAAGGACTCGGTGTCACAGTGGATGATGTGGTCGTGCTGTAGTGCAGCTAGGTAGTAGCCAGCTGCAATAAATCACCACTGACCGAGAGATCATGAGTTCAAGCCAGCCTGGGTTAGATTGAGCACCTGACTATTAAATAGCCTAGCTCATTGTTGATTGAAACAACCCGAAAGATAGTTGCATCTATCAAGTAGGAAATTTAGGTACTGCTTTAGGCGGGGAGGCTAATTTAACTAATTTACAACATCATAAAAATGTCCAACAACATGTGTGCAGAAGATGAGGAAGTACTCCATCAAGGACTCGGTGTCACAGTGGATGATGTGGTCGTGCTGTAGTGCAGCTAGGTAGTAGCCAGCTGCAATAAATCACCACTGACCGAGAGATCATGAGTTCAAGCCAGCCTGGGTTAGATTGAGCACCTGACTATTAAATAGCCCAGCTCATTGTTGATTGAAACAACCCGAAAGATAGTTGCATCTATCAAGTAGGAAATTTAGGTACCGCTTTAGGCGGGGAGGCTAATTTAACTAATTTACAACACCATAAAAATGTCCAACAACATGTGTGCAGAAGATGAGGAAGTAGTCCATCAAGGACTCAGTGTCACAGTGGATGATGAAGCAACAGCTCCCCCTGTGGCTGGAATCGAGCATACCCTTATGAAGGCTGGAAAATATTACATTGCCTCTGTGTTTCTGTCTCTGTCTGTGGCATTGAATGTTTGCCATGTATATGTACATTGTGATCTGCCCTGAGTCCACTTCGGGGTGAGAAAGAAGGGTGGAATATAAATACTGTAAATAAATAAATAAATGCATAAATTAATGTCCAAGGTGGGCTTTAATTTACACCACAATCTTCTCTGGACATTTAAAGTTTGGACTTGGACATGGATTTGATTTCAAAAAGTCCTCCCTAGAAATCTTCCAGGAGATTTTGGGAACAAAGATTTTTTTTGGGGGGGGGGGGCTTTAGAGAGACACTTGTCAAAAACTTTCCCAAGTAAAGAGGACAGAAATATCATTTATATGAATAATATTTTTTTTTCTGGGCTCTGTACCTGGTCCACCAAAGCAGCACGAATGTGGTCTTGAATAGGTTTCAGAAAGCCAAGCAAGCTAAGAAAAGGCACAACACAAAGAGGAAACATCAGTGAGAGCAAAAGAAATAAAATCTCCCTTTCCCCAGTTAATTTTGATGCACGAAGCTGCTACCCCTTTAACCCCAATAACAACAACCTTATGCTAAGATCAGCTGTATATGGAACTTGTAGACTTTTGAGAGCTTTTGTTTTCTGGACTAGAGTTTGTCAAAGACATGATAGATGCGAGATGTATAGTTTTCTCCTTCCTTGTCACGCCCTCCCTAAACATGCTGTGCACTGGACTGGTTGTCTCAAGGACAAGCTAAAAAAATAAACCCATACATAGCAGAGTCTTTATCAGTTGTCAGCAGAGTTTAACTGCACTGTCTGACTTTGTGTGCTCACTGTTTAAGAAAACTCTTTGACTGAGTTTTCATCCAAACTAACAGTAGAAGCTTTTAATCTTGACATGTTGCATTATGTCCAGCTATATACACACACCAGGATTCCTTGATCTCCGAAGAGATATATGAAAAGTTAACTGGTGTAATACGGAAACAGAGGTTTTTACAAAAATAATTTATATATAAGTATTCACACTACCTTATGTCTTCTACGTATTTATGATTCTATTAATGTGAAAAGAAAACATAGGTATCCTGTTTGTACAATGTCTTGACAGGTTACTCACTTTTATAACGACATCAATTATAACAAATACACACTGGTATAAGTCACACAAGAACATATATAAACACCTGTTTTGTCAATAACAGATGATTTAAAGTCTGTATATATTCACTATACTGATACAAGTAGTATTCAAGAGTTCAACAAGGATAATAATGGTGGTATCTTGTAGTTCAACACAGGATAATAACGGTGGTATCTTGTAGTTCAAAAGTATTATCCTGCGTTTACTCTTGAACTGCAAGATACCACCGTTGTTATCCTGCGTTTACTCTTGAACTACAAGATACCAACGTTATTATCCTGCGCCGTTTACTCTTGAACTACAAGATACCAACGTTATTATCCTGCATTTACTCTTGAACTACAAGATAGCAACACTATTATCCTGCGTTTACTCTTGAACTACAAGATACCACCATTATTATCCTTGTTGAACTCTTGAATACCACCTGTATCAGTATAGTGAATATATACGGACTTTAAATTATCTATTATTGACACAACAGGTGTTTATATATGTTCTTGTGTGACTTATACCAGTGTGTATTTGTTATAATTGATGTCATTATAAAATTGAGAATACTTATATGTACATTATTTTCTTAAAACCCTCTGTTTCCATATTGCACCAGTTGACTTCATAGATATGTAGACATCTGTACATATCTAGATATGCAGAGATATACTCACAATGCAGATAACAGGTATAACAGATGTGCAGAGAGAAGTGAGAGAGACATGGCAAGAGAGAGATAACACTCTTGCTACCCTCTTTTATACCCATTGCTCGCTCGTCATCAACCAGGGACAACAATGAATGTTGCATCATCATGACTGTTGCATGGCCATGATTCAGCTTCTTCAGTATGTCCCTCAAGTTCCACACTACCACCCACTTAACCCTTCAGTAGGTGTGTGACCACATGTCCATTAGAACTGTATTTTCCACCAATTTAACACAATAAGGTTACAGTCAATACTGTCATGGTTCAGTCTGATGATGAAGGGGGATTTGGGTCTATGCAGGCTGACCATGGCAATGTTGATGAGGGAAATGTTGAAGGCTCTGAATTGTTAGAGAGGCCTCAGACTAGCAGTGAAACAGAAGCCTGTGATAAACAGACTAGAAATGCAGCAGAAGCCAATGATAAGGGTGACCTTTCACAGGATTCAGAACATCAACAGAGTTCAGAACATCAACAAGTCCAAGGTGTCTCTGGCAGCGAGTCAGAGGAGTCTTCCTCAGATAGGGATACAAGGTTAAGGTTAAAAATTCATCATCCCCGATGTTCTCTTAGGATAGCTGGTAAGTGTGTGGGAACCCAAGGACAAAGGAATGCTTTCTTGGCCATGTAAGCATGGTTAAATAAGGGAGAAACAGGGAAAGATTTCAGACGAAGCAACATTGGTTTTGGAAACAGAGTTCCTGTCTTGCCAATGCTCTTGGAAAAGTACTCTTGCTTTTGTTCATGCCTGGATGTTGCATTTTGGATGGTGTTTTGAAGCTCATGCTGCCTTGTTTTCAGGATTGATTTGTTATATTAGAGACTTTGAACTATATTCTACTGACTGCCTTTACATTTGGATTATTACTTTCTCTACTGCTTTTTATTCAGACTTTGCTATCTATTATCAATAAACTATTTAAACCAAGCTTGCTGTGGTAGTATGTGTGTAAGAACAAGGTGAACTGGCGCTGAGGTCCAACAAATGCATTCTTGTCTAACTGTGCATTATCTCTCTAGCAGAGTTTGCCCGTCCATGAACCAATGAACCAGAAAGGTCCGTTGTACTTTTCTATTAGGCAAACTCCATTTGGAAAAGTTCCTTTTTCGTAAGGAGCAGTGGAAACATCTATTGAATAGAAACTTTCTCAAAACTCTGGGAGAGCCTTTGTGGTCTGACGGCATCTACTGTATGTAAGTCCAACATGTTTTATGAAATCACATTTGGGGAGATATGGCAAGTCCAAAACCAATCAATCATATAAGTTAGGTCTCACACATAAAGCAGAAGCACGCACACAAAGAACGGACACTGACTTGTTACCACCAAGAACAATTTGCACATCTCCGAGAAGAGACTTGCAAGCTGTAATGCTCAGGACGGGGAAGCCACCGGGAGTGCGCCCGACCCGGATGTCCAGCGAGATGGAGGAGCCCAACTTCAGTTCCAAGGGAGCGATCAAGCTGCGCAAAGGAAGGCAACAACGTCAGAATTTTGCTAAAAATAATAGGGGTGCATCTACACCAGGCATGGGCAAACTTTGGCCATCCCTCCAGGTGTTTTGGACTCCAACTCCCACAATTCCTAATAGCCTACCGGCTGTTAGAAATTGTGGGAGTTGAAGTCCAAAACACCTGGAGGGAGGGCTGAAGTTTGCCCATGCCTGAATTACACTGTGGAATGAATGCACTTTGGGCTGGGCTGTAGCACAGTTGCTAAATCACCAGCAGTAATAAGATCTACCAGTTTAAAGCCTGGTCGGGGTGAGCACCCGACCGTTAAGCCCAGCTCACTGTTTACCTAAGCAATTCAGAAACAGCTTAGAGCTGTAAGTAGAGAAATCAGGTATTGCAAATTGTGGGGGAGTTATTTTACAACATCATAAAGAACAAGGCCAGAAATGCGATGACCCAAAATATGTCAGAGCGCGGTTTGGATAAGCACACATGCAGCAGAAGACCCACGTAGAAGCACTGGTACCAGTAACGAGGCTTGAGACTTCAGCTATCTATAAACAGGTTTACTGGTGAACGGAAAACTCTCACAAGACGATACACATACAGACAGAGTGCAGAGAGCAGATAACCAGAGAGAGACTACAGGAAGCAGAAGGCTATATACAAATACTTCTGCTGTATGATGCAACACTCAGTTAACTCTTTACACACTTGCATAGTGGACAGCAGACAGTGCATGATGCAATCACAGTATATGATGTAATCCCCAGCACACATTGCATACATGACTCAATTACATTTAAACAACTCTATATACAATCATTCCCACTTCAACAAAATAAGGTGGAAGGAGGAAGTCCTGATAACTCTTGGTCATAGAGAATGAAGCAAGAATCAGACATTCTGTCTCCTTCTTCAATGTTCCATTGGTGAGCCATAGCCAGGCCTTCTCCTTATCAGCTTTTCCTTCAATTTTGTCAAGGAACTTTCCATGCAATGCTTTGTTGTGCCAGCTGCCAGCTCTAGTTTGTAGTGCGGTTTTCTTGTATTGGTTTTTTGTCTGCTATGCTTTGAGTATTATTATTATTATTATTATTATTATTATTATTATTATTATTATTATGATGTTATTATTATGCAGTTTGAGACCCATTCCACTGACATGAATTCATTGTCTGAAATCTTGGGTTCTTCCCAGTGCACTTCAGCTCCCAATCGGCCCAAAACACGACATAAATCAGTTCAGCTCTGGCCAGAGTGGACACTGGGGGCAGCCCCAAACCCATCATGTCTCTCGAGCCCAAACAGGGGTATTTCATAGGAAAATTACACCCATTTGGAAACATGAAGAAGGGGGTGATTGGAAAATGGCCTCTGTGTCTGTCTATATGTCGTATGTCTAATAATGGCATTGAATGTTTGCCATGTATATATGCATTGTAATCCACCCTGAGTCCCCTTTGGGGTGAGAAGGGAAGAATATGAATACTGTAAATAAATAGATAATAAACATTCTGTAATGCTATGGAATCTTGGGATCTATAGTTTGGTCAGGTACCATATGCTTTGGCAAAGAAGGCCAAAGACTTTGTAAAACTACAGCTCCCAGGATTCCATAGCATTATGGCATGTTCTCTATTTATCTATTTATTTACAGTATTCATATTCCACCCTTCGCACCCCAAAGGGGACTCAGGGCGGATTACAATGCACATTTATGGCAAATATTCAATGCTATTATTAGACATATGACATATAGACAGACACAGAGGCAATTTAACATTTTCCAGCTTCCGGCTTCATGAGGTTATGCTCAATTCTGGCCACAAGGGGAGCTGCTGCTTCATCATTCACGTGTGACACCAAGTTCTTGATGGAGTACTTCCTCATTCCTTTCCACACACTGCTGCCAGTTTTTATTGTTAAGTTAA
The DNA here is from genome assembly GCF_035594765.1 of Anolis carolinensis. Classification (NCBI taxonomy): domain Eukaryota; kingdom Metazoa; phylum Chordata; class Lepidosauria; order Squamata; family Anolidae; genus Anolis; species Anolis carolinensis. The sequence goes on along the minus strand of NC_085844.1, from coordinate 251,192,635 downwards.
ATCAGCTTCCCCACAGAAAGCGGTACCTAGAATTCTCTACTCAACTGTTTGTTGAGCTGCTTAGGGGGTCAGCGAGCTAGGCAATTAACAGCTAGGAGCTCAATCCGAGCCAGGCTTCGATCCCATGACCTTTCCGTCATTAGTGATTTATTGCAGCTGGCTACTAACCAGCTGCACCACAGCCCGGCCCATTTAGTCAAGTGTTATCAAACTGCATTTGTTCTACAGTGCAGATGCACCAGAAAAAGGATGGGAAGAGAAAGCTAAAGGCTTTCAAAAAGTACAACTCCAAAGTGAAATCTATAATTCGCTCACAGGTTTGCTCTGACTTGTAATTGGCAGCTAAGAGAAAGCTGGACGCCCGTCTTCGGAATCAGTTTTACAGTAAGATGCGGCAGCTGGACATTCTTAATGTTGATCCTGCAGAAAACGAAAAAAGGCAGACAGGGAAATAATATCATGGTTCTCCTAAAAGAAAAGTCATGCATAGCTTAGACACAGCAGTATTTTAAAACAAACAGTATTATTTCAGAATAAGTTTTCCATGGATCGCAATCCATTTTTTTTCCGGGTGCATTGGAATCTAAATCCAGTGCTTAGGTGCCTCAGCCATGTTTGCGGGGTTTTACATTTAATATTGTATTAAAATATCTGTATTTTATAGCAATGGGTTTTGATATATATATATATTATTCAATGTTTTTAAATGAATTTTTATTCAAAGAAAAAACCTACAACCTATGTATTGTCGAAGGCTTTCGTGGCCAGAATCACTGGGTTGCTGTGAGTCTTTCAGGCTGCATGGCCATGTTCCAGAAGGATTCTCTCCTGACGTTTCACCCACATCTGTGACAAGCATTCTCAGAGGTTGTGAGGTATGTTGGAAACTAGGCAAGGGAGGTGTATATAGTTTCCAACAGACCTCACAACCTCTGAGGATGCCTGCCACAAATGTGGGCGAAACGTCAGGAGAGAATGCTTCCAGAACATGGACATACAGCCTGAAAGACTCACAGCAACCCAAACATACAACCCTTCCAAATGTCCTCTACAACAAAGCAAAATACCCTCTTGCAGGTATTCTTCCAATATTCTTTTCCAGTTGTTTACATGTATTTTAAATTTTAACTATTATCATATAAAACTAACAAAATCCAATTCCCTTTGTTGGTAAATGAATATTATACAAATGAGAATTCACTATGTTATGTTGTGATATTTTCTTCTTCTTTTAACACTACATACACATAAAGTATTGGTACAGTAGAGTCTCACTTATCCAAGCTAAACGGGCCGGCAGAAGCTTGGATAAGCGAATATCTTGGATAATAAGGAGGGATTAAGGAAAAGCCTATTAACATCAAATTAGGTTATGATTTTACAAATTAAGCACCAAAACATCATGTTTTACAACAAATTTGACAGAAAAAGCAGTTCAATACGCAGGAATGTTATGTTGTAATTACTGTATTTACGAATTTAGCACCAAAATATCACGATATATTGAAAACATTGACTACAAGCCGTATAGCCTGGAAAACACACAGCAACCTAGTGATGAATGAAAGATTTCAACACAAAAGTCCTGCATCGTTCAACAGGCTCCTTGGGAGTCGGTCATTGAATTGTGTGGAAATGGGTAGAAACGGAAGAGAACTTCCATATGATGAGGTCCCAAATGTCAACTGTTTAAGCTGCTCACATTGGTTAGGAACCTAATGAAAGCAAAGGCAACTGCATTCCTTCAAGTCCGGAGCGCTCTGTGACTCACCCCACCACATTCAAAAGAGATCCGAGAAGCTGCCCACGGCCCACAAAGTTTTGGATCTTGATGACCTCCAGTCCCCGCAGAAGGGAGGGTTTTCCTTGCTGGCACACTGCAGAGAGAAGGAGAGGGTGACTTTTGGAGAATGGATATCTCCATAACCTTTTGGAGTTCTAATGATCTTTGGAAAGGCATGACCTTGGTAGAAGTCATAACCTTTTGGGAAAATGGCATTCATGCAAGGCAATCAGGTTTCTCAGTTGTCAAAGTGATGTACCTAGATATCTCTTTGAACTGTTAGGGACAAAGATATGCCAATGCAGAAAACACACACATGTATGTATATAGCAGAGTTTCAGAAGTGTTATTTTAGTTGCCCCAAAACATCTACTTTTCCTTAAAATATACCGTATATACTCGGGTATAAGCCAACCCAAAATATAAGCTGAGGCACCTAATTTTAACACAAAAAAACTTGGATAAATTATTATTTATGTATTTATTTATTTACAGTATTTATATTCCGCCCTTCTCACCCTGAAGGGGACTCAGGGCGGATTACAATGAACACATATATGGCAAACATTCAATGCCAACAGACAAACAACATACATTAGACAAACTCAGAGGCATTTTTAACATTTTTCCAGCTTCACGATTCCGGCCACAGGGGGAGCTGTTGCTTCACCGTCCAGTAGTGGCTGTACTTCCTCATTCCTTTCCTCGTGTTTTGCTGGCAGTTTTATGATGTTGTAAATTAGCCTCCCGCATAAAGCGTCCCTAAATTTCCCTAATTGACAGATGCAACTGTCTTTCGGGGCTGCATAGGTCAACAGCAAGCCGGGGCTATTAATGGTTGGAGGCTTAACCCGACCCGGGCTTCGAACTCATGACCTCTCGGTCAGTAGTGATTTATAGCAGCTGGTTACTAGCCAGCTGCGCCACAGCCCGGCCCCCAAATTATTAACCCGAGTATAAGCCGAGGGTGATAAATGTAGCAGCTACTGGTAAATGTCAAAATAAAAATAGATACAGTAGAGTCTCACTTATCCAACACTTGCTTATCCAACGTTCTGGATTATCCAATGCATTTTTGGAGTCAATGTTTTCAATACATTGTGATATTTTGGTGCTAAATTCGTAAATACAGTAATTACAACATAACATTACTGCGTATTGAACTACTTTTTCTGTCAAATTTGTTGTATAACATGATGTTTTGGTTCTTAATTTGTAAAATCATAACCTAATTTGATGTTTAATAAGCTTTTCCTTCATCCCTCCTTATTATCCAACATATTTGCTTATCCAACGTTCTGCTGGCCCGTTTATGTTGGATAAGTGAGACTCTACTGTACCAATAAAATTACATTAATTGAGGCATCAATAGGTTAAATAATGTTTAAAACCCTAAAGCCAAAAAAATATTATTTGCTGGCGAGTGTAATGCGCAGCAGCAAAAGGTGACGTCTTTGCAATATGCCCATTACTGTTGCTGCCTGCTTGGAACTATTTCTTTCAAAACAATTGTGTTTGAATACCAAAGCTTTCAGCAATGGATAAGAAAACCTTGGGGTGCACCTAGGCTGCAAAATGAATCCAATTTAATTGCCTTGAGGTGCACATTAGATTGTCTGGTGCATTAGACTTGAGTAAATACAAGTAGTTTTTTTTAACAATTTCGCCATTAAAATAAAAGTGCATACGAATAGGATGAGAGACACCTGGCTTGAAAACAGTCCATGAGAAAGGGATCTAGGAGGCTTAGTAGATGGCAAGCTGAACATGAGTTCACAATGTGATGCAGCAGCTGAAAAAGCCCATGTGATTCTAGTCTGCATCAAGAAGAATATCATGTCGAGGGTAGTCATGGTCTTAGTCTTTTCTGATTTGGTCAGACCTTACCTAAAATGTGATTGTTTCCATTTCTGGGCAAAACAGTTCAAGAAGGAGATGTAGAAGATGGGAAGTGTGGCGAAGAGACGTTGGAATGTTTATTTAATTTATATTATTATATTATAACCACTGCCACCAATTGTAAAGATGTTTATAATGCGGCCACCAGATGTAAAGGGGATTATCCATGCTTGCCATCACTATGGGAAGATATAGCCACTAGCTACTTAGAGAGGAGACCTTTTAATTTTTGTTTTTCTTCTTTCTTCTTGTTTGTTTTGATGGTAATATATATATGACAGAAGCTGAGATGTTTAAAAGAACAATAACATGTTTATTCTGGCACAAAGCTTAATGGTTACAGTAACTTTCTCTTTAGAGGCACTTTGATTAACAGTTGCAAAGCTAGAATGAGGTGTTTCAAACTTCTAAAAATGTCACTTCTTTCTTTACTGCTCTAAACTACAGTCACCCGATGAATTACAATCACAGATTACCTGTTCCTCATCAGGAGACAGACTACTTTAAAATAAGTCACCAAACTTATTTTAAATTGCCTAAAAAATAAGCATTTGAGACTCCCTGACCCCTTCAACTGATGGTCAGTCTTCACTGTACCTCCTCAGGGCACAGACTAACTGCTTCTTTTTCAAACCTGCACTTCTCCACCAGAACGGTAGTTGGCTCTGCCCACTTCTCCAAGGCAACCAACTCATGAGTGCAGAGTAACTGAAATATTGACCCTTTTAAAACGCAATTAAACATGACATCTGTAAACTAAAAAATTCACACTTTGTTACAGGAAGTGTCCAGAGAAGAGTGACCAAAATGGTCAAAGGTCTGGAAGTAATGAATCCCTACGTGGAATACTTTAGGGAGCTGGGTTGCCTGGAAGTCTGGTGGGGACTAGGGACTAGGATGCGGAGCAATGGATTGGGGCCTTCTCTGAAAAAGAGAGCAGATGCCTCACCAAACTACAAATCCCAGGATTGCATAGCATTGAGTTATGACAATTAAATTACTGATGACATCAAATAGACTCTCCAGGTGCTCCTGAAGCAGCTTCTCCTATTGCTTGATTCAGCACTAATGTATTACACGAATCTATTACACGAATAATACTGTAAATAAATCTAATGAACACCCTGATTTTGGAAAGATAATTTTGCCAAAAATGGTGAGCGTTAGATTCGAATAAATACAGCATATTTGGTGGAGGCTCCTTCTTTGGAGGCTTTGAAGCAGAGGCTGGATGGCCATCTGTCGGGGGTGCTTTGAATGCGATTTCCTGCTTCTTAGCGGGGGGTTGGACTGGATGGCCCATGAGGTCTCTTCCAACTCTCCTATTCTATGATTCTATGATATGTTCGTGTGGGTTAGGGTTAGTGTTAAACCATTAGAACAGGTTTTCAATGATCCTACTCATTGTTATGATTTTTGGAAATGAATCCTGGCCTTACCATACTCAAGGGCTTCTTGGTTCACTCTCACCACGGTTCCTGGCACCGTTCCCTGTGAAGGGATGAGGAGACTGAGGAGAAGGCCCAGGGTGCAAAGCTTGAACATCTTTGTTTCTGTGATGAGGACTTTGAGCAGCCTGGAAAGAGAAGAGAGAGAAGAGGTTTCCGTTAAGGCCTTTCTCATGGGCCATTCCTTGAAGGCAACACAGAAGATCCAAACCCTGTTAAGGAAGAGCGTTGCATGCAAAATAAATTCATTGGACCACATTGCTCAGATTCTGAGTAAAGTTTAAGTAGTTGTTTCACTGCAAGAAACATGGTGCCCCAAAGTCTATGCCATCTCCAGAAATGATGGGCAACCTTAAGTAGTCCCTCCTAAGAGGTCAATATCAGCAAAGTCAAGAGGTCGAGTGGGCTGGATGGTGTCCAGAGAAGTGTTACATGTCCTCAAGCACATGGACAATTTCAATAGAAAGGAGGAAACCATGAAAATGAACAAAATCTGGTTACCAGTATTAAAAAAACACCAGAATCAAGACAGTAAATAAGGAACACCACTTAGAAACAGGGGAACTCCAGACAGCAAACAACCAAGTGCCCGTTAATTTTTGTGGCTGATTTCCTATGGGCTCCCACTTCCAGAGACAATGGCAACCCAACAGATCTGGACTAAACTTGACACACTGAATCTCTATATGAGAAACAGAACATAATGAAGGAGTTTGTGATGTCCCATGGACCCCCGGGCCGCGAACCTGACTCCATTGTGGACAATAGCAATGAGGAAACAGGTTTAGTGCCAATTCAGCAAGACTCTGCCCCGTTCCAGATGTTCCCTATTGACAATTCCAGTTCAGTGCTCATTAAAAAGGACCTTGGAACGGAGTCTTCTCTTCCCAGCTCTCCTCCCTTTGATCGAAGAATGTTTGTGCAAACGGACAGGCAGGGGAGAGCGGGACAAAGACGAAGTGCGAGATTAACCGCAAGGGAATCTCTTGATTAACCATTTTCCCCTGAGAACTCTCGGGGAGGATCGCATCTGGTGGAGATGTTTGTTTTAGCTCTTTTCCCTTGGGAAAAGAGTAGTTGGACACCTGCTCTGTGCAGAGATTTGAAGTTCCTTAAAAGTTCTGTGCGCTGGCTAGTCAGCGCGGAGTCAACGAGTCAGTTCGAAGGATTAGCTTCGTTTCCAGCCAAGTGTGGACTGCGTTTAAGTCCGCTACCTTCCAGTCTTGTCGTGCCTTGCCTTGCCGTGTTCCTTGTATTGTTCGCCGTGATTCCAACCTTGTATCATCATGTCGAGTATCCAGTCTTGTCTTCAATTCCTTGCCTTGGACTTACTTTGAACTTTAGTAAAATCTTGGACGTTTCCCCCACTCAAACTGATTGGAAGTTTGAGTTTGTTTCGGTTTGGGATTATAACTTTGAACTCTAATATTATATACTGGACAATATATTACTGGACTATATTTGACCTTCCCTGAAAGGTCTATTGGTGAACTATATTATCTGCTTATTTTTGTTCTAATTTACTAATTCCTTAATAAAGATATTAGACTGTTATTGGCCTCAGTGTATTGGTTTCCAGTGCCCTTGCTGCCAGGGGCGTGACAGAGTTTGGGGGGAATTGCCCTTGACTTAAGGGAGTTGTAGTTCACCTACATCCAGAGAGCACTGTCAACCAAATAACAATGGATCTGGACCAAATTTGGAACACATACCTTATATGTCAAAATTTGAATACTGGTGGGGTTTGGGGAAATTGACTTTGATTTATAGGGGTTGTGAGGATTGGGATTTATAGTTCACCTGCAATCAAAGAGAACTTTGAACCCCACAATGATGGACCTTGATCTAACCTGGCACACAGAACCCCCATGACCAACAAAATCAAGTATTGAAGGTCTCTGAGGAAAATTTACCTTGATTTCTGGGAGTTGTAGTTCACCTACATCCAGAGAGCACTGTGAACCCAAACAACGATGGATCTGGACCATACTTGGCACACATACCCGAAATTCCGAAATTTGAATATTGGTGGGGTTTGGGGGAATTGACCTTGATTTATAGCAATTGTGGGTAGTGGGATTTATAGTTCACCTGCAATCAAAGAGAACGCTGAACCCCACCAATAATGGACCTTGATCTAACCTGGCCCACAGAACCCCCATGACCAACAAAATCAAGTATTGAAGGTCTCTGAGGAAAATTTACCTTGATTTCTGGGAATTGTAGTTCACCTACATCGAGAGAGCACTATGAACCCAAATGACAATGATTCTGGACCAAACGTGGCACACATACTGGAGAGGTTTAGGATGATTTGACCGTGACATTTGGGAATTGTAGGTACTGGGATGTATAGTTTGCCTGCAATCAAAGAGCACTCTGAACCTCAACAATGATGGACCTGGACCAAACCTGGCACACAGAATCCCTGCGACCAACTGAACCTACTGGAGACGGTTGGGGGGACTGACCCACCATGGTGGGAGTTGTAGTTCACCCTGCAGCCAGAAAGCACACTAAACCCCACCGATGACACATCTGCAGCAAACTTTCCACACATGCCCAACATGACCAACTTTAAGGACTAATGCAGTTAAGAGGAGGTTAACCAGGCATGATGTGAATAGTAGTTCACCCATAACTTGATGCATTTTCTCAATGGGACCATTCATAAATTTTTGGAAAACTGGAGTCTATGCCAGGCATGGTCAAACTTGGGCCCTCCAGGTGTTTTGGACTTCAACTCCCACAATTCCTAACAGCCTACCGGCTGTTAGGAATTGTGGGAGTTGAAGTCCAAAACACCTGGAGGGCCCAAGTTTGACCATGCTTGGTCTATGCTATGGTCCAGAAAACACAAGGACATTCCTTGATCCTACCTTCTTCAGTCAATGCTCGCTTGTCTCTCCTGGAGATGTCCACAGTTCCACGTCCACTTGTGGGCCGATCTCCGTGGCAGAAAGAGCTGTGGTTTTATAGGGCTGTCTGGTTGGGCCAAAGAATGGGAGATTAGGAGAGGTGACGACTTCAAGTTTAACCAAGGTGTAGCACGTTTGCTCGCGCTGAACACACCGCAAAAAACGGTTCATTCTTCCATAGTCAATACACACTGGGTAATGTTTGTAAGGAAAATAAGCAATCCATCACAAACACTTGATCAAATATGTAAAGGCTTAGTCATTCTGAGATAATGAGATGACATCTGGAGGATCCCTCCAAACCAGGCGTGAAGATCCAACAGTGGCTCTACAAAAGGGATTTCTGATTTGCAAACGACTCTCATGAAATAGTTCCGGGCATTTTGGAGAGCTCACGTGGCTCCATCTCTGTCAAATCCAGCAATCTTGATAATGGTCTTTCTATACTACTAGCTTTGCCCGGCCACGCGTTGCTGTGGCTTATGGAAATCATTTGTTGGCCAGGTGGAATAGCAGTGACTAGCCTTGCAACCTCAAAGCCTGACCATTTTCTGGAGTAGCTGGAGTAAGGGGGGGCTAAAGGCAGCAGAGCCTACCTTTCTAACTGGCAGTTAGGGGGAGAAAGGCTCTTCCTCATCATCTGTAATTTGGACTATTTTTCTAGGGTTTTTTAATTGAAAGACATAGACTGGATGACTATGTCTTTTGTGGCCAAATTTGGTGTGATTGGGTTCAGTGGTTTTGTTGTTTACTCTATAGTAAAACATCACATTACATTTATATATACAGAGATTCTTGCAAGGTAAAGGTAAAGGTTTCCCCTGACGTTAAGTCCAGTCATGTCTGACTCTGGGGGTTGGTGCTCATCTCCATTTCTAAGACAAAGAGCCGGCGTTGTCCGTAGACACCTCCAAGGTCATGTGGGATGACTCCATGGAGCGCCGTTACCTACCTGCCAGAGCGGTACCTATTGATCTACTCACATTGGCATGTTTTCGAACTGCTAGGTTGGCAGGAGATGGAGCTAACAGCAGGTGCTCACTCCGCTCCTGGGATTTGAACCTGGGACCTTTCGGTCTGCAAGTTCAGCAGCTCAGCGCTTTAACACACTTTGCCACCGGGGCGAAGCTAGTAAATTATGAATTGTAAACTGCTGTGAGTTTTTTGGGCTGTCTGGCTATGTTCCAGTAGCATTCTCTCCTGATGTTTCACCTGCATCTGTGGCTAATGGCATCTTCAGAGGTCTCTTGGCAGTGAAGCATTATCCCTGTGGAATAATGTCCAGGGTGGGAGAAAGGACCCTTGTCTGCTTAAATCAAGTGTGAATGTTACAATTAGAAAGCTTGAATAGCATTGAGTAGCCATGAAGCTGCAAAGTCAATCAGTGAGGGTATCTGCATAGAGATAGCCTGGGTGTTGTTGGAGCCACCTATTTGGGCAATGTCAGCTGGAACTTTATTGTTTGCTGTCTAGAGATCCTCTGTTTCTGAGTGGAGTACATTATTTACTTTCTTGATTCTGGTGTTTTTTTAATTTTATTCATTTTCGTGGTTTCCTCTTTTCTGTTGAAATTGTACACATACTTCTTATGGGTTTCAGTGGCTTCTCTGTGTAGTCTCACATGGTGTTGGTCAGAGTGGTCCAGCATTTCTATGTTCTCAAATCATATTATGTGTCCAGGTTGGTTCATCAGGTGCTCTGCTATGGATGACTTCTCTGGTTGAGTTAGCCTGCATTGTCTTTCATGCACTTTTATTCAGTTTGGGCAAAGCTGCTGCATTTGTCTCTGACAGATCTCCCCTCCCATGTGGGGTATCCCAAGGTGCAACTCTCTCCCCTCTTCTCTTCAACATCTACGTTAGACCCCTTGCTAGTTTGGCTCGGAGTTTCGGCCTAGACTGCTATCAATATGTGGACGACACCCAACTCCTTCTGCGCCTGGAGCCTGGAGCAACGGCAATACCAGACAATTTCACCTGATGTCTGGAGGCTCTGTCAAACTGGCTACGTGCTAGTAGACTGAAGGTGAACCCGGCGAAGACTGAGATTCTCTGGCATGGCCGCTCGACTGGTCTGACCCACTTGCTACCCACCTTCGATGGTGCTGCCCTATCTCCTTCGCCCACCGTTAAGAGCCTGGGTGTCGTTTTGGATTCACAGCTGACAATGGAAGCTCAGGTCGCTGCTGCTAGCAAACAGGCCTTTTTCCATCTACGACAAGTGAGGCAACTGGCACCCTATCTATCTGATGAGGCTCTGGCAACAGTCATCCATGCCACGGTCACGTCTAGGCTGGACTATTGCAACGCCCTGTATGTTGGCCTTCCGATGTCCACGACCCGAAAGCTCCGTATTGTTCAGAATGCGACAGCCAGGCTACTCACAAGAACACCCATGAAATGCCACATAACACCAGGGCTGCAGCATCTGCATTGGCTTCCAACTGATTACCGTGGTCTATATAAAATGCTAGTTCTGACCTTTAAAACTCTTTACGGCCAGGGCCCATCATACCTTAGGGACCGTCTCTCCTTCTCCCATCATCGGAGGCCGCAACGACCATCCCAACGAGACTTACTTTATGTACCGGGTCCTAGAGAAGTGCACTTGGAAAGGACCAGGCGCAGAGCTTTTTCTATCTCTGCCCCTGCCTTATGGAATGCCTTGCCGCCCCATATGAGAGCCATGTGTGAGTTGGGGCCTTTTACCCTCGCACTCAAGACCTGGCTCTTTACTAGAGCTTTTAATCTAGGTTAATTCTATCAATATTTGTATGTATGTATTTTTATCCTTTACAATTTTATCTTGTAAATCGCCTGGAGCATCGTGGATGGAGGGCGATTAATAAGTAATTAAATGATGATGATGATGATGATGATGATGATGATGTTGATGATGATTTGGGGGTCCCTATCGTTGTAGATCAGCCTCCATGTGAGTTGTCAGGTGAGCCTGAAGTTGGGCCTGTTCAGCCTATGATTGTCTCTGCACCTGCCTTGCCAGAGGACTCTGGGTTTGGGCCTGAGATGCAGCCAGAGTTTGTCCCAGTGGATTCTGGTACCAGAGACAGGATGGTTGCAAACAGGCATTTTTATTTATTTATTTTTCAAACTTATATGCCGCCACTCCCCTAGGGCTCGGAGCGGCTTACAAGAACCGGCTAAAATCAACAATTTAAAAAACATTTTAAAAACATATTTTAAAAAAAACATCTTAAAAACATCCTAAAAGCACCTTTTAAAACATTTTGAACCACATTCCTCAAAGCAGTCAAGGTCGGATCTCCAGGTGCCAGATGGACATTCTAGTCCGGATTCTGGGAGTGATAGGGCTAATGAGCTCTTTCTTGGGACTTACTTTGATAGCCGGTTTGGACAATGTTATTTGAGTGACTTTTATAGACTCTTGCTTCATGATTTTCAAGTACTTTATTCTTGTAGATTCAAACCTATTTTATTGACTTTGATTTGCTATTGCTTGCATATAATCTTCAATAAACACATTGTATACAGTAGAGTCTCACTTATCCAACACTTGCTTATCCAACGTTCCGGATTATCCAATGCATTTTTGTAGTCAATATTTTCAATACATCGTGATATTTTGGTGCTAAATTCGTAAATACAGTAATTACTACATAGCATTACTGCATACTGAACTACTTTTTCTGTCAAATTTGTTGTATAACATGATGTCTGGGTGCTTAATTTGTAAAATCATAACCTAATTTGATGTTTAATAGGCTTTTCCTTAATCTCTCCTTATTATCCAACATATTCACTTATCTAACGTTCTGCCGGCCCATTTACGTTGGATAAGCGAGACTCTACTGTAATTGTATAATGTGGCATTGAATTTTGCCATAGTCTGTAAGCCACTCTGAGTCCCCCTCGGGGTGAGAAGAGCAGAGTATAAATATAGCAAACAGCAAATAATTTCTGCGTTTGATTTATTAAAATATTCCCATTCAAACCCAAATAACGAAGGTGGAGGCATTACTTTTCATTCAACCCTCATATGTATGAATGGACTATCAGGGATATACTATCATTGTCACAGCATGTATATATATATTCTCCTCTATCATCCTAATCACAAATCGAAGCCTGTCACACATTTTGAGGCTCATCCTCCATTGTTCCCCTAATCATTTTCATCTATGTCAATGTTAAGCTCACTGTTTGCCAAAAGAGATCAGACGTGACAAAAGAAGTATGAAGTGTACGGAGTTAATTTCCTTCTTTCTTCAGGTGAGAGGTATAAGCCTCTGTACATCTCTTGGTAAACAGTCCTTCTGCTAAGTCTACAAACTGTTCAGCCATCCATTGAGGATAAGCAAACACTTTATTTGCTTTCCGAGCTCATTTCTTTTTTTTTTCTGCATCCTGATCCTATTGTCACGAAAGCTACGTAAAGTTGCCAACACAACCTTTCACATGCCAACTCACAGAGAATTTTCTGCCCTGATACAATGGAGGTGATATTATCATTATTACTATTATCATTATCATTATTATTACCCAACTTTTTCCTCTTGGTCAAGACCCAAAGGGATTTAGGGTGATCATGCTCCTGTTTTATGTCTTCTTGTTCTTCAACACATAATATGTTGAAACTGAGATCAGTTATCTCGAATTCTGAAAACCGAAATACTCCGAAATCCAAAACGTTTCCTCTACAGATGCAAGTCTCTATGAAAAGATGAGAAGTGAGGAGTTTGCACCAAGCACAACACTTGGATTTTGTCTTTTTCGTAGATAGATCCATAGCCTATTTCCAACCTCATGTGTTATTCCAAAATCTACGAGGGTTGAATGAAAAGTAATCCCTCCACCTTCGTTACTTGGGTTTGGGTGGGAATATTTTAACAAATCAAAGGCAGAAATAATCCTTAGAATGTGCTCTTTAACTACCACTATTCACTTTTCCACATAATCACCAGACACTTGGATACATTTCTGTCAGCTCACCACAGCCGCTCCTGAATGAACACACAAGACTCTCTGTGATATCACCAGAAACTTTTACTGTAGGAAACATGAACATCAGAAAAGCCAAGAATGGGAGGCTCCGGCCAACCCTCCTTTATATACCCCCCCCCTCATTTGAACAGTCTCTTCCCGCTCAGTAAAACCCCGCGCAAATTCCCCGCCAAGTCCATCAGCCGTTTCTCCTCCGAGTCCTGGGACGCAGGTGTCTTATCAATGTCAGTGACCCTGAAACTCAGAGCCACATCCAGGCTCTAGTAGCAGGGTTCTGACATGGCGTCCTCCTCCCCTTCGTCCTGGAAGGAAAAGATTAAACACAACTATTGTTCTCCGCCGTCCAGAGTTCCTTTATACTTTTTTAACAGGCTGCAATGGAATACCGGGTGTATCTTTCCTAGGTCCTTGGGTAGCCTCAGCTCATAGGTCACTTCGTTTATTCTTTTTGCTCCCCTGAATGGTCCTATATAGCGTGGAGCCAATTTCTTGGATGGGAATCCCAATTTTAGGTTTTTTGTGCTCAGCCAAACCAGATCTCCTTCGCCCAATTTGTCCCCCTCTCGGCGCCTACGATCCGCAAAGAGCTTGTACTTCTTTTGTGTTTCCCGCAATGCCTCTACCACGGTTTGCCACCCTTGCTTGATTTTGGCCGGCCATTCCTCGTCGGTCTGGCCCTCCCCTTCCTTCCACTCGGGTAGCCTGGGGAAAGGTGCCACCTCCTGTCCGTATACTATTTCGAATGGGGCACGACCTGTGGCCGAATGTACGGCCCCGTTAAAAGCCATCTCAGCAAACGGAAGAAGGTCCGCCCAATCATCCTGTCTATAATTGGTGTACATCCTTAAGAATTGGCACAGTGTCTGTTGGGTACGTTCGACCCCCCCGTTGGTCGCGGGATGAAAGGCCGAGCTCAGGTTCCTTTCTGCTCCTAACAGCTGTAAGAATTTTCCCCAAAATTTTGCAGTAAATTGGACTCCCCGGTCACTAATTATCTTGTCGGGACACCCATGTAGGCGATATACGTGCTTCACATACAAATCAGCAAGTTTTTCAGCTGAAGGAAGTTTTGGCAGAGCCACAAAGTGTGCCTGTTTTGAGAATAAGTCCAATATTGTCCAAATGTATCTGTGGCCTCTGCTGGGGGGTAGTTCGCCTACAAAATCCATGGCTACGCATTCCCATGGCCTCATGGGCTCTACCACCTTCTGCAATAGCCCCTGGGGCTTCCCCGGTGGTGTTTTTCCCTCTGCGCATAATTCACACTGCGTGACGTACCCCCTGGCGTCTTTCCTCATTCCGGGCCACCAGCATTGTTTGGCCAACAGTTTAATAGTCCTGGTGGGGCCTAGATGACCCGCACCCTTGTTATCATGGTACTTCCTTAACATTTCTCGTCTTAAACATTCAGGAATATACAATTTCTTATTTACAAACACCAAATCCCCACACAATTCTCCCTTTTCTTTGTTTGTTTGTAACCATTTGTCCATTCCATACGCTCGCTTCAACTCTTCCTCCCATATTTCTCCTCCCCCCGTGGAAATGGCAGTACGTTTGTTTTCTTTGGCCGCTTGTGCTCGAGTTAGTACTGCCAGGCCCCATTGCTTATCAAGAAAAATACTCCCTTCAGATTCCTGAATTCCTCCCCCGTGCTGAGGCATCCGAGAGAGAGCGTCAGCGAGTATATTATGTTTCCCCTGGAAGAATCTGAGTCTGAAATCAAAACGGCTGAAATATTGGGCCCATCTAATTTGCTTCGCTGATAGTTTACGAGGGGATCTTAGATACTGTAAATTTCTATGGTCAGTCCACACCTCAAACGGTGTTCCACTTCCTTCCAGGAAGTGTCTCCAGCACTCTAGTGCTTTTAGAATCGCTAAGGCTTCTCTCTCCCAAATCGGCCAGTTTTTTTCGGTATCACTAAACTTTTTTGACAGATAGCCACATGGCTTCAGGTTCCCCCCCTCGTCTTTCTGTAGCAGAACTGCCCCATATGCCCGGTCTGACGCATCGCAATGTAATACAAAGGCTTTAGACATATCAGGGTGCTGTAGGACAGGCTCCTCCGTAAAATGCTTTTTAAGGGCTTCGAAAGCTTCCTGGCATTCTATTGTCCAGGTCAGTTTGGCCCCTGGGGCCTTCACTTTGGCTGTTTCTCCCCTCCCTTTAGTCTTTAACAAATCCGTTAGTGGCAAAGTGAGGCGCGCAAAGTCCTTGATAAATGTTCTATAGAAGTTTGCGAACCCTAGGAAGGATTGCAGCTGCTTCCGTGTTTTGGGGGCTTCCCACCCCCTCACGTCTTCTACCTTCGCAGGGTCCATCGCCACTCCCTGGGAGGAAATCCTATACCCCAGAAAGTCTATCTGGTCTTTATTGAACTCGCACTTGGCAAGCTTCGCATACAGTTTTGCTTCTCTCAACTTTTGCAGGACTTCCCTGACTAGTTCTACGTGTTGCTCCTTAGTCCGAGATACTAACAATATGTCATCTAAAAAAACAAAGACTCCCTTGTACAACAATGGATGCAACACTTCGTTGATTAATTGCATGAACGCGGCGCCTCCGCCGCACAAACCGAAAGGGAGCACACGATAATTGAATAATCCGAATGCACAGGAGAAGGCCGTCTTCCACCTGTCCTCTGGTTTAATCTGCAATTTATGGTATGCTTCAATTAAGTCCAATTTAGTGAATATCTGTCCCTCCGATAATTGGGCGATCAAGTCCTTCACTAGAGGTAGGGGGTATTTATTTCCAGAACTGATTGCATTCAGGCCCCTGTAGTCAATGCAGAGCCTCAGCGTTTGGTCCTTTTTGCGCCTGAACAACACAGGCGCCCCTAGAGGGGAATTTGAAGGCTCTATGAAACCCCTCGCTAGGTTTTTATCAATGTATTTTCTCAGTTCCTCCTTTTCCCTAGCCGACATTGGGTATATTTTTGCCTTAGGAAGCTCTGCTCCTGGGACTAGCTCTATCTTCACTTCAACTCTCCGCTTCGGTGGGAAACTGTCTGCTTCCTTCTCATCAAATACGTCCACAAAATCCCGATACTCTGGGGGTAATTTATCTGCCAGTTCTGCTATCCTGATAGAGTCTTCCTCCCCCCTTTTCCCCGGCTCTCTCTCCACTTCCTGGCTCCCTTCTTCCAACTTCATCCTGAAGATCATGCTCTTATCCTCCCAGTTGATTTGCGGGTTGGCCTGCCCCAGCCATGGCATGCCTAGTATAACATTATAGCTGGCTATTTGTGATATCACAAATGACACCTTTCCTTCCCAACTCCCTATCTTACACTTTACATCTTCGGCACTGTACTTAGCTAATGATCCCGATGCTGTGGATCCGTCCAACTGCGAAAAAGCTATTGGGGATTCTAGGTTCGTTCTTTCGCATCCCAATCCCTCGGCTAATTCAGGGGAGATGATGTTCCTGGAACATCCACAATCCACAAATGCTTTGCAGGTTGCTTGTTTGCTGCCACTTTCCAGCTGAATGGGGACCACTATCATGGCTTTGTCCTGACTTACCAACCCCCCCGAGTGGTGCCTCATCGGTGGTTCTTCCTCGGCGCGTTTCCCTGCCACGGCTCTTGGTTTGGGCGGGCCTCCGCCTTCCCCTTTTCTCTGCCAGCACTCGGCAGCCCTGTGGCCCAAACGGCCGCACACGAAGCAGCCCCTCCTGCTGGTGCTCACGTTCCCTGGCGGCTCCGTTCTCCTCCCGGCTGGGGTTGATCCCTCCTTCCGGCTCCCCTCTTTCATCTGCGGCCGCTGCTGTAGCCCTCCTCGGTGCCTCCTCGCCTGGGCCAGCGATGTCTCGACGCGCCCCGCCAGCTGAATCCATCCGCGCAGTGTGTCAGGCTCATCACGATGCACCGCCCAGGAGAGGATCTCCCGCCTGAGCCCCTCTTTGAAGAGTTCTATCTTTGTCACTGCAGACCATTCCGGCACCTTTTCAGCGAGGCATTGGAACTCCTCCGCATACTCAGACACCGACCTCTGCCCCTGGGAGACGGTCTTCAACTCCTCCCTCGCCCGGATCTGCTCCAGTGGATCTCGGAAACGGGTCTCCAGGGCCCCCATAAAGCGTCGGAGTGACCCCAGACATGGGTCGCGCCGCGCGTGTAGTTGAACGTACCAGCTGGCCGCTCCCCTCTTCAACACTGCACCAATGGTCCGTACCCGGCTGGATTCCGTTCTGAAAGTGTGGGCATTGTCCTCCATATAGCCCCTCACCGTGGTCAGGAAAAAATCCAGTTCAGAGGACTCTCCCCCAAACTCGATCCTTAGTTCCTCTCGTCTCGGTAGGGGTCCCTGTGGTGGCAATCCCCAATCCTCCGCCCGTCGCAAGCCCCCTTGCGGGCCAGTGGGCCCCGCTGCTGCTTCCCTTTGTCCTGTGCCACGCCCGGCATTCGCCAGGGGCACCAGGGTCTCAGTTGGGAGCGTAGCCGGGATTCTCGGAGGCTTTTCCCCTTCGTCGTCACTCTCCTCCACCCGCGTCAGGCTCGTTTGGATCTTGGGCCGGGCACCGGGCTCCTTTCGCATTTCCCTTCCCTTCGGTGCTGGGAGGTCTGCAAAGCCCTGGCTGCTTCCCATGCTCACGTCCCACATTGAGCTAGCCCGGAGTTCCCTTCCTCGCTCCGGCTCCGCCAAAACCGCCAGGCGCTCCATCGCCCTCGACATCACTGCCAGGGTGGTCTCCATCGCCGACATCCTCTCCTCCAGAAACACCATCTTTTGCGGGCCTGGGGAAGGTGAACCTTCCTCTCCTCCGGTGCTATCTCCCCGCACCACTCCGCGCCTCTGGGTTACCCCATTTGGCTGGGCATAAGCGGTGGATGACGCCAGGGCCGCCAGCTGGTGGAACTCAGCGTCCGTCTCGGGAGTGGCCCTTTCCGACCTTCCTCCTCCGGCGCCCAAGAGTTCTTCATCCTCCACTTGCATGTTACACCTCACCGCTACAGCGGGATGGTGTCCGATATTCTTGGCTTAGTGTCAGCTCACCACAGCCGCTCCTGAATGAACACACAAGACTCTCTGTGATATCACCAGAAACTTTTACTGTAGGAAACATGAACATCAGAAAAGCCAAGAATGGGAGGCTCCGGCCAACCCTCCTTTATATACCCCCCCCCTCATTTGAACAGTCTCTTCCCGCTCAGTAAAACCCCGCGCAAATTCCCCGCCAAGTCCATCAGCCGTTTCTCCTCCGAGTCCTGGGACGCAGGTGTCTTATCAATGTCAGTGACCCTGAAACTCAGAGCCACATCCAGGCTCTAGTAGCAGGGTTCTGACACATTTCTGCCAACAATGAACACGTTTTCTGAAGCCATCACGGAAGAAGTCGACACTCGGTTTCCGCGACCAGCGTCTCGCAGAACCCATCATGCACAGATCTTCCGATAGCCAAGCAAAGCAATAATGTGACCGACACGTTCTTGTGAAATGCTGATGATGCTTGAAATTTCTCTCTGAGTGATACGACGATTGTCCTGAATCAATCTGTCAATGTTTTACAGGTGATACTCGGTGGTTGCTGTCACAGGATATCCATCTCTTTGTTTGTCGCGCAAGTCAGATGTTTCCACCTCAACATCTTTGAACTTACTTGCCCAATGACACACAGGACTCACATCAACACAATCACCATAAACAGCTTGCATTCTTGGATGAATCTCCTTTGGGGTGACACCTTCTGCTGTCAAGAATTCAATGACTGCACGTTGCTTAAGTCTGCGCAGGGTTCCCTTTAATGTTGCCCTTTAACAACACAACCATTCAATGCTAAGGCTTCCCGCCAAATGGAACTGTAGAGGAGAGTCTACTGAACAAGTCAGGACCTGCCGCATATCAGTACTGCCATCTGTTGATGAGTTACAAAGGTGGAGGCATTACTTTTCATTCAACCCTCGTACAAAAATCCAAAATGCTTTTGGTCCCGAGTATTTTGCAATTTTGCAATTTTGACTGTTCAGTCTGACCCTCATAAACGTTGCCTTTTGTTTGTCATCTACTATTTGAGACCAAGTTTCGACTCCTGGGTGGAGCGGGGCAGGAACGCCAATCCTTTTCATGCTTTATCATGCGTAAAGCTCCTGGAAACCACGAGACTTTCTCAGAGGGTGTGTACACTGCAGCCGGTCAACAAGACATTTTCCTTGCTCTTCTAGTGATTGACAAGCTTTGCTTGATCTATTCTTACCATGACTGGTTAAGAAAGAGATAAGACCTAATACACCCATTTGCCACCCATCATTTCCTGAACCATAATCGTAGAATTATGGAGTCAATGTGTTGTCGAAGGCTTTCATGGCCGGGATCACAGGGTTGTTGTATGTTTTCCAGGCTGTACGGCCATGTTCCAGAAGTATTCTCTCCTGACGTTTTGCCCACATCCATGGCAGGCATCCTCAGAGGTTGTGAGGTTCTGAGGATGCCTGCCATAGATGTGGGCGAAACATCAGGAGAGAATACTTCTGGAACATGGCCATGCAGCCCGGAAAACAAACAACCCAATTATAGAGTCGGAGGAGACTCCAAGAACCATCCAGTCCAATCTTCTGCCAGGCAGGAAGATGCAATCCAATCCCTCTCAACAAATGGCCACCCAGCATCTGCTTAAGATCCTCCGGAGAAAGAGATTCTGCCAGACTGCCCTACTGAGCAGCTCTTACTGTCAGAAAATTCTTCCTGGTGTTCCTAATTTTTCCCTGAAATTTGAATGCATTGCTTCATGTCCTCTCCAGAGCAGCAGGGATCAAACTTTCTCCCTTCTCAATATGACATGCTTCCAAATATATCTCCTTTTCTCTCAGTCTCCTTTTCTCCAAGCTAAACATCCCTAAGTCACTCCTTAAAGGGATTCATAGTTTCCAGAACTTTGACGTTTTGGTTGACCTTCTCTGGAGACCTTCCAGTTTGTCCATATCCTTCTTGCATTGCTTTGCCCAGAACAGGGCAGAACTGACCAGGGTTATTCCAGGTGAGGTCTGACCAATGTAGGATATAGTGGGATTATGACTTCCTTGGGTATAGACCAGTGGTCCATGGACCACCAGTGGTCCACAAGAACTAAAATATGGTCTTACCGTTACTACTACCGTGTTTCCCCGAAAATAAGACAGTGTCTTATATTAATTTTTGCTCCCAAAGATGCTCTAGGTCTTATTTTCAGGGGATGTTTTATTCTTCCATGAAGAAGAATTCACATTTATTGCTGAACAAAAAAATGAACATTTATTATATACTGTACAGTGGTTGTCATCACAAACCAGCATAACCAGACAAACTGTGAATCCTATACATTTACCAATCCTGCATGCTCTGGTGTTCTGTTCAATGGGCATGCTTCCAAACAAAAACGTTGCTAGGTCTTACTTTCGGGGGAGGCCTTATATTTAGCAATTCAGCAAAACCTCTACTAGGTCTTATTTTCTGGGGATGTCATATTTTAGGGGAAACAGGGTACTGATAATAGCACAGCCCAACCAATTTTTTTTCTTGGTGTCTTCTTTTTTAGCCCTGTTCCTGGAGGTATTTGGGGTTAGATTATTAAATATGGATTTCTGTGGGCGAGTAGATGGTGACTACTGGCTGGCATATGTTCTGTATTGGAAACTAGAGCTTGGCAACTCCTTCCCCACAAAACTCTGCCGCTTGCGTCCTCAACCACTTGTTTCCAACAATGGGGGCATGGCTGGCAATGCAGCATTTTGGCGATGCTGCGCAGCTGTGGGAAGGGCTGACTAGCTGGTTGAGGATGCAAGCAGCAGAGTTTTGTGGGGAGGAGTTTCCAAGCTCATTCCTCGCTATGATAAGTGCCTAGATTTGAATGGCAACTATGTTGAGAAGTGGTATTTGGGTGTGGCTTTCAACTGCATATGGTAAATGCTTTCTCCTATACTTTGTTCATTTTTAATTCCAAAACGTAATCTACTTTCTGGATAGCCCTCGTATGTACCCCACTTGCGTAGTTTCCAACAGACTTCAAAACCTCTGTGGATGCCTGCCATAGATGTGGGTGAAACGTCAGGAGAGAATGCTTCTGGGACATGGCCATACATCTTGAAAAACTCAAAGCAACCTAATGTTTCCAGCCATGAAAGCCTTCGACAACACTTTAAAGCTTAGTTTGAAAATAATAATTGGAAGTGAAAAACAAGGCCCATATAAGTTCCTGAATTTCAGGAGCCTTATACATGCTAAGACTCGGCTTGTGAAAAATTAGGAAAGAGATTCTATGATAAATTGCTACCAGAAGCCAAAGCATTTATTGGAAGAATTACATAACAATTGCATGAGAAAGGATCAACTGGAATCAAGTGAGATCAACGAAGCATTTGTGGAGGCGCTTTGTGTCTTTTGCTGGCTGCCAGAGACGTTTGCATCTGCTTTTAGATGCAAATCACAAGGGCGTTCTAAGAAAGGAGAGAGAGAAAATACGTGGTTTTAAACATTTCATTTCTGTGTTTCCCATCTTCTGTAAAGAAGTTGCCATTTATAGCTGTTCTGATAGGTTGCACTTGAGTGCATTTACACTATAGTGGTATCAAACTGCATTAATTCTACAGTGTAAAATAAAGAAATTTATTTGAAAACAATGCACACATAATTGTAACATTGATTAACGACAAAAGCAGATTTGCATACTCATGCAAGTCATGCTTATTTTGACACCAAGATTTAAATCTAGAGGGAAATTTTATTCTGCAGGATACAGAATATCTTCAGCATTGAGTTCAGAATGCTGCTTTGGATAAACATGTCATACCAACATTTTAGGCACAGTTTAAAACTTTAATTTCCTAAAATGCTGGTATGACATTTTAGGAAATGGTAGTGCCTAAAACAGCCACTAGGTGGCAGGATAGACATATTGCTGGATGTCTTGTCTTCCATTGTAAGATGCTAGAAAGTGTTAGATGCACCTTTACTTCAGTGCCACCAACAGCAACACTAATACGTAAGATACACCTGTGATTCTAAGACCGAAACCATTTTTAGAAATGTTTATACAGGAAAAACAGAATGGAAGAAATACAGGAATTTGGGTTGTTTCGTATACAGAAACATTTCCTTCTGCCAAGTGATCTCCACATTCAGTTGAGCTAGACCCATTGCAGACTGTCTTATTGTTTGTCTGAGAAGGAAGGAAGGAAGGAAGGAAGGAAGGAAGGAAGGAAGGAAGGAAGGAAGGAAGGAAGGAAGGAAGGGAGGGAGGGAGGGAGGGGAAGGGAAGAAGAAAAGGGAGGGAGGGAGGGAGGGAGGGAGGGAGGAGAAGGGAAGTGTCAGGACCCAGGTTGCAAAGGCACCAATAACCAAACACAGAGGCCAGAATCTAACTAATATCTTTATTGAAGGAATATATAAAGTTAATAAAAGCAAGTATATGAAATAGTCCAAAAGCAGACCTTTCAGGAAAGGTCTAAATTAGTCCAAAAAAGCGATGTCCAATATGAAATATTAAGGTCCAAAGTTGTAATCCAGTAACCGAAACACTCACTTTGCCAGGCAAAGTGAGGGGAGATGACAAGGTCCTTTAGTCCATAAACTTGAGCAAGGCTAGGAAATAACTCGATACTTGAAGCAAGGCTTAAACGTGGAACAAGGTAACAAGGAACAAGAACAAGATCCGTGGAATAACTTGGTAAAATCCGTGATACAAGGCAAGGATTGGTCCTGGGCAACAAGGCAAAGTCCGTAGGTAAACAAGGCTGGGAAGCAGGGCGAAGGCTGGAAAGCAGGGCAAGGCTTGAGCAGGAGCGAGGCTTGAATCGGAGCGCGCTGTCCAGACACAACTCGCTCCGTAGGCTGACGAATTGACTCCGCGAAGTTACTACGCGGGTAAAACACCTATATAGAGTCTAACTTTCCCACCGAAGCAGTTCTCTGGGAATCAGAAACGAAAGCTAAACTCTGAGACCAGATGTTAGACTCCTTAAAGATTCTCACGAGAAACAGTCTTAATTGGCTACATTCTTAGCTGCAATTCTCGCACTCCTGCGCGAAGCTGATTCCAAACTTCTCTGTTGTTTACAAAACTCCCGGCGCAAGAACACGGGAGAAGTAGGCTCTGGGCTTGTTTGACATACTTCTGGGAGACAACTTTCTTGCAGGTGCAAGGTTCCCAGATCTGCCTGGGAAAGATCTGGCTGAGAGGAATCCAGTTCTGACTGGGAAGGTAAAAAACCCAAGTTTTCTTCTTCATCAGGAATTACAATGTCCTGAGCAGGACTACAAGGCCCATGGGTCATCACACTATCCCCCTCCTCAAGGCCCCTCCCAAACTGGGGCCCTCTCCCCGAGGCGCGAGGTCGTGGTTTGGTGGGATAGGTCTGATGAAAGCGACGGGTTAGATCAGGAGCATGGACTGTGGAGGCGTCTTCCCAAGAGCGTTCCTCAGGGCCAAAACCCACCCAGTCAATGAGATATTGTAGGCGGCGGCGATGAAAGCGAGAATCCAAAATGTCCTCAACCTCGAACTCCTCCTCCCCATTCATCAAAACAGGAGGGGGGGCCGGTTGGTCTGTATCAGGACGCACACCATCCGCCGGAAGGAGCAGGGAACGGTGAAACACTGGGTGAATGCGCATTGAACGCGGAAGTTGGAGTTTGAAAGTCACGGGGTTTAATTGCGCCACCACTGGATAGGGGCCAATGAAACGGGCATCTAACTTCCGGCAAGGGCGGTGGGAGGGCAGAAAGCGAGTGGACAG
This sequence comes from Anolis carolinensis, assembly GCF_035594765.1. Classification (NCBI taxonomy): domain Eukaryota; kingdom Metazoa; phylum Chordata; class Lepidosauria; order Squamata; family Anolidae; genus Anolis; species Anolis carolinensis. The sequence continues at coordinate 251,168,891 of NC_085844.1, read as the reverse complement.
AAAAACCCGATCTCCTACCTTGATTTCGGGGCCCGGCTGGCGGTGTTTGTCAGCGTGGCGTTTATAGTCCTCCTTGGCTTGGTCCAGTTGCTGGAGCAAAAGTTGTTGCACCGCTGTGAGTTCCTGCAGCCAATCCTCTGCTGCGGGAACTTCTGAAGTTTCAATGACAGGGGGAAAGAAACGTGGATGGAAGCCGTAGTTTGCAAAGAACGGCGTTTCTTTTGTAGAAGCTTGAACTCCATTGTTGTAGGCAAACTCTGACAGTGGTAACAGAGAAGCCCAATTGTCCTGTTGGTAGTTTACATAACAGCGAAGATATTGCTCTAAAGTGGCATTGGTGCGCTCCGTTTGCCCATCTGTTTGGGGATGATGAGCTGAAGATAAGCGTGAGTCTATGCCCAATAGTTTTTGTAGTGCCTTCCAAAAACGAGAGGTGAATTGAGATCCACGGTCTGTGACTAAACTCTTGGGCAATCCATGCAGTCTGAAAACATGTTGAAGGAATAGATCCGCAGTCTCTTTGGCCGTGGGGAGGCCTTCGCAGGGAATGAAATGGGCTAACTTGGTGAAAAGGTCCACCACCACTAAGATCGTGGTGAATCCACAGGAAGGTGGTAGGTCAGTGATGAAATCCGCAGAAATTATTTCCCATGGGCGAGATGGGGTAGGAAGGGGGTGTAAAAGCCCTGTGGGCTTCTCCCTTCTTATCTTGGAGCGCTGACATACTGGGCAGGTGTTGACATATTTTTCCACATCCTTGCGGATCTTGGGCCACCAAAAATCCCTTAGGATCAGATGCATGGTTTTAAATAGTCCGAAGTGTCCTGCTGGTTTGCAGTCATGACACAGACGAAGCACTTTTTCCCTGCCCGGTCCGGGTGGGATATAAACATGATTTCTATAGCAAAGCAGCCCATCTTTAAGCGAAAAGGGAAAATGCAGACCTTGGCGAAGTTGGTCCTGCGCCCAGGCATCTGCTTGCTGACTAGCCCTGATTTCTTGAGCACAGATGGGTCCTGGAGTAGAGGAAGTTGAACCAATGGAAATGGATTTGGTGTTCCCCACTGTGAGCGTGGCAAAGTTCTCGGGTTGTAATAGTTGGGATTCAAAGGTCTCCTTACGTCCTGCAGCGTATTCCGGTTTACGTGACAGGGCGTCTGCTTGCTTGGTCTGGGCTGGGGTCACGTAATGAATCTGGAAGTTGAAACGTTCGAAGAATAAAGCCCAACGTTGCTGCCTCTGATTCAGTTTGCGGGCAGTTCTTAGATGTTCTAGATTACGATGATCAGTGTGGACTTCAATGGGAAATTTGGCCCCTTCTAGCCAATGTCTCCAAGTTTCAAAGGCTGCCTTTATGGCCAGTAGTTCTTTTTCCCAAATGGTGTAATTCCTCTCTGGTGTGGTTAGTTGACGAGAGTAAAAGGCACAGGGATGGAGGTGATCTCCCACCGGTTGTAAGAGTACAGCCCCAATTGCCACATCAGAGGCGTCCGCTTGCACAACAAAAGGGGTTCCAGGATTTGGGTGCTGTAGAATTGGCTGGGACGTGAATAGTTTCTTTAGTTGCTGGAACCCTTTCTCTGCTTGATCAGTCCAGCGGAAAGGCTGTTTTCCACGGATGCAGCTAGTGATGGGGTCAGACCAGCGGGCAAAATCTGGAATGAACTTGCGGTAATAGTTCGCGAACCCCAAGAAACGCTGCACCTCTTTCTTGTTGGTTGGCGCCCGCCATTCCAATACTGCTGAAACCTTGGCTGGATCCATGGAAAGCCCTAGAGGCGAGATGCGGTAACCAAGGAAATCTACCTCTTGTAGATCAAAAGCGCATTTTTCCAGCTTGGCATAAAGTCCATGATCCCGCAATCGTTGTAACACCATTTTGACGTGGTTCTCATGTTCTGATTGTGATCTAGAAAACACCAAAAAATCGTCCAGGTAGATTATCAAGAACCTGTCTAGATAGTCCTGAAAAATGTCATTGACAAAATGCTGGAACGTTGCGGGAGCTCCGCATAATCCGAAATTCATAACTCGGGACTCGAATAATCCGAATTTGGTCTGGAAGGCGGTCTTCCACTCGTCCCCTTCTCTGATGCGAACTAAGTTGTAAGCCCCCCGAAGATCCAGTTTGGTGTAAACCTTGGCTCCTCGAAGCCGATCCAGTAGATCCGAGATTAAGGGCAGGGGATAGCTGTTCCGCTTGGTGATATTGTTCAATGCTCTGTAGTCCACCACCAAGCGTAGTTCCCCTGACTTCTTTTTCACAAACATCACTGGGGAGGCGGCTGGGGATTGAGAGGGTCTAATGAATCCCTTACGAAGGTTTGTCTCTATAAATTCTCTGAGAGCTTCTTGCTCTGGTTCAGTCAGAGAGTATAGATGCCCTCGCGGGATCTGGGCCCCCTCCACCAGGTCAATGGCACAGTCATAAGGTCTATGTGGGGGTAATTTCTCGGCTTCTTTTTCATTGAATACATCCCAATACTCGGAGTACTTCTTGGGCAGGGTGATGATGGGCTCGGTGTCTGTGGCATGGCAGACCTTGGCTACAAGGCAATGGTTTTGGCAGTACTGTGAAGCAAACTGCAGTACTCTGTTGGACCAGGAGATGTTAGGGTCGTGGAGAGTCAGCCATGGAATTCCCAAAATCACAGGGAAATGGGGAACCTCGGTAACAAAGAAGGAAATCTCTTCCATATGTTCCCTTATCCACATCCTGGTGGGTTCCGACCACTGACTTACGGGGCCCGTCTTGAGGGGGCGGCCGTCTATGGCTTGCACCACACGGGCATTCTTGAAATCATGGTATTGTAATCCCAGAGAGTCGGCATACTCTCTATCAATGAAATTGTTGGTGGCTCCAGAGTCTATCATGGCGTGGATCATGACGGGTCCCCTTTTTGCTGACCATAAGGTGACCACGAGAAGGAACAGGACCCCAGTAGGCGGCTCTTGAATGGATTTTTTGACCGGGTTGGCGAGCCTCTCTACGCCCGGTCGTTGGCTTCCCCCGCCGGCTGTGTGCCAGTCGGCTCAGACGCCTTCGTCTCCGTGGAGGACGCCGCCGCAAGACGGGCGGCAGGCTTCCCTTTGGCTGGGCACTCTCTGGCGAAGTGGCCCCCGTTCCCGCAGTACCAACAGAGGTTTAAGCGTTGACGACGGGCCTTCTCGGCGGCATCTAGTCTGGGACGCACGTTGCCCAACTGCATCGGCACCTCCTCGCTTCCTCTGGGGTATGGGGTTGGTGGTGGGGGTCTCCACACTGGACGTGGCTGAACGCTGGCGGGAGCGGGGGGTTTTGCCCCGGCTCTACCGCTCTGGCCTCGAACCCACTGTTTCCTGTTGGCAATCATGACTTCAGCCCGTAAACATTGATCAATGAGTGCCTCGAGGGTCTGGGGAGGATCCACCTTGGAGATTTCTTCCAGCATTTCAATGTTGAGACCCTCCCGGAATTGACCTCTGAGGGCTACATCGTTCCAGCCGGTGTTGTGGGCCAGCACTCAGAACTCGGCTATATACTGAGACATAGGTCTGTCTCCTTGGAAAAGGCGACGGAGTTTGTGACCGGCTGCCTCCAAATTGTCCTCGATTCCCCAAGTCTCCTTGAGGTGGTCCAAGAAGTGTTGCGCTGATCTTAGGTGTGGAGAGGCTTGGTCGAACAGTGCCGTCGCCCAATTGGCCGCTGGCCCGTCTAGAAGACTGTAAACCCACGCCACTTTGATGTCTTCTTGGGGGAACTCGGCATCACGGGCCTCTAGATAAGCTTGACATTGGCGACGGAAAACATGAACCTTAGAAGCTTCTCCAGTAAACTTGGTTGGCAACGCCATGGCCGGGAGGCGGATCCCGCGCTCCCGCAAGCCCTTTATTTCTCCATCCTGGGCGTTGAGTCTGTCGCGGATGCGATCCACTTCGTCCTTGCTGATGGTGTAGCTCAGTGGCTGCCCACCGGGCACGGTTCCGGTAGACATTCTGGCCGAGGTTAATTGGTGCTTAGGGTGGCGGAGTCAAACTGTCAGGACCCAGGTTGCAAAGGCACCAATAACCAAACACAGAGGCCAGAATCTAACTAATATCTTTATTGAAGGAATATATAAAGTTAATAAAAGCAAGTATATGAAATAGTCCAAAAGCAGACCTTTCAGGAAAGGTCTAAATTAGTCCAAAAAAGCGATGTCCAATATGAAATATTAAGGTCCAAAGTTGTAATCCAGTAACCGAAACACTCACTTTGCCAGGCAAAGTGAGGGGAGATGACAAGGTCCTTTAGTCCATAAACTTGAGCAAGGCTAGGAAATAACTCGATACTTGAAGCAAGGCTTAAACGTGGAACAAGGTAACAAGGAACAAGAACAAGATCCGTGGAATAACTTGGTAAAATCTGTGATACAAGGCAAGGATTGGTCCTGGGCAACAAGGCAAAGTCCGTAGGTAAACAAGGCTGGGAAGCAGGGCGAAGGCTGGAAAGCAGGGCAAGGCTTGAGCAGGAGCGAGGCTTGAATCGGAGCGCGCTGTCCAGACACAACTCGCTCCGTAGGCTGACGAATTGACTCCGCGAAGTTACTACGCGGGTAAAACACCTATATAGAGTCTAACTTTCCCACCGAAGCAGTTCTCTGGGAATCAGAAACGAAAGCTAAACTCTGAGACCAGATGTTAGACTCCTTAAAGATTCTCACGAGAAACAGTCTTAATTGGCTACATTCTTAGCTGCAATTCTCGCACTCCTGCGCGAAGCTGATTCCAAACTTCTCTGTTGTTTACAAAACTCCCGGCGCAAGAACACGGGAGAAGTAGGCTCTGGGCTTGTTTGACATACTTCTGGGAGACAACTTTCTTGCAGGTGCAAGGTTCCCAGATCTGCCTGGGAAAGATCTGGCTGAGAGGAATCCAGTTCTGACTGGGAAGGTAAAAAACCCAAGTTTTCTTCTTCATCAGGAATTACAATGTCCTGAGCAGGACTACAAGGCCCATGGGTCATCACAGGAAGAAGGAAAGGGAACAAGGAAAGGGAAGATGGAAGGAAGGGGAAGAAGGGAAGGAAGGAAGGAAGGAAGGAAGGAAGGAAGGAAGGAAGGAAGGAAGGAAGGAAGGAAGGAAGGAGAAGGAAAGAAGGGAAGGGAAGAAGGAAGGAAGAGCGGGAGGGAGGGAGGAGAAGGGAAGAAGGGAAGGGAAGAAGAAGGAAGGAAGGGAGGAAGGAAAGAGGGAGAAGGGAAGAAGGGAAGGAAGGAAGGAAGGAAGGAAGGAAGGAAGGAAGGAAGGAAGGAAGGAAGGAAGGAAGGAAGGCGAAGAAGGGAAGGAAGAAGGAAGGAAGGAGAAGGGAAGAAGGAAGGAAGGAAGGGGAAGAAGAAAAGGGAAAAGGGAAGGAAGGAAGGAAAGAAGGAAGGAAGGAAGGAAAAGGAAAGAAGGAAAGGGAAAAAGGAAGGAAGGAAGGAAGGAAGGAAGGAAGGAAGGAAGGAAGGAAGGAGAAGGGAAGAAGGGAAGGGAAGTAGGAAAGGGAAGAAGGAAAGAAGGAAAGAAAGAAGGAAGGAAGGAAGGAAGGAAGGAAGGAAGGAAGGAAGGAAGGAAGGAGAAGGAAAGAAGGGAAGGGAAGAAGGAAGGAAGAGCGGGAGGGAGGGAGGAGAAGGGAAGAAGGGAAGGGAAGAAGAAGGAAGGAAGGGAGGAAGGAAAGAGGGAGAAGGGAAGAAGGGAAGGAAGGAAGGAAAGAAGGAAGGAAGGAAGGAAGGAAGGAAGGCGAAGAAGGGAAGGAAGAAGGAAGGAAGGAGAAGGGAAGAAGGAAGGAAGGAAGGGGAAGAAGAAAAGGGAAAAGGGAAGGAAGGAAGGAAAGAAGGAAGGAAGGAAGGAAGAAGAGAAGGAAGGAAAGGAAAAGGAAAGAAGGAGAAGGAAGGAAAGAAGGAAGGAAGGAGAAGGAATAAGAAGGGAAGGAAGAAGAAGGAAGAGAGGGAAGGGAAAAGGGAAAGGAAGGAGGGGAGGGAGAGGGAAGGGAAGAAGGGATGGGAAAAAAGGAAGGGAAGGGAGAAGGAAAGAGGTGAGAGAAGGGAAAGGGAAGGAAGGAGAGGGAGGAGAAGGGAAGAAGGGAAGGGAAGAAGAAGGAAGGAAGGGAGGAAGGAAAGAGGGAGAAGGGAAGAAGGGAAGGAAGGAAGGAAGGAAGGAAGGAAGGAAGGAAGGAAGGAAGGAAGGAAGGAAGGAAGGCGAAGAAGGGAAGGAAGAAGGAAGGAAGGAGAAGGGAAGAAGGAAGGAAGGAAGGGGAAGAAGAAAAGGGAAAAAGGAAGGAAGGAAGGAAAGAAGGAAGGAAGGAAGGAAAAGGAAAGAAGGAAAGGGAAAAAGGAAGGAAGGAAGGAAGGAAGGAAGGAAGGAAGGAAGGAAGGAGAAGGGAAGAAGGGAAGGGAAGTAGGAAAGGGAAGAAGGAAAGAAGGAAAGAAAGAAGGAAGGAAGGAAGGAAGGAAGGAGAAAAGGAAGGAAGGAAGGAAGGAAGGAAGGAAGGAAGGAAGGAAGGAAGGAAGGACTGAAGGAGAAAAGGAAGGACGGAAGGAGAAAAGGAAGGAAGGAAGAAAGGAAAAGTGAAGAAGGAAAAGGAAAAAGGAAAGAGAAAAGGGAAGGAAGGAAGGAAGGAAGGAAGGAAGGAAGGAAGGAAGGAAGGAAGGAAGGAAAAGTGAAGAAGGAAAAGGAAAAAGGAAAGGGAAAAGGGAAGGAAGGAAGGAAGGAAGGAAGGAAGGAAGGAAGGAAGGAAGGAAGGGGAAGGGAAGAAGAAAAGGGAGGGAGGGAGGGAGGGAGGAGAAGGGAAGAAGGAAAGGGAACAAGGAAAGGGAAGATGGAAGGAAGGGGAAGAAGGGAAGGAAGGAAGGAAGGAAGGAAGGAAGGAAGGAAGGAAGGAAGGAAGGAAGGAAGGAAGGAAGGAAGGGAAGAAAGGAAGGAAGGAAGGAAGGAAGGAAGGAAGGAAGGAAGGAAGGAAGGAAGGAAGGAAGGGAAGGGAAGGGAAGGGAAGGGAAGGAAGGAAGGAAGGAAGGAAGGAAGGAAGGAAGGAAGGAAGGAAGGAAGGAAGAAGGGAAGAAGGGAAGGGAAGAAGGAAGGAAGAGCGGGAGGGAGGGAGGGAGAAGGGAAGAAGGGAAGGGAAGAAGAAGGAAGGAAGGGAGGAAGGAAAGAGGGAGAAGGGAAGAAGGGAAGGAAGGAAGGAAGGAAGGAAGGAAGGAAGGAAGGAAGGAAGGAAGGAAGGAAGGAAAGAAGGCGAAGAAGGGAAGGAAGAAGGAAGGAAGGAAGGAAAGAAGGAAGGAAGGAAGGAAGGAAGGAAGGAAGGAAGGAAGGAAGGAAAAGGAAAGAAGGAAAGGGAAAAAGGAAGGAAGGAAGGAAGGAAGGAAGGAAGGAAGGAAGGAAGGAAGGAAGGAGAAGGGAAGAAGGGAAGGGAAGTAGGAAAGGGAAGAAGGAAAGAAGGAAGGAAGGAAGGAAGGAAGGAAGGAGAAAAGGAAGGAAGGAAGGAAGGAAGGAAGGACTGAAGGAGAAAAGGAAGGACGGAAGGAGAAAAGGAAGGAAGGAAGGAAGGAAGGAAAAGTGAAGAAGGAAAAGGAAAAAGGAAAGAGAAAAGGGAAGGAAGGAAGGAAGGAAGGAAGGAAGGAAGGAAGGAAGGAAGGAAGGAAGGAAGGAAGGAAGGAAAAGGGAAGAAGGAAAGGGAAAAAGAAAGGAAGGAAGAAAAGCAGGGGAAGGGGAAGGGAAGAAGAAAGGGAAGAAGGAAGGAAGGAACGGGTTGCTACCAAGTTAGCAACCAGGCAAGGGAAATGCTCACTCTCCACCATATTTATAGAATCATCGTTGTAAGTACCCCAAATGCCATCCAGTCTAACTTTATTCTGCCAGGCAGAAAGATCCTTCCTGGTAGATAGCCATCCAGCCTCTGCTAAAAAATCTTCCAGAAAAGGAGACTACTTTGATAGGGTTTGAAAGAGCAGCCACCAGCCACAGGGGCTTGGAAGGAAATGGGATGGCATCCTTTCCCGCTCAATTTACAGCTTGGGCCACTCCACCGTCAACACAATGAAAACAATTGGCACATCTACACTGGCCCATTGTCCCAAAGGACCACTCAGTCAACTCCATCTGAAGTAAATGGCATACAGAGATGATTTGAGTAAAGGCAGGCCAAAACCTTGAATCCCCAAGAATCTGGAGTGAACCACAACTTTGGAACCATCTAAACAATGGGTCTGGTTTCAACCCAAACTTTTTAGGTTAAACCCAATGTTGATCTCTCTTACAGAGTTCTTGTAATAATTGAAACAAGAGAGTATTGTTATTGGTATTACTGTTGTTGTTATTATTAATAATAATAATAATAATAATAATAATAATAATAATAATAATAATAACAATAATAATAACAGAAGACCTGGCTCTGGCTCACAAATGGGACCCTGAAGAAGGAGACAGAAGGCCTGATCCTTGCAGCCCAGGAGCAGGCCATCAGAACAAAGGCAATTAAGGCCAAGATCGAAAAATCAGCTGATGACCCAAAATGCAGACTGTGCAAGGAAACCGACAAAACCATTGACCATATCCTCAGCTGCTGTAAGAAAATCGCACAGACAGACTACAAACAGAGGCACAACTATGTGGCCCAAAGCATTCATTGGAACTTATGCCTCAAGTACCACCTCCCAGCAGCAAAGAACTGGTGGGATCACAAACCTGCAAAAGTATTGGAGAATGAGCACGCAAAGATACTGTGGGACTTCCAAATCCAGACTGACAAAGTTCTGGAACACAACACACCAGACATCACAGTTGTGGAAAGGAAAAAGGTTTGGATCATTGCTGTTGCCATCCCAGGTGACAGTCGCATTGACGAAAAACAGCAGGAAAAACTCAGCCGCTATCAGGACCTCAAGATTGAACTGCAAAGACTCTGGCAGAAACCAGTGCAGGTGGTCCCGGTGGTGATGGGCACACTGGGTGCCGTGCCAAAAGATCTCAGCCGACATTTGGAAACAATAGACATTGACAAAATTACGATCTGCCAACTGCAAAAGGCCACCCTGCTGGGATCTGCGAGCATCATCCAAAAATACATCACACAGTCCTAGACACTTGGGAAGTGTTCGACTTGTGATTTTGTGATATGAAATCCAGCATGTCTATCTTGTTTGCTGTGTCATACAATAAAATAATAATAATAATAAGATGTGATTCAAGTCTTACCACAATTGTTTGGATTTTCACATTCACCAGGGGAATTTTTAGGAGTTGAGGCAGAGGGATTCCAAGACCAAGAGGTACTAGAAGAAAGAAATGGTATTATTTTAGTCCTTCCAAGAGAAGTGATGCTGCAGGCAGATGTCCAGAACCTGCTTATAGAACCTGCAATAGAGGAGCGCGGCCTTGTCTATGCTTACTGGGAAATAACAAATTTAGATTGTTCTCAAGCTTCTGCTATGCAACTCCAGGAGGCCTTTGGCCGATTCCATGGATGGACGGTTCAATGGTGCATTTCCATCAGCAAGCAGGTCTCTCTCAAAGACTTGCTTGCAATGTCGCATTTCTGCTCACCATCAAAAATGCAACACTGCCAGCAAGTTTGTAGAGGGAGAAGAGTTTGCTGGTGGCAACACAGTAACGGATGCATTGGAGGTATGGACAGTGGATATAGTTGGATCCAATTGTCCACTTCCCCAAAACTGCAGGATCACTCTGGATCTTCTGAGAAGCTATGGAGTAAATCCCATGGTTTTTTTTTTATTGTGGAGTAATGGCTGAACTCAATGTTTGTGTTGCGAATCCACTACATGGTCTCTGTGTTGACTCAACATTATTTTGGATGTGTGGACTATAGAATCCTAGAGTTGGAAGAGATCTCATGGATCATCCATGCCCAGCTCTTTAAGCCACTCCTTATAGGGCTTGTTCTCCAGACCCTTGATCCTTTGAGTGGCCCTCCTCTGGACACCTTCCAGCTTGTCAACAACTCCCTTCAATTGTGGTGCCCAGAATTGGACACAGTGTGATTCCAGGTGTTTTCTGACCAAGGCAGAATAGAGGGGTAGCATGACTTCCCTGGATCTAGGCATTTGACTCCTCTTGATGCAGGCCAAAATCCCGTTGGCTTTTTTAGCTGCCGCATGACATTGTTGGCTCATGTTCAACTGGTTCCCCACGAGGACTCCAAGATCTTTTTCACACGTTCTGCTCTTGAGTCAGGCATCATCCCCCATTCCGTATCTGTGCATTTCCTTTTTTTCTGCCTAAGTGGAGTAACTTGCATTTGTTCCTGTTGAACTTCACTTGGTTCATTTTGGCCAATCATCTCTCTAATCTGTGAAGGTCGTTTTGGATTCTGCTCCTGTCTTCTGGAAGTATTGGCTATCTCTCACAATTTGGTGTCATCTACAAACTTGATGATTGTGCTTTCTAGCCTTTCAACTAAGTCATTAATAAAGATCCTGAACAGAACCGGGCCCAGGATGGAACCCTGCTTGTGGAACTCCACTTGTTACTTCTTTCCAGGATGAAGAAGGTGCATTGGGAAGAATCACCCTCTGGGTTCGTTCACTTGATCAGTTACAGATCCACCTAGCACACATTTCACTAGTTTGCTTGCCAGAAGGCTATGGTCCATGTCTCCCATTCCTAGTTTGACTTTTCATATATTTATGTACCAACCTACACTATAGTTCTAAAGTTCTTAGGACAGGTATTCCCCAACTGAGGCATTAGGTGCATCTATACTGCAGTTCAGAGCCCCCGGTGGCACAGCGGATTAAACTGTTGAGCTGCTGAACTTGCTGACCGAAAGGTCAGTGGTTCGAATCCGGGGAACAGGGTGAGCTCCCGCTGTTAGCCCCAGCTTCTGCCAACCTAGCAGTTCGAAAACATGCAAATTTGAGTAGATCAACAGGTACCACTTCGGTGGGAAGGTAATGGCGCTCCATGCAGTCATGCCTATGGCCACATGACCTTGGAGGTGTCTACGGACTCTTCAGCTTAGAAATTGAGAAGAGCACCAACCCCCAGAGTCAGACACGACTAGACTTAGTGTTAGGAGAAACCCTTTACCTTTACTTACTCTGCAGTTCGACATTACTTGAACCACCAAGGCTCAATGCTATGAAATCCTGGGAATTGTAGTCTAACAAGGACTTCAGCCTTCTCTCCACAAGAGTGTTGGTGCCTCACCAAACCATAACTCCCAGGATTAAGCCATGGCAATCAAACCGGTGTCAAGCTGCATTCAATTCTGCAGTGTAGATGCACCCTATTACATCTGCTCTTCCTTTGGTGTAAAGAACACAGAAGGCAAGATATTGGCCAATGAGGGCAGGAAAGCAAGAGGTCTCTCCAGCCATTGGCATTCTGGAGTATGGTCATCCCTCTGTATTCATGGATTCTGCATCTGCAGATTGAACCACTCACAGCTTGAAAATATCCCCCCCCCCCAAAAAAAAATACCCAAGATGTTTTTGGCATCTATGGAACAGTCCTGGGACCACTGTATATAATAGGACTTGAGCATCCATGGATTTTGGCATCTACAGGAGGGTCCTGGGACCCTTGTATATAATGGGACTTGAGCATCCATGGATGTTGGCATCTAAGGGAGGGTCCTGGGACCATTGTATGTAATGGGACTTGATCATCCATGGATGTTGGCATCTAAGGGAGCGTCCTGGGACCATTGCATGTAACGAGTCTTGAGCATCCATGTATTTTGGTATCTATAGGAGGGTCCTGTAATGGAACTTGAGCATCCATGGATTTTGGCATCTATGGGAGAGTCCTGGGACCATTGTATGTAATGGGACTTTATCATCCATGGATGTTGGCATCTAAGGGAGGGTCCTGGGACCCTGGTATGTAATGGGACTTGAGCATCCATGGATGCTGGCACCTAAGGGAGGGTCCTGGGACCATTGCATGTAACGAGTCTTGAGCATCCATGTATTTTGGCATCTATAGGAGGGTCCTGTAATGGAACTTGAGCATCCATGGATTTTGGCATCTACAGGAGACTCCTGGGACCATTGTATGTAATGGGACTTTATCATCCATGGATGTTGGCATCTAAGGGAGGGTCCTGGGACCCTTGTATGTAATGGGACTTTATCATCCATGGATGTTGGCATCTAAGGGAGGGTCCTGGGACCATTGTATGTAATGGGACTTGATCATCCATGGATGTTGGCATCTAAGGGAGGGTCCTGGGACCCTTGTATGTAATGGGACTTGAGCATCCATGTATTTTGGTATCTATAGGAGGGTCCTGTAATGGAACTTGAGCATCCATGGATTTTGGCATCTACGGGAGAGTCCTGGGACCATTGTATGTAATGGGACTTTATCATCCATGGATGTTGGCATCTAAGGGAGGGTCCTGGGACCCTTGTATGTAATGGGACTTTATCATCCATGGATGTTGGCATCTAAGGGAGGGTCCTGGGACCCTTGTATGTAATGGGACTTGAGCATCCATGTATTTTGGTATCTATAGGAGGGTCCTGTAATGGAACTTGAGCATCCATGGATTTTGGCATCTACGGGAGAGTCCTGGGACCATTGTATGTAATGGGACTTTATCATCCATGGATGTTGGCATCTAAGGGAGGGTCCTGGGACCCTTGTATGTAATGGGACTTTATCATCCATGGATGTTGGCATCTAAGGGAGGGTCCTGGGACCCTTGTATGTAATGGGACTTGAGCATCCATGTATTTTGGTATCTATAGGAGGGTCCTGTAATGGAACTTGAGCATCCATGGATTTTGGCATCTACGGGAGACTCCTGGGACCATTGTATGTAATGGGACTTTATCATCCATGGATGTTGGCATCTAAGGGAGGGTCCTGGGACCCTTGTATGTAATGGGACTTTATCATCCATGGATGTTGGCATCTAAGGGAGGGTCCTGGGACCATTGTATGTAATGGGACTTTATCATCCATGGATGTTGGCATCTAAGGGAGGGTCCTGGGACCCTTGTATGTAATGGGACTTGAGCATCCATAGATTTTGGCATGTACGTGAGGGTCCTGAAACCATTGTCTATTATGGGACTTGGGCATCCATGGATTCTGGCATCTACGGGAGGGTCCTGGGATCATTGTTTGTAATGTGCCTTGAGTATCCATGGATTTTGACATCCTGGAACCAAATCCCATCAGATATCAAGATCCCACTGTATGCTTCTTGTCATCGAAGCCCCATAACCCTTATGAGACCCAATAATCAGGATTTTGTCTAACCCTTTCCTCCATGGATTTGTCTAGCCATCTCCCCCACCTGCCATGCAAATACATGTAGCTAGCTACCCTCCACATATCAAATCTCTGGAAACATCTCCCTGTTTATTCTTTTGCTGCTCAGTCACTGAGGGTCTTACCATTCAGGACAGGCATAATGGCTTCATTCACTAAGGAAGAGAGGGGGTCTAAGAAGCTGCTAACCTGTGAGGGAAGGAAGAAAGAAATGGTCAAGTCATGGAACAAACAGCCTATTAAAACAAACTTCATCTAGCCAGGTACTGTCAAAATAGACAAAATACACAGACATATTTGAATCGGAAGAAGCAGAACTAGGTCACTTCTACACTGCCATATAAAATCCAGTTTATCTGATTTGAACTGGATTATATGGCAGTATAGGCTCATATAATCCAATTCAAAGCAGATAATATGGATTATTTGCTTTGATCATCTTGATTATATGGCAGTGTAGCAGAGGCCTGGTTCTATACTAACATATAATCTGGTTCAAAGTAGATAATTTGGATTTTATATGGAAGTGTAAATGGGACCTTAGACTCAAATAATACAGTTACTGTATATCCTCGAGTATAAGCCTAGTTTTTCTGCCCTTTTTATAGGACTAAAAAAGCCCCCCTCGGCTTATACTCGGGTGAGGATCCTGGTTGGCTTATATTTCGGTCAGCTTATACTCAAAAATATATGGTACATTTATTATTTTTCTCTATTATTATTATTGTTATTATTACTTTTATTATTTTACTCTATTATTACTACATTTATTATTGTATCCTATTATTGTTGCTACTATTACATTTATTTTACGTTGTTTTTATTATTATTAATACAGTAGAGTCTCACTTATCCAAGCTAAACGGGCCGGCAGAACCTTGGATAAACGAATATCTTGGATAATAAGGAGGGATTAAGAAAAAGCCCATTAAACATCAAATTAGGTTATGATTTTACAAATTAAGCACCAAAACATCATGTTATACAACAAATTTGACAGAAAAAGTAGTTCAATATGCAGTAATGTTATGTTGTAATTACTGTATTTATGAATTTAGTGCCAAAATATCACGATATATTGAGAACATTGACTACAAAAATGGCTTGGATTATCCAGAGGCTTGGATAAGCGAGGCTTGGATTAGTGAGACTCTACTGTACATTTTTATTTCAATCTGATCTTATTATTATTGCATTTATTATTCTACTCTATTTATTATTAAATGTATTATTTTCCAGTACAGTATTTATTATTATTATTACATGTATTATTTTACTCTATTATTATTAAAAGGATACTTAAGCACATTTACATTAAAGAAGATGAGAATAATGATTTAATCAGAGTTAGACAGTCTTATCTTAAATTAGAGCTTGATGTAAATATTCAAAAACATTTAACTACTGATGCCTCAATTAATGTAATTTTTGGTATCTATTTTTATTTCTGAAATTTCCTACCCTCGGCTTATACTTGAGTCAATGATTTCCCAGTTTTTTTGTGGTAAAATTAGATGCCTCTGCTTATATTCGGGTTGGCTTATATTCGAGTATATACGGTACACTGTATTATGAAACTGAATTATATGGCAGCGTAAATGGGGCCATGGTTCCATGTTGAAAGCCAGCTTGAATAGCAGAAGGAAGGACTCCTCTTGTTGGTTCTTCAGAGTTTCAAATACAGAACTGTCAGAACCCTGCTACTAGAGCCTGGATGTGGCTCTGAGTTTCAGGGTCACTGACATCGATAAGACACCTGCGTCCCAGGACTCGGAGGAGAAACGGCTGATGGACTTGGCGGGGAATTTGCGCGGGGTTTTACTGAGCGGGAAGAGACTGTTCAAATGAGGGGGAGGGTATATAAAGGAGGGTTGGCCGGAGCCTCCCATTCTTGGCTTTTCTGATGTTCATGTTTCCTACAGTAAAAGTTTCTGGTGATATCACAGAGAGTCTTGTGTGTTCATTCAGGAGCGGCTGTGGTGAGCTGACACTAAGCCAAGAATACGGACACCATCCCGCTGTAGCGGTGAGGTGTAACATGCAAGTGGAGGATGAAGAGCTCTTGGGCGCCGGAGGAGGAAGGTCGGAAAGGGCCACTCCCGAGACGGACGCTGAGTTCCACCAGCTGGCGGCCCTGGCGTCCTCCACCGCTTATGCCCAGCCAAATGGGGTAACCCAGAGGCGTGGAGTGGTGCGGGGAGACAGCACCGGAGGAGAGGAAGGTTCACCTTCCCCAGGCCCGCAAAAGATGGTGTTTCTGGAGGAGAGGATGTCGGCGATGGAGACCACCCTGGCAGTGATGTCGAGGGCGATGGAGCGCCTGGCGGTTTTGGCGGAGCCGGAGCGAGGAAGGGAACTCCGGGCTAGCTCAATGTGGGACGTGAGCATGGGAAGCAGCCAGGGCTTTGCAGACCTCCCAGCACCGAAGGGAAGGGAAATGCGAAAGGAGCCCGGTGCCCGGCCCAAGATCCAAACGAGCCTGACGCGGGTGGAGGAGAGTGACGACGAAGGGGAAAAGCCTCCGAGAATCCCGGCTACGCTCCCAACTGAGACCCTGGTGCCCCTGGCGAATGCCGGGCGTGGCACAGGACAAAGGGAAGCAGCAGCGGGGCCCACTGGCCCGCAAGGGGGCTTGCGACGGGCGGAGGATTGGGGATTGCCACCACAGGGACCCCTACCGAGACGAGAGGAACTAAGGATCGAGTTTGGGGGAGAGTCCTCTGAACTGGATTTTTTCCTGACCACGGTGAGGGGCTATATGGAGGACAATGCCCACACTTTCAGAACGGAATCCAGCCGGGTACGGGCCATTGGTGCAGTGTTGAAGAGGGGAGCGGCCAGCTGGTACGTTCAACTACACGCGCGGCGCGACCCATGTCTGGGGTCACTCCGACGCTTTATGGGGGCCCTGGAGACCCGTTTCCGAGATCCACTGGAGCAGATCCGGGCGAGGGAGGAGTTGAAGACCGTCTCCCAGGGGCAGAGGTCGGTATCTGAGTATGCGGAGGAGTTCCAATGCCTCGCTGAAAAGGTGCCGGAATGGTCTGCAGTGACAAAGATAGAACTCTTCAAAGAGGGGCTCAGGCGGGAGATCCTCTCCTGGGCGGTGCATCGTGATGAGCCTGACACACTGCGCGGATGGATTCAGCTGGCGGGGCGCGTCGAGACATCGCTGGCCCAGGCGAGGAGGCACCGAGGAGGGCTACAGCAGCGGCCGCAGATGAAAGAGGGGAGCCGGAAGGAGGGATCAACCCCAGCCGGGAGGAGAACGGAGCCGCCAGGGAACGTGAGCACCAGCAGGAGGGGCTGCTTCGTGTGCGGCCGTTTGGGCCACAGGGCTGCCGAGTGCTGGCAGAGAAAAGGGGAAGGCGGAGGCCCGCCCAAACCAAGAGCCGTGGCAGGGAAACGCGCCGAGGAAGAACCACCGATGAGGCACCACTCGGGGGGGTTGGTAAGTCAGGACAAAGCCATGATAGTGGTCCCCATTCAGCTGGAAAGTGGCAGCAAACAAGCAACCTGCAAAGCATTTGTGGATTGTGGATGTTCCAGGAACATCATCTCCCCTGAATTAGCCGAGGGATTGGGATGCGAAAGAACGAACCTAGAATCCCCAATAGCTTTTTCGCAGTTGGACGGATCCACAGCATCGGGATCATTAGCTAAGTACAGTGCCGAAGATGTAAAGTGTAAGATAGGGAGTTGGGAAGGAAAGGTGTCATTTGTGATATCACAAATAGCCAGCTATAATGTTATACTAGGCATGCCATGGCTGGGGCAGGCCAACCCGCAAATCAACTGGGAGGATAAGAGCATGATCTTTAGGATGAAGTTGGAAGAAGGGAGCCAGGAAGTGGAGAGAGAGCCGGGGAAAAGGGGGGAGGAAGACTCTATCAGGATAGCAGAACTGGCAGATAAATTACCCCCAGAGTATCGGGATTTTGTGGACGTATTTGATGAGAAGGAAGCAGACAGTTTCCCACCGAAGCGGAGAGTTGAAGTGAAGATAGAGCTAGTCCCAGGAGCAGAGCTTCCTAAGGCAAAAATATACCCAATGTCGGCTAGGGAAAAGGAGGAACTGAGAAAATACATTGATAAAAACCTAGCGAGGGGTTTCATAGAGCCTTCAAATTCCCCTCTAGGGGCGCCTGTGTTGTTCAGGCGCAAAAAGGACCAAACGCTGAGGCTCTGCATTGACTACAGGGGCCTGAATGCAATCAGTTCTGGAAATAAATACCCCCTACCTTTAGTGAAGGACTTGATCGCCCAGTTATCGGAGGGACAGATATTCACTAAATTGGACTTAATTGAAGCATACCATAAATTGCAGATTAAACCAGAGGACAGGTGGAAGACGGCCTTCTCCTGTGCATTCGGATTATTCAATTATCGTGTGCTCCCTTTCGGTTTGTGCGGCGGAGGCGCCGCGTTCATGCAATTAATCAACGAAGTGTTGCATCCATTGTTGTACAAGGGAGTCTTTGTTTTTTTAGATGACATATTGTTAGTATCTCGGACTAAGGAGCAACACGTAGAACTAGTCAGGGAAGTCCTGCAAAAGTTGAGAGAAGCAAAACTGTATGCGAAGCTTGCCAAGTGCGAGTTCAATAAAGACCAGATAGACTTTCTGGGGTATAGGATTTCCTCCCAGGGAGTGGCGATGGACCCTGCGAAGGTAGAAGACGTGAGGGGGTGGGAAGCCCCCAAAACACGGAAGCAGCTGCAATCCTTCCTAGGGTTCGCAAACTTCTATAGAACATTTATCAAGGACTTTGCGCGCCTCACTTTGCCATTAACGGATTTGTTAAAGACTAAAGGTAGGGGAGAAACAGCCAAAGTGAAGGCCCCAGGGGCCAAACTGACCTGGACAATAGAATGCCAGGAAGCTTTCGAAGCCCTTAAAAAGCGTTTTACGGAGGAGCCTGTCCTACAGCACCCTGATATGTCTAAAGCCTTTGTATTACATTGCGATGCGTCAGACCGGGCATATGGGGCGGTTCTGCTACAGAAAGACGAGGGGGGGAACCTGAAGCCATGTGGCTATCTGTCAAAAAAGTTTAGTGATACAGAAAAAAACTGGCCGATTTGGGAGAGAGAAGCCTTAGCGATTCTAAAAGCACTAGAGTGCTGGAGACACTTCCTGGAAGGAAGTGGAACACCGTTTGAGGTGTGGACTGACCATAGAAATTTACAGTATCTAAGATCCCCTCGTAAACTATCAGCGAAGCAAATTAGATGGGCCCAATATTTCAGCCGTTTTGATTTCAGACTCAGATTCTTCCAGGGGAAACATAATATACTCGCTGACGCTCTCTCTCGGATGCCTCAGCACGGGGGAGGAATTCAGGAATCTGAAGGGAGTATTTTTCTTGATAAGCAATGGGGCCTGGCAGTACTAACTCGAGCACAAGCGGCCAAAGAAAACAAACGTACTGCCATTTCCACGGGGGGAGGAGAAATATGGGAGGAAGAGTTGAAGCGAGCGTATGGAATGGACAAATGGTTACAAACAAACAAAGAAAAGGGAGAATTGTGTGGGGATTTGGTGTTTGTAAATAAGAAATTGTATATTCCTGAATGTTTAAGACGAGAAATGTTAAGGAAGTACCATGATAACAAGGGTGCGGGTCATCTAGGCCCCACCAGGACTATTAAACTGTTGGCCAAACAATGCTGGTGGCCCGGAATGAGGAAAGACGCCAGGGGGTACGTCACGCAGTGTGAATTATGCGCAGAGGGAAAAACACCACCGGGGAAGCCCCAGGGGCTATTGCAGAAGGTGGTAGAGCCCATGAGGCCATGGGAATGCGTAGCCATGGATTTTGTAGGCGAACTACCCCCCAGCAGAGGCCACAGATACATTTGGACAATATTGGACTTATTCTCAAAACAGGCACACTTTGTGGCTCTGCCAAAACTTCCTTCAGCTGAAAAACTTGCTGATTTGTATGTGAAGCACGTATATCGCCTACATGGGTGTCCCGACAAGATAATTAGTGACCGGGGAGTCCAATTTACTGCAAAATTTTGGGGAAAATTCTTACAGCTGTTAGGAGCAGAAAGGAACCTGAGCTCGGCCTTTCATCCCGCGACCAACGGGGGGGTCGAACGTACCCAACAGACACTGTGCCAATTCTTAAGGATGTACACCAATTATAGACAGGATGATTGGGCGGACCTTCTTCCGTTTGCTGAGATGGCTTTTAACGGGGCCGTACATTCGGCCACAGGTCGTGCCCCATTCGAAATAGTATACGGACAGGAGGTGGCACCTTTCCCCAGGCTACCCGAGTGGAAGGAAGGGGAGGGCCAGACCGACGAGGAATGGCCGGCCAAAATCAAGCAAGGGTGGCGAACCGTGGTAGAGGCATTGCGGGAAACACAAAAGAAGTACAAGCTCTTTGCGGATCGTAGGCGCCGAGAGGGGGACAAATTGGGCGAAGGAGATCTGGTTTGGCTGAGCACAAAAAACCTGAAATTGGGGTTCCCATCCAAGAAATTGGCTCCACGCTATATAGGGCCATTCAGGGTAGCAAAAAGAATAAACGAAGTGACCTATGAGCTGAGGCTACCAAAGGACCTAGGAAAGGTACACCCGGTATTCCATTGCAGCCTGTTAAAAAAGTATAAAGGAACTCTGGACAGCGGAGAACAATAGTTGTGTTTAATCTTTTCCTTCCAGGACGAAGGGGAGGAGGACGCCATGTCAGAACCCTGCTACTAGAGCCTGGATGTGGCTCTGAGTTTCAGGGTCACTGACATCGATAAGACACCTGCGTCCCAGGACTCGGAGGAGAAACGGCTGATGGACTTGGCGGGGAATTTGCGCGGGGTTTTACTGAGCGGGAAGAGACTGTTCAAATGAGGGGGAGGGTATATAAAGGAGGGTTGGCCGGAGCCTCCCATTCTTGGCTTTTCTGATGTTCATGTTTCCTACAGTAAAAGTTTCTGGTGATATCACAGAGAGTCTTGTGTGTTCATTCAGGAGCGGCTGTGGTGAGCTGACACAGAACAATTTTCCTAAATATGCCAGGAACTGACTGAAGGACCTTCCATGTCTCATCTACCCATGATCTCCAAAGTTTTCCTATTTAAACCCAACATTTTCAAAAGGAAAGCTTGAAAGCAATGTGACAATGCTCTAGAAAACATCAACTTACATCAATGATGCCAACGCTTGAAGATTCCAGCTCGAGAGCAATACTGAGGGACAAGAATATAGGATATTGTAAGAATCCAAGTGTCAAAAAAGAACCTCTTTCCAGAGAATAAAATAGTAGAGTAGCTGGATCGATGTATCCAAGTATGTCTGCGACTTCAAGTTGCCCATTGAAGTACAGTACGATGGGTTTTCTTAGTCAAGGAAAGCTTAGGATGGATCTACACAGCCATATCCAAGCCAGATTGTCTGCTTTGAACTGGATTATATGGCAGTGCAGACTCATATAATCCAGTCCAAAGCAGATAACGTGGACTATCTTTTGATAATCTAGATTGTATGGCAGTGTAGAAGGGGGCTTAGAGGTGGTTTTATCAGGTTCCTCCTTTGAAATGGAGCAACTGAGATTCTTTGGAAGCTCTTCTGGGCTTCTGGAAGGTTCTTCTTCTTGACTGCTACTCCCAGAATCCCTAGAATTCTGGGAGTAACAGTCCAAAAAGACCCCTTTCCCCATGCCCTGGGAGTTCTAGCCTGAAGCATTTGGGTAAAGAGACCAAGGTCAGATCTTGTGTCTCTATGTGCCTTCAAGATATTTATCAACTCTAGCAAACAATGGACTTCCTAGGGTTTTCTGAGGCAAGGAAGACTCAAGGGTGTTTTTTCCCTTCAGGAAAATAGCCTACAATGCCTAGGATTTGTGGTTTCCTATCCCAGCACTATCCAGGGCTGAAAGAAGACTTTGGGATGAGTTCCCCAACTATGTTTAGATATTTATTTATTTATTTTATTTACAGCATTTATATTCCGCCCTTCTCACCCCGAAGGGGACTCAGGGCGGATCACATTACACATATAGGCAAACATTCAATGCCTTTTAACATAGAACAAAGACAAGACAAACACAGGCTCCGAGCGGGCCTCGAACTCATGACCTCCTGGTCAGAGTGATTCATTGCAGCTGGCTTGCTCTCCAGCCTGCACCACAGCCCGGACACATTATATTGCTACAACAGAGTTCGATACCTGTCCAGTGAGGGTGCAGTAGTTCTATAGAATTAATGCAGTGTTACCCCACTTTAACTTTCATGATTCAGTACAATGGAATCCACTGCTTTTGGCAGAAAAGGCTCAAGATCTTTTAAAACTACAGCTCCCAGGATTGCATTGAGTCATGGTGGTTAAAGTGGGGTCAACCAATTTCAATTCTACACTGAAGACGCACCCTAAATTTCACCATGGCTTTTATTCTTGATGCCAAGTGAAGCTTTCGTAGACCAGTGAGTTTAAAAAAGGTATCTCGAGAATGAGAGCAGATGCATGTAAAGAAGATATCAATGCTTTGGCCATTTCTTCTCCTTGTTCTTCTCACTAAGCTTTTCAATAAATCAAAATAGTTTATTGTACGGGCCCAAGGCCACGACAAAAAGCAACACATGCCCACAATAGTATTCTCGGAGCAATAGATACTGAGCAGAAGCCATAATCATGCTCCCGCAAGGAGCTAAAACAATGCCAGTTAACAGTAATTTTAAAAAAATATATATTGCAAACGAGTTCACATACAGATGCATATTGTAATAGAGTCCACTTAATCCTTAGAGTCTCCTCAGCAGTTGATGTCAATTTTATCTAATTCTATCTTTCTGATCTTTTTGCAGATAGAGCAAACAGGGCTACTTTATAAGTTACACAGTCATTTGTGTCACTCAGCAGAAAATGCAGAGTTTCTGCTAAGCAATTCCCTTTAGTCAGCAAGGGTTCCAGGTGTCTTTCTCTTGGGGCACTATATAATGGACAGACTAACAGGTGGCTTCAGGGCTCACCCTGAGGCTTTTTCAAAAGACAATCCAACTTGTAATGCAACCCAAAGGCTATGTCATCAGCGTAGCACTTTCTAAAAATAATAATAATCTGCTACTCGAATCACAGCAATATATAATGGCAACCCTACAATCACCCCAAATGATATGAAAAGCACTGTATGAGCACCAAAACACTTACCTGAAGAGTAAAAGGCCTAGATTCAGTTTGCTATTGGCCACAGAGATAGCGACTTTCGCAGAAATACTCTGCAAATACACATTTGAGAAAGCATAAAACCGTTACTAGGGAGAACAAGGTGGTAAGATTCCCACTTCCCATTATCATGGGAGAATCAAACCAGGGTTCAAGGGTTTGTGACCCATGAAAAAGAAGAGACTTTATTTATGAAGGTACTACTACTCACACATCTCACGACGACTACAGAAATTTTAGATCCGTCTGCTTTCTTGGCAAAGATCTCGATTTTAGCACTGAGAGTCACAGTAGCACCAGTACTGTCGAAAGCAAAGAGAGGATTTGTTCCAATGGTAATTTTAAAGGAGAGATCGCC
The DNA here is from genome assembly GCF_035594765.1 of Anolis carolinensis. Classification (NCBI taxonomy): domain Eukaryota; kingdom Metazoa; phylum Chordata; class Lepidosauria; order Squamata; family Anolidae; genus Anolis; species Anolis carolinensis. The sequence continues at coordinate 251,146,125 of NC_085844.1, read as the reverse complement.
CTGCAGAAAGAGAGAGAAATAAAGATGATCAGCAGTAAAGTTCCACTGCCACAGATACTGCAATACTCAAACCCAGTTTTGCACTCTTCCCCAGGAATGTTGTTCCAGGAGGGTTATTACACGTACCGCGGCAAGGTTCGGAAGAACCTAGAGAGAGATAGAGAGAAAGGAAATTTAGCATGGAATCTCAAAGAAGCTGTTAGTATGCTATCAGTAGCACCTGCCATATCTTTTTGCTAAATATAACCACATATGACTACTGCGTACATGCATTGTGCCTCTTGTATTACCTGTACTACAATATGTATTAGTTATCCAATTATATGCTTTTAATACTTAATAATATGACCATATATTAAATATCCGATGATTTAATGAGCATCTATGTAACCAAGGTGATAGGTAACGTTTGAAGATTGCTTGATAGAGAAATAATTGGTTAGTAACAACCAGGTAGACCCAAAACCACATTAACTAGGGTTAAATTAAATAGGGTTAAATTAAATAGGGGCATATGTCAAGTGTCAGATTTATGAATGAGAATAAGTGGTACCGAAGGCAGAAGTGTGCGTGTATAGGATTGTCTACATGGAGTAGAATAATACGGTATAAAAAACAATGAATAGAGAGTGTGAAGTTTATAGAAATAGATCCATTCTTGTCTATTTTTTGTTTGTTGGTGTAGTTTGTGTCTATGTAGGTACAGTAGAGTCTCACTTATCCAAGCTAAACGGGCCGGCAGAAGCGTGGATAAGCGAATATCTTGGATAATAGGCCCGGGCTGTGGCGCAGGCGGGAGAGCAAGCCAGTGCAATTAACTGCAATGAATCACTCTGACCAGAAGGTCATGAGTTCGAGCCCTGCTCGGAGCCTATGTTTGTCTTGTCTTTGTTCTATGTTAAAAGGCATTCAATGTTTGCCTATATGTGTAATGTGATCCGCCCTGAGTCCCCTTCGGGGTGAGAAGGGTGGAATAGAAATGCTGCAAATAAATAAATAAATAAATAAGAATGCAAATCTATCTTGTTTAAGCTGAGTTAAGAATTAACCCAAGATTCCCCACTGCAGAAATAAGGCCCAGTACAACCTGAAATTTCACCTCCACTCTCCATTCAGTCCAAACAACCATCCCAGGCCACGCTTCTAATCTGACACGCACTTCCCAATCCCAACTGGATCTTTCAGTGGGCACCCCCTTGGTGTCACAGGTGAGTTTGGTAACTTTGGTGCATACAGTAGGGATGTGCCATCCATTAAAAAAAGGTTCAAAAATCATTCCAAAACTGGGGGGCACCAGCATTTCATTGCTAAAGTGTTTCTAAAGCATAATTAGTAAACAAAGTTACTATAACGAGAGTAACAAAATTTTGTTACTATTTTGTTACAGTAATTGCGCATAATAAATTACTATAACTGGGGAAAATTCAAGGGCTCCTTTCTCCCTCATTCTAAAGCTATTGGAGTGAAATTTGCTACAATAGTAGAATACACTTACCACTATTAGCCAACCAAATTCCAGAACATTTCGCTTATCCATAGATTTTTGGGGAATTTTCAAAAATTTTATAAACTTTTTTTTTAAACTACAAGAGTTATCCACTTGAATTTTGCATACAATGCACAAGATAACCAGGGCATCAATCCTCAGAAGTTTCATAAAGATTCACACATCTACAGATTTTGGGGATGTTTAAAAATTTAGACAAAAACAATTTATCCACAGTGAAAAACGGAAAAGTATGGTATATAACAGGGGTCCCCAAACTAAGGCCCGGGGGCCGGATGCGGCCCTCCAAGGTCATTTACCTGGCCCCCGCCCTCAGTTTTATAATATATTTTTATATCTGTTTTAATAATATAATATATTGTATATACATATAATATTGATACTAATATTATGTTACACAATATAATACTAATAATAATACCATATAATAATATTAATTATATATTATATATTACATATAATATTACAGTATAGCGGTATAGTTCAATATAGTAATATATAATGCTAATATTGTGCTATGCTAATAATATAATATATTGTATGTACATACAGCTGCTCTGAGTCCCCTTCGGAGTGAGAAGGGTGGGATATAAATATAGTAAATAAATGCAGTAAATAAATAATTAATTTTAGACTTAGGCCTGGCCAAAGTCTGAAATGACTTGAAGGCACACAACAACAACAACAATCCTAATTAACTTGACTATCTCATTGGCCAGAAGCAGGCCCACATTTTCCATTGAAATCCTGATAGGTTTATGTTGGTTAAAATTGTTTTAATTTTAAAATATTGTATTGTTCTTTCATTGTTGTTGTTGCTGTTTTGCACTACAAAAAATAAGACATGTGCAGTGTGCATAGGAATTTGTTCGTTTTTTGTTTTTGTTTTTTTCAAATGATAATTCGGCCCCTCAACAGTCTGAAGGATTGTGGACCGGCCCTCTGATTCAAAAGTTTGAAGACCCCTGGTATATAATATAATTTAAAGTGACTAATTTATAAGTTCTATATTTCTATAGTAATATAATCTTTTATATATCCAATCTGTAACAAGAAATCATATCCGGTATGAAATACCGAATGAAATTTCAGTATGAAATACCGAAAAAAGAAGATTGGTTACACAAAGTGCTAGAGATTATGAATATGGACCGACTTACATATTGGTTAACGCCCAACCACGGCCTACCCAAAAAAGAAACTAACTGGGACCTTGTAAAAGATTATTTGAAACAGATGAAGATAGACCTCATTTGTTGAAAGTATGCAATCTCAAGGAATAGAAGAAGACAGAGGGGAAGCAGAACTGAAACAAGAATATATGGACTGGATTAAATTATAGGACTATCAAAGTAAGAAGGAAGTCAACAAACTTTTTTATACTTTTTTTTCTTCTAGAATTCATTATTGTTAGATATAATTTCCCTTTTAAATATATATTTCTATACATTTTTTTTCTCCCTTTTTTCCCATTTTTCTTTCTCTTAGCCTTTCTTTTCCCTTATATTCCTACTTTCTATACAACCAAAATGTTCTCACTCTTTTGTTGTAATCTTATTTTATTTTATTTTATAAGACTAAAAGCTCAATAAATATATTGGGGGAAAAAACAAATAATCTCCAACTTGTATAAGAAAGGGATTGTGGTGACGTACCTATTTAAGTCTGAACTGGATTTAAATGAATTTAAATTTAAACTGGATTTAAAAAACAATTTATCCCCCAAATAAACAACAACAGCAATCCCTTCGAATGTCTGTCTGTCTTTATGACATACAACCACATAACTTCAACTTTGCACAGATTTATACTAATACTTACTTTAGTTCTTTTTGAAGATTCAATAATTTTATTTTGTTATTATTAGACTGACTCTAAATGGCTAGTTGCTGCAGCCCTCATTTGGGGCTTTCTGATGCTGAGCACTGCATCCTGGGAAACGTAGTTTAGGGCAGGGCCTTTCGCATTCTTGCCACAAGGGCCTCGCCTCCCAAACTACATTTTCCAGAATGCTGTGTTCTCTGTCTTCCGCCCATTAACTTTAGTCCTGCCCCAGTGCCTTTGCTTATGGCAACTGAGTCAAAAGAAAAGGATTGGTTTTTAAAACACTTTATGTTCTCTTGGCTTTGCCACAGTTGCTTAATGCTTATGCTGAAAATTAAACTGACCTTGGGAGGCATCTGAAATGAAAATGATTGGTGAGCGTTTTGATTCTTGTTTTGATTCTTAAATCCCTCCCGCACCTTTCTTGCATGTTTCTAATATTGATTCGTATCCACAGACCTAACAGACGTGATACGAAATAAGAAACATAACAATGATTTTGCACACCCCTAGCATACAGAAAGGAAATGTGTATGAGGAACACAGCTTTATTAGCTGTGGTAGTATAATTTATATTAAGTGGGGGAAAAAATCTTTATCGGTTTTTTGTGTGTGGGACATTGTTGGGAAGATGCTGGGGATATATGCTAGTTTTGTACCAATGTAAAGTCTGCAACTTAAAGTACTGTATAGATTATGCTCTGGACTAACATATGAAGCTGCATAGTAGCTAGTGAAAATTATAATGTTATCTGCATTGTGAAGCAGAACACTTTCATTGTAGTTTGTAGGATTTTTCTCTCCAGCTTCATCTTCCTACACTTACAGGCTCAGAAATGGTATCTTACAATCCTTCCTTGACTATATGACTCTCAGAATACAGATAATAGAAGAGGGATAGCCTCTTCCATATTTATTAAAAAAAAACAGCAACTACAATGAAAATGTGTTAAACATAGATGCTAACAAATCAGTGGGAAACTTCCACATTCAGTAAATTATTTACATAATAATAATTAACAGTATAATAACAGTATAATTGTATTTTCATTTTGATGTGTTTTTATCTTCTGATGATTGTAATTACTCGGGCTTGGCCCCATATAAGCCACCCTGAGTCGCTTTGGGGAGATGGAGGTGGGGTATACAGTAGAATCTCACTTATCCAACACTCGTTTATCCAACGTTCTGGATTATCCAACGCATTTTTGTAGTCAATGTTTTCAATACATCGTGATATTTTGGTGCTAAATTCGTAAATACAGTAATTACTACATAGCATTACTGCATATTGAACTACTTTTTCTGTCAAATTTGTTATATAACATGATGTTTTGGTGCTTAATTTGTAAAATCATAACCTAATTTGAGGTTTAATAGGTTTTTCCTTAATCCCTCTTTATTATCCAACATATTCGCTTATCCAACATTTTGCCAGCCCGTTTATGTTGGATAAGTGAGACTCTACTGTAATAGAAGAGGGATAGACTCTTCCATATTTTTTTTTAAAAAACCCAGCAACTACAATGAAAATGTGTTAAACATAGATGCTAACAAATCAGTGGGAAACTTCCACATTCAGTAAATTATTTACATAATAATAATTAACAGTATAATAACAGTATAATTGTATTTTCATTTTGATGTGTTTTTATCTTCTGATGATTGTAATTACTCAGGCTTGGCCCCATATAAGCCATCCTGAGTTGCTTTGGGGAGATGGAGGTGGGGTATATTAAAAAAGTTGTTGTTATGTTTATGTATTTTTTATGATGGTCATTAATTTTGGTTGGTTGCTGTTTGTTTGATGAGTTTTTTCTGGAATAAAAATTGATGAAAGAAAGGAAGGAAGGAAGGAAGGAAGGAAGGAAGGAAGGAAGGAAGGAAGGAAGGAAGGAAGGAAGGAAGGAGGGAAGGAAGGAAAGAAAGAAAAAGAAAGAAAGAAAGAAAGAAAGAAAGAAAGAAAGAAGAAGAAAGAAAGAAAGAAAGAAAGAAAGAAAGAAAGAAAGAAAGAAAGAAAGATGAACGGAAGGAAGGAAGGAAGGAAGGAAGGAAGGAAGGAAGGAAGGAAGGAAGGAAGGAAGGAAGGAAGGAAGGAAGGAAGGAAGGAAGGAAGGAGGGAGGGAGGGAGGGAGGGAAGGAAGGAAGGAAGGAAGGAAGGAAGGAAAGTCACTCACCTCATCTGGAAGCAGAGCCAGAATAACATCTTTCAGTTCTTCAGCTTTAGAGAACTATTGTAAAGAAAGGAAGGAAGAGTTTTAGGGCATTAACTTGAAAAGCAAATACCTTGCTACTTACATGAAGGCTATGAGTGAAGTATGCAAAATGGGCATGCTGTGTTAATGCATTGCTATGGATCTGTCTTTGTATGTGGCAGTCTTGGAGTTGTCCTTGTATTTAACCAGGGAGAAGATAGATGTATATGTATGTGTGTGTGTGCTTATGTATATTATACACATACACAAACACACACATATACACATTCTATATGTAAGTGTGGAATAAGTGGATGTATTGGAAAAGCACTGACTTTTAGAAATAGTATAAAGGTACTTATATTTATGGATATACAGAAATATAAGTACTATTATACTTATTCCACCAATTCTGTGTTATCAGTTGGGAGCCCCTCCCCAAAGCAACAATACAGTAATATACAATACTAATATTGTGCTATATTAATAATATAAAATACTAGCTGTGCCTGGCCACGTGTTGCTGTGGCGAAATATGGTGGTATGGGAAATAAAGTATTGAGGAATTGGTGGTAGTTAAGGTAAAGGGTAAAGGTGTGGAGTCCAGATAATCCAGTTAAAGCAGACAATATAAGATTATATGGGTTATATAGCTGTGTGGAAGGGCCTTGAGTCTACACTGCCATCTAATCCAGTTAAAATCTGATAATCTGTATTTTATAGGCAGTGTGGAAGAGGCCTAAGTGAGGCCTAACTCTGCCTGTCCCCTGGGTGAGTGGGTTGCTAGGAGACCAAGTGGGCGGATCTTAGCCTTCTAACTGGCAGCAATTGGATAAAAACAATTATTCCTCTCCCTCTAATTAGAACTTTATTTTTCTTTTCTTTTTGTTGTATCAACCTAGAGGCGTGGGTGATGGGTTGTGTTGTCAATTTTCGAGGTTGTGGGGTGTTTAGTTTTGTTGTTTTGGCGGTTGCCAGGATTCCATCACTCTTTTATATATATAGATTGTATACAGTGCTCCCTCACTTATTGCGGGAGTTACGGTCCAGGACCACCCGCAAAAAGTGAAAATCCGCAAAGTAGGGACACTATATTTGTGTTGTTTACAATCTCACTGATGCTGTCCGACTGTGTTGTTTACAATCTCAAGAAACTACTTCAGCCTCCTTTTCTCTCCCTTTGGCTTCTTCATCCTTCCTTCCTTAGGCTTCTCCTTAGAAAGGAAGGAGAAAGAGAGAGGAAGGAAGGGAGTTTTATTATATTCTTTTAGTGTTTATTGAAAAACCACGAAACAGCGAATCCATGAAAAGCGAACCGTGAAGTAGTGAGGGAACACTGTATACATATAATATTGATAATGATAATATAATGTAATACAATATAATGCTAATAATAATATAATGCTAATAATAATTATATTTATATATTACATGTAATATTACTAATATTACAATATAGTGATCTAGTACAATATGGTAATATACAATGCTAATATTGTGCTATGCTAATAATATAATACATTGTATGCGCATATAATATTGATCATAATATTGTAATACAATACAATACTAAACATAATAATACAATATAATAATATAATAATTATATATATTACACGTAATATTACTAATAATATTGCAGTACAGTGGTCTAGTACAATATGGTAAAATACAATGCTAATATTGTGCTATGCTAATAATATAATATATTGTATGCACATATAATATTGATCATAATATTGTAATACAATACAATACTAATCATAATAATACAATATAATAATATAATAATTATATATATTACACGTAATATTACTAATAATATATATTGTGTTATGCTAATAATAATATATGCTAATAATATAATATATTATATGCGCATATAATATTGATCATAATATTGTAATACAATACAATACTAATAATGATATAATATCATAATATGATAATTATATATACTATATGTAATATTACTAATAATATTGCAGTATAGTGGTCTAGTACAACATAGTAATATATGATACTAATATTGTGCTATGCTAATAATATAAGATATTTTATGTACATATAACTTGTAAGCTCCTCTGAGTCCCTTTCAAGGTGAGAAGGGTGGGATATAAATGTCATAAATAAATAATAAATAAATAAAGGCAAACGTTGAATTCTTGAAATACAACAGTACAACTGTAATAACAAAAAATGATAAGTCAACATATAAATGCAATTTATGAATAATAACACCTATTAAAATGAATAATGACACCTATTGGGGCCGGGCTGTGGCGCAGCTGGCTAGTAACCAGCTGCTATAAATCACTACTGACCGAGAGGTCATGAGTTCGAAGCCCGGGTCGGGTTAAGCCTCCAACCATTAACAGCCCCGGCTTGTTGTTGACCTATGCAGCCCCGAAAGACAGTTGCACCTGTCAATTAGGGAAATTTAGGGACGCTTTATGCGGGAGGCTAATTTACAACACCATAAAACTACCAGCAAAACACAAGGAAAGGAATGAGGAAGTACAGCCACTACTGGACGGTGAAGCAACAGCTCCCCCTGTGGCCGGAATCGTGAAGCTGGAAAAATGTTAAAAATGCCTCTGAGTTTATCTAATGTATGTTGCTTGTCTGTTGGCATTGAATGTTTGCCATATATGTGTTCATTGTAATCCGCCCTGAGTCCCCTTCGGGATGAGAAGGGTGGAATATAAATACTGTAAATAAATAAATAAATAAATAAAACTAATTTCTCGAGTTTTTCAGCCCTTTTTTAGGGCTGAAAAAGCCCCGCTCGGCTTATACTCGAGTAGGGGTCCTGGCGGGCTTATATTTGGGTCAGCTTATACTTGAGTATATAGGTAATCAAAGTTGGACAGTCTTATCTTATTAAAGTCTTATTATTATCTTAAATTACAGTTTAATGTAAATATTCAAACAACATTTAACCTACTGATGCCTCAATTAATGTAATTTTATTGGTACAGTAGAGTCTCACTTATCCAACGTTCTGGATTATCCAACGCATTTTTGTAGTCAATGTTTTCAATATATCGTGATATTTTGGTGCTAAATTCGTAAATACAGTAATTACTACATAGCATTAATGTGTAATGAACTACTTTTTCTGTCAAATTTCTTGTATAACATGATGTTTTGGTGCTTAATTTGTAAAATCATAACCTATTTTGATGTATAATAGGCTTTTTCTTAATCTCTCCTTATTATCCAACATATTCGCTTATCCAACGTTCTGCTGGCCTGTTTATGTTGGATAAGTGAGACTCTACTGTATCTATTTTTATTTTTGAAATTTACCAGTAGCTGCATTTCCTACCCTCGTCTTATACTCGAGTCAACGTTTTCCCAGTTTTTTGTGGGAAAATTAGATGGCCCAGCTTATATTCAGGTGGGCTTATACTGGAGTATATATGATAGTGGGACCACAGACATGAATAGACACAATTGCGCAAAATTGCGGAGAGGTGGAATAACAAGGTGTGTAGCTGCTATTTTTGGGGACCTTTTGGGGTCACGTTGCCCTTTTGTGGTCAGAGTCACACTACTCACCACCTCAAGGATATTGCTGATTTCCAGAGGCACTTTGGGGATGACTCCCTGCAGTGCAATATTAAGCGTTCCTGGATGGATGGCAAGGCAGCACCCGTGGCTGCCCAGAACAGGCAAAGCAATAGAGGTGTCTGTGTCAGGGATGCCAATGTATACGCCTGAAACCGCAAACCGGAAATACACCTGAAAAGACAAAGAATCATAAAATCATAGAGTTGGAAGACACCGCGAGGTGCATTCGGTCCAATCCATTCAAAGCCCTCCCGGCAGATGGCTAGCATCCTGAGTCTTACCTCATTCTAGATACTATGCTCCTAATTCATGCAGACGAGAACTGCACTGAATGTTTTTAACTGCCGCATTACACTGTTGGCTCACGTTCAGCTTGTGGTGTATGAAGAGTTCTAGATCCCTTCCGCATGGACTGTTTTCAAGTCAGGTAACATGTCCTGTATCCTATATCTGTGCATTTCATTTTTTATGACTGCCATACCTTCCATTACTCCCTATTGTTCATTTTGTTAGTTTTGGCCTAACTCTTGAACTTTTTAAGGTCATTTTGGCTTCCGATCCTGTCCTCTGGGGCACTAGCTCTCCCTTCCATTGTTGTGTCATCAGCATGCCCTCTAGTCCATCATCTATATCATTTATAGTCCACAAAGACCCCAGACAGAACCCTGTGGCGTCCCATGAGTTACTTTTTTCCAGGAGGAAGAGGAGCCATAAGGTGCCAAATAATATTAGCTTTTTGCAGATGAGTAGGAGCAGACACTTGAGTACCTCTGTAGGCAGAAGTCAGGGAAATAGAGCTATAGACAGGAATTTCCTTCTGTTGGCTCATACTCACATATACAGTGACTTCCAAATAATTTTCTGTTATAGTAGGCAAGGCAGCAAGCTTAAACGTGAAATCTCCAAAGCTGCCGAAGGGAAGAAGCACTGTGTGGAATCAGAGAGAAAGGTCATAGCAATCCATAGTTAACAGGGAATCCAATAAACAGCATAACACTTTTAAAATATCTTTAGCGCTTTTAAGATTTATGGTTTGACACCCAATTAACTTCCATGGCTCAATACCATGGAATCCTGGGAGTTGTAGTTCCAAAAATATTACAAAGACGAAGCGAAAGATCTTGTAAAACTGCAACTGCAACTCCCAGGATTCCCTACAGGAGTTTCAAAGGCAATTTTAAATGTAGTTTGCTTTTATCACACTGTTACTATTCACCGTATATACTCGAGTATAAGCTGGCCCGAATATAAGCTGAGGCACCTAATTTTACAATCAAAACACTGGAAAAATGTACAGTAGAGTCTCACTTATCCAAGCCTCACTTATCCAAGCTTCTGGATTGTCCAAGCCATTTTTGTAGTCAATGTTTTCAATATATCGTGATATTTTGGTGCTAAATTCGTAAATACAGTAATTACAACATAACATTACTGTGTATTGAACTACCTTTTCTGTCAAATTTGTTGTATAACATGAAGTTTTGGTGCTTAATTTGTAAAATCATAACCTAATTTGATGTTTAATAGGCTTTTCCTTGATCAGTCCTTATAATCCAAGATATTCGCTTATCCAAGCTTCTGCCGGCCCGTTTAGCTTGGATAAGTGAGACTCTACTGTATTGACTTGAGTATAAGCCGAGGGAAGTGCAGCAGCTACTGGTAAATTTCAAAATAAAAATAGATATCAATAAAATTACATTAATTGAAGCATCAGTAGGTTAAATGTTTTTGAATATTTACATAATTTAAGATAAGACTGTCCAACTCTGATTAAACCATTATTCTAACCTTCTTCAATGTAAATGTGCTTACGTATCCTTCCAATAATAACAAAAAGAGTAAAATAATAAATGTAATAACAAATAATAGAGTAAAATAATTGAAGTGTTATATTGACAGTAATAACAGAATACAATAATAAATGTAATAATAATAATAATAATAATAATAATAATAATAATAATAATAATAATAATCTTTATTTATACCCCGCCACCATCTCCCCAATGGGGACTCGGGGCGGCTTACATGGGGCCATGCCCAAGACAATACAATATAACCATAACATAATACAATTAAATAATACATTACATAAAATAAACAGTACAACATAAGATCGAAACAGCAATATAACAAGAGCAGGCCGCATGAACACTACATTTAAAAACTAGATTAAAAATTAAAACTCTGGGTGAGAAAGGGATCAGAATAAAAACCTCGAGGGACGGGACATCAGATAGTGAACCAGTCTAGAGGATAAATATTGGGGGGGAGTAGCATAGAACATTTACTCTCCGAAAGCACACCGGAAGAGCCATGTTTTTAAATAATAATAGAGCAAAATAATAATAGAGCAAAATAACAAATGTAATAATAATAATAATAATAATAATAATAATAATAATAATAATAATAATAATATAATAGAGTAAAATAATAAATGTAATAATAATACAGTAGAGTCTCACTTATCCAAGCTAAACGGGCTGGCAGAACATTGGATAAGCAAATATCTTGGATAATAAGGAGCGATTAAGGAAAAGCCTATTAAACATCAAATTAGGTTATGATTTTACAAATTAAGCACCAAAACATCATGCTATACAACAAATTTATATGCAGTAATGTTATGTTGTAATTACTGTATTTACAAATTTATCACCAAAATATCACAATATATTGAAAACATTGACTACAAAAATGCATTGGATAATCCAGAAGCTTGGATAAGCGAGTCTTGGGTAAGTGAGACTCTACTGTAGTAAATAGAGTAAAATAGCAAATGTAATAATATTAATAGAGTAAAATAATACATGTAATAATAATAATACAGTAAAATAATGTAAATATAATAATAATAATAATAATAATAATAATAATAATAATAAATAGAGTAAATAATAAATGTAATAAAATTAATAATAGTAACAGAGTAAAATAATAAATAACCTTGACTCGAGTATAAGCCAATGGGGGCTTTTTCAGCCTAAAAAAAAGAGCTGAAAAACTCAGCTTATATTTGAGTAGATATGGTCATTGTTTTTAAACTAACATTTATATTGTGTTTTTTAAACTTGACTAAGTGTGAGATTGAGGGTGGAGTATAAATAATGATGATGATGATGATGATAGAATCAACTGGAGGATCTAGCAAATTCCTAAAGTGTGGAATACAGATTCAGCAGTCACAAGTGTCTTAGTGTCATGGCTCAATGCTATGGAATCAAGATCTTTTGCTTTCCCTGCCAAAATGTACTAGTTCCTCACCAAACTGCACATTCTGGGGTTCTATAGTACTAAACTATGACAGTTAAGAAGGTACAAAATGCATTAAGTCTAGAATGTAGATGCATCCCAAGTCTGGACAATACAGAATGGTGTTGATTCCCTATTTTCAAATGCATGGAAATAGAGAAAACTGACTTCTTGTGGAGAGAGTTCCATAGATGTGGTGCTGCCACAGGAAAGATCCTGCCTTGTGTACCTAGCAATTTGGTGGCAGGGTATACAACTCTTGGCCAAAGTTGGACAAAGGCCCTGCTCACCTATATATATATATATATATATATATATATATATATATATATATATATATATCAGGCCAATCCAGAGCAAGGCTGTGTCCAGGACAATGGCCCATGGTGAACCCAATCCTTTGGAGAGAAACCATAACGGAACAGGTCTCATCCCAACCCCGAAGAAGGAGAGCTAAACAACATCCCCAGTCCCCAAATTGCTCCTCAGAAGGATTCATGGTTTCCAGACCTTTGGCCATTTTGGTGGCCCTTCTCTGGACCCCTTCCATGTTGCCCATCTCCTTCTTAGATCGCTTTGCTCTGGATGAAACACAGGGTTATTATTCCTGGTGAGGAGGTCTGACCAAAGTAGAAGAGAGTGGGGCCAAGACTTCCCTTGATGTGAAACTCAAGGCTACTTGAGTGAGCTCTGTACTATGAGATGAGAACGAGCAGGCTTGCTTCCTTCACTTTCGAGTCAAAATTACATACACATTTAGAACTTCACTGTGTCCATGACCATTTTTAAAAATCCATGCTAAGTCAGAACTAACCAGCAGCCTGTATCTTGCAGTAGCAACTCTGTATTAAATATCATTAAACATTGTATTATATACAATAAATGAATATAAATTTCATATAAATTTCAGATACAAATGACAATCAAACTGTTGCATTCACAGTATGATGAATGGTAGTTACATTCACAATGGAGTAAACTTTCTTGTTTCTTCATAAAAGAAGAATAGACCCCTGATCCACAACTGGTTTCGACTACCTATAGTCTTTGTCTGGTGGTAGGGTCTGAAAGCATTGGGTAACATTAATATAATACCGTAAAGTCTTTCTTAGATACCGTGGAACCTATTGGGAATCTCACACCCGTTTAAGATTCTTTGCTATTTAAACATCAGGTTGAGCCATTTAGGCTCATACTCGCAGTAGAATAAAACCTGAATGCAGAGTATCATTGATTTGAAACAGAACACTTTGTAAGTATAGACATAATCTCTTTTCATTATTTTATTTTGATCTGCTGTGTGTTTCATGTATCAAGAAAACAATTTGTAAGCCACTGTATGTTCCCAATAGGTTCCACGGTATCTAAGAAAGACTTTACGGTTCATTGAGTACATCCTTGAATTGTTTGAGTAAGTAGTAGGTATCAATAGTTGTGGCACAGGCTGTTGAGCAGCTGCAATAAATCACTCTGACTATGAGGTCATGAGTTCGAGGCCAGCCCGTACGGGCTGAGCACCCATCAATTAAAAATAAAAAATAGCCCCTGCTCGTTGCTGACCTAGCAACCCGAAAGATAGTTGCATTGTCAAGTAGGAAATAAGGTACCACTTATAAAAGTGGGGAGGCAAGTTTAACTAATTTACGACCTGGAATGAGGAAGTGCCGCCGGAGTGGATGATGAAGCAGCTGCTCCCCCCTGTGGCCAGAATCGAACATCCCCTCAGGAGAAGGTTAAATTGCCTCTGCGTCTGTCTGTCTTGGTCTCTGTTTGATGTGTTTATGGGCACTGAATGTTTGCCCTATATGTACATAATGTGATCTGCCCTGAGTCCCCTTCGGGGTGAGAAAGAAGGGCGGAATATAAATACTGTAAATAAATAAATAAATAAATTTTACTAAGCCAGAAAACACTTTGTACAATTGTATTAATGTTACCCAATGCTTTCAGACCCTACCACCAGACAAAGACTATAGGTAGTCGAAAACGGTTGTGGATCAGGGGTCTACTCTTCTTTTATGCCCTGGGATTTCTCAAGGCACATAGAAAGCATGGACACACCACGGCAGGATTTTCCTGTTAGAGGAACACAGCAGAAAAAAATGGAAACATCCAGGAAGGATTTATCCCAAAGGTTCTCACCGTTCCCAGTGGCCAGCCATATGTTGGAAAGAGCATTAATGACAGTGTTCATAGAGCCACATATCTGCAGGGTGAAGAAACAGAATAAGATCCTGTGCGAAGTTACATTTCCCCCTTCAGCTTGGCTGATACAGGTTGAGCATCCCTCGCCCAGAATCCCGGAATCCAAAATATTCCAAAATCCAAAATTGCCGACATATCAAGATAGCAGAAGATGGGAAGACAACAATCCCCCTCTTCCTAACCTTCTTTGCCCTTTCCTTCCCCTCCCTTTATTTTTATTGTCTTCGGTTCAATTGCCCATCCAAAGGTTTTCTCCACAAATGTCTTTGCCTTACAGAGTCATTCTGTTTATGGGCTTACCTGCTTGCTTAAGTCTGATGAAATAGAGTCCTGGATTTTTGGTATCAATAGTGGGGGTAGCAAACTGCAAAATAGAGCAATAAGCATGAGAAACGATGTAGCTGTTTCTGTCACTGTATTGTACTCTAACATCCATCATCCATGGCTACTGGGTGCTTGGAACATATCTGTGACTTCATCACATGGGTAAGTAAGATCATTGAGATCACTGATTTTCCCTTAAGCTTCTCAACAGCCCATTTGGAAATTAAACTGATGATTTTTAATTATGTTTTTATGTATGCCTAATTTTTAATTTAATTTATTTCATGTTTTTATGCTTTAGGCACTATGTAGTGCCATTTGTAAGCCGCCTTGAGTCTCCCCAGGGATAGAGAAAGGCGGGATATAAATATGGTAAATAAATAACATTTCCTACCCTCATCACACCACCTCCTTTTCTCTTCTTTCTTCCGGGTGTATCTGTTTAATTTGCCATCACATGGTAAAGACTTGTTTCCTCCCACTGTCCCTCCACCATGTTCTTTCTTTGTAAGAAACTTCTCTCTTTGTAATCTCATGAGATCAGTTTACAGCCGAAAAACTCACAACAACATATCTTACATTGCAAAATCAAGAACAGGAGGTAGGTGGGAAATGGAGCTTTGAAAGAAGCTCTCTTATGTTTCTCTCTGCTAGCCTTTTGATAGACAAAACAAAAGCTGACAGCACAGCAGGAGTTTCAGAGAGGCAATTGAGAAAATAGTAGACAAGAGTTCAAAAGGACTTTTATGGCCTAGAAGGGAGATAACACAGAAAGAGGCAAGAATGTTGAAAGCAGGAGCTTGCTAGATAGAAGATTACAGAGTCACAGCACAGGATTTGCATGATTTGCTACGTTTTCCTCCTGAATGTTTTGAATATCTTTGAATGTTTCCTATACCTCCTCAGTCCCAAAACGATAATGGCAGAAGAAAGGAATTAATACTGCCCATCATGGCTCCTCCCTCCATAGTGACATTGTTGTTATGTTTACAAACAGGTGAAGGGCATGTTAAATTAGGAATCCTTACATGTCTTTACGCTGGGAATGGAAGACTAAGTCACTTGCCAACTGGCTTAGGAATTGTTAGGAAAATGCACACTTTAGAAACGGCAAAATACCTCTACCCCACATTTGAAGCTTGCGTTGTGTGAAAGGCGCTGTCGGTTGAAGTTTCTTAATTATGTAGAGATACTTTTTTATCATGTCAGAGGCAACTTAAGAAACTGCAAGTCGTTTCTGGTGTGAGAGAATTGGCCGTCTGCAGATATGTCTGCCCAGGGGACACCCAAATGTGTTACCATCCTGTGGGAGGCTTCTCTCATGTCCCCGTATGGGAAGATGGGGCTGACAGATGGCAGCTCACCCCATCTCACAAATTCGAACCGCCGACCTTCAAATCTTCAGATCAACAGTTCAGCTGGCACAAGGGTTTAACCCATTGCGCCAGTGTGGCTCCTGATTTTACTGCATGTGACAAAGTCCTTTGAAGTCTCCGGTTGTGGAAGACTGTTGCAAAGTGTACCCCTGGTTTGTAGTGGATGTCCATTGAGGTTGATTTGTAAGGCAAATGTTTTATGAGGTTTTGAGAAGAAATGGTAGAGGAAAGGCCAAAAGCCTCCTACAACTCTTAAGGAATTCTGTGACGGGTTTCTAAGCGCCCCAAGAACATAACTATCCCTGGTTCGCAGCACAAAGAGTAGGAACAATTGCAATACAAAAGATCAAATACTCACCCACTCAAGAGCTTGAGCTCAATGGATCCAACTGTGGGCACACACTGAAAGTTTACAATATCGAATTTACCATCAAAATAGTTTCCAAATCCAAATGAAAGGTTAATGTCCAAATGTGCACAGATATTGATTATGCTGTTTAGTGGTATAATTCTAAAAAATACAAACAGAAGAGCAGTGTTCAGTGCTCACTTATTGAATTCAGGAGTAGAAATTTTGTTATACGTAATGTCAAAATGGGATGAAATGTTTCATTTGAGGTGGTCTCCCATTTCCCCTCTGTCCTGTGTCCTCAGTATCCACTGGCCAATACAATGCACTTCATATTCCAACAAGGAGAGAGAGGAGAGTCTGCACTGGGTTAACCAAAGGGAAACCATCTTTTTATTATTACAGTAGAGTCTCACTTATCCAACATAACTGGGCTGGCAGAACATTAGATAAGCAAAAATACTGGATAATAAGGAAGGATTAAGGAAAAGCCTATTTAAACGTCAAATTACATTATGATTTTACATTTTAAACATGTTTTACAACAAATTGACAGAAAAAGCAGTTCAATACAGGGTAATGTTATATAGTAATTACTGTATTTACAAATTTAGCACCAAAACATTGCAATGTATTGAAAACATATCTAAATTTGTGTGGAACAACAAAAAAACAAGAATCAATTTTACAAATATGACAGGTGAAAGAAAAAAGGGAGGTCTTGGCCTACCAAATTAAGCCCTTTATTTTTGATGCCTGTGGATTAGACTGGGTAAGGGATTGGATAAATCTAAGTAATAAGAAAATATTGACCCTGGAAGATCATGATTTGAGGGCCGGCTGGCACGCGTTCCTCTGGTACAATAGGAAAACAGTGGGGAAAAAAAGTCAGCAACCACTTCATCCGGTCGGCATTATTAAAAATATGGGATAAATATAAACAAAGACTTTATAGTAAAACCTCACTCTGGGTCTCTCCTCTGGAGACACACCAAAGGAGAGAGCTTGGCTGGAATAAATGGCCCACGTACAGAGAAATATTGAAGAGAGAAGGAAATGAATTAAGGATGAAAACATTAGAGGAATTAAAAAAGAAATATGAAAACATGACTTGGCTCCAATATTACCAACTAAAAGAATATTATAACAAAGTTAGGGCAAATGGATTCGAAGATAAAATATCATTGTGGGATGAAATGATTCCTAAACAAAAGAAGACCATAGCAAGTTCTATTAGGATGGAGCACTGAAGAGGAATCGATTAAACAATGTAGGATAAAATGGGCGAGGGATATAGGAAGAACAATTACACTAGACGAATGGAAAATAATTTGGAAAAAAAGTTAAATTATACATATGCCTATGACCTAAAAGAAAATTGGTTAAAGATGTTTTACCAATGGCATATGACACCGAAGAAAATAACAAAATTTGCAAAAGACAAGAATATTAAATGCTGGCAAAGAGAATTGTATCAGGAGAATTGTATTTCTCATATTTCCCTGTCATTTTGCAACTTAATGCTGTATGACTTCAATCATTAACTTTCAAACTTCACAAGTCGAACACTTCCCAAGCATTTAGGACTGTGTGATTTATTATTATTATTATTATTATTATTATTATTATTATTATTATTATTATTATTATTATTAACAACATTGAGGCTGGGTGGCCATCTGTCAGGGGTGCTTTGCTTGTGCTTTTGGTGCACAAAGGCAGAAGGGGGTTGGACTAAATGGCCCAAGAGGTCTCTTCCAACCATTATTATTATTATCATTTTTAATTAATTAATTAATTAATTGTTATAATGTATTTTAATGATGTATTTTTATAGTTTTAATTGATTATATGTACTGTTTCTGTTTTATTATGTTCTTGGCATTAAATGTTGCCAACTGTTGTAAGCTGCCCTGAGTCCCCCCAGGTGAGAAAGGCGGGGTATAAATGCTGGAAATAAATAAATAAATAATTATTATTATTATTATTATTATTATTATTATTATTATTATTATTAACAACATTGAGGCTGGGTGGCCATCTGTCAGGGGTGCTTTGCTTGTGCTTTTGGTGCACAAAGGTAGAAGGGGGTTGGACTAAATGGCCCAAGGGGTCTCTTCCAACCCTCTTTGTTATTTTTATTATGATTATGATTATTATTAACATTAAAGCTGTATTTGTTCCCGTTTTGTTTTTTTACTTCAAAATAAGATAGTTTTAAAAAAAACTATAGTCCGGCCCTCCAACGGTCTGAGGGACTGTGAACTGGCCCCCTGTTTAAAAACTTTGGGGACCCCTGGTCTGGAATATGGACCAGATGAAAGGTGTTCAGAGAAGGGAGAACAAAATGGTCAAAGGTTTGGAAACTAAGCCCTAGGAGGGGTGTCTAAGGGAACTGGGTATGTTTAACTTGGAGAAAAGAAGGCTAAGAGGGGACATGAGGGCCACGTTTGAATGTTTTAAAAGATGACATGTTAAGAATGGGCAAGCTTATTTTCTGCTGCTTTGGAGATTAGGACACATTGGACCAATGGGCTTAAACCACAGGAAAATAGATTCCACCTAAACATTCCTGATGGTTACAGCTGGTCTACAATGCCGCTTCCTTCTCTGATAATGTGGTAATGGCGTTAATAGTGTTGATAGATACCTTTCAATTTGTACAGCGTGAGAATGTGGATAGGATCCTTGGAGTGGTGAGAAGGTAACACATAAAACATTTTTATTCAGACAGGCTTTTAAAGGAGGTATTTAAGATCAAGTCAGGGGTGCTGTGGTTTTAGGTTATCTTAGGGTAAGGATTGTAACTGTTAATTTTAATTAATACCATTGGTCTTTAATTCTATTTTAATGTTCGTATAGTTTTGGATTTTAAATTGTATTGAAATGTTTTTAATGTAAACCGCTTTGTGTCTCCTTTGTAGGAGCATAATGAATTATGTGTGTGTGTGTATATGTGTGTGTGTGTGTATATATATATATATATATATAAAATCCATTTTTGGATGGCTTGGAAGAGCTTGTGACATTGATTTTCAAGACTGATTTGGGAGATGATTTGTTCAGATCCTTGTTATCCTTTACCATCTGGGGGTACAATACTCCCAATACCGTTAAAACACATTAAAGGGACCTCTTTATATCTTTTTATAGGCAAAATATGCTGATTTTGCAATAAAAACAAGATTCCCAATACTCACAGTGTGCCAGAGATGTCCACTTCAAGAGACAATTTAATTTTTATCTTCTCATTAGTCATGACCACCGTAAGGCCAGTATTTCGGACTGCCGTAGCTTTGAGCCTGAAGAGAGAGATGAATAGCATTGAGAAAAGGGATTCACTTAGACAACTTTGGGAGCAGATTCAAAGGGTGCAATCGCTGTAATGTTATTTTATGGCAATATGTTACCTCTATCCTAACCTCTCTCCATCATTCCTCACAACATTTTTCCTAATCCCAATGTCATTGCATCATTGCACATAGCATTTTACCCAATATATATTTGTCATATATATATTATTTATTTATTTATTTATTTATTTATTTATTTATTTATTGGGCTGTATGTTTTCCGGGCTGTATGGCCATGTTCCATGAAAGCCTTCGACAACACTCTCTGCTTCATTTGGAAGAAAGCTGCACTCGCAGGGCTCAGGTGTTGTATTTTAGTGTCGATGTTGACATCGAGGGGATGTAAACAACCATGTCATTGCATCATTATCTAAATCCCAACACCCTGGTTTTCATTTCTCACACTATTTTACCTAATACTAAATTCATTGCATCATTGCTCAAGACATTTCACCTAGTCCCAACTCATTGCATTATTGCTTAAGATATTTTACCTAATAACAATTTCATTTCATCATTTTTCACAATATTTTACCTAATCCCAACATTGCATCATTGCTCACAACATTCCACATAACCCAGGCAAAGCTAGTGTAGAAAGCGTGGTCTTTAAAGACACCAAGCACCAACCATTTGCTTGGTAAACCTGTGTTTCAACTTACCCAAGGATTTGGCCAACTATACCAAGTAGTGATCCAAGTGTGATGTCAGAAAATGGAAGGGTTTTCAGGGAAGTCCATAGAAGGTCATCTCTGCTCAAAGTATCTGTAAAGGCTGAAGCATAAGTAATGTCTTTGAGAAGACATGAAAGAGGCAGATGTCTAAGTACAGACAGACCTCCACATCCATGGATTCTATCATCTGCGTCTTGAAAATGATCCCCCCCAAAAAAAAATTCCAAAAGGAAACTTTGACTTTGCCATTTTATAGAAGGAACGTCATTTCACCTCGCCATCACATATAATGAGATCGGCATGTATGGTTTGTGGTTTCCATTTCTGGCATCAAACCCCAACATTGATCTCAAACTAGTCTTTTGTTAGAGCTATAGTAAATCCTCCATTTTCACAGGGGCACAGGATCTGAAATAGGTAAAGACACAGTGAAATGCTTTGAACACCCTTGTTCGATTTATCTCCCAGTGTTTATATGGCACCAATATCTATGGGTGGAGAAATGGTGGTCTCGCTTGAGCTACCTGATTAACAAGTGTTCTGCAACTCAAGGAACGACATCTGTCAATGTGACTTGATTGAGGATTCATTCTTGCATATTCGTTAATAAATCTACCTTTCTATATAGTTTTTAAATTTTCGTGTTAGCTGCCATAAGACTTCAATTTATGGAAGCCCCATGAATGGGAGATTTCTAAGGATACATCTAATGCAGGTTAATTCATCCTTGGCTTGATGGCATTCAATTGTTTGAGATGTCATTTTATAATGTCTTTAGTGGTCTCCAAATGATGCTGGTGCCTCATCAAACTATAATTCCCATGGTTCCATGGCATTGAGCCATGGCAATTAAAATAGTGTCAAACTGAATTAATTTTACAGAATAGATGCACTCCGAGTAGCCCTGTCCTCAACAGCCTTGTTCAGGATTTGCAAAACCAAGTCAGACATGCCTTTGGTTTTGGAGTCTGTCCTTCTGAACGGCTGTCCTCGTTTTGTCCTACTGTCCTCCACCACTTCTGCACTGCCATATAAATATGGCAATGTAGACTCATATAATCCAGTCCAAAGCAGATAATGTGGATTATCTGATTTGACAATCTGGGTCATATGGCAGTACGATACTCTGATGTGCAAATTCTTACCTATGCCTTAAAATTGACCATATCTACCTCAAAGCCCTGATTACTGGTACTTGATTCTTGACAGATTATATTAATTGGATTTGTAACTGTGCCCATTTTAATACAATTGTTTTTGTTTCTGTCTGCTGATGTTGTTTTATTCTGTTTACTATGTTTATGTTGTTGTATGATGTTTTTGACAACTGACTGTTTTTCTACACTTGTTGGAAAGCGCCCTGAGTCCTCTTGAGGAAATGGAGCAGTAGGTAAATAAAGGATGATGATAATGATAGTGTAGAAAGGGCCTTAGTTTCAAACCAAGCCAAGGTCAAAGCAAGGGGCCCTGGCATTCCAGATTTTAAAACAAAGAAGCACAGAGATAAGATACACATCTTAGTTCCAAGCCCAGTACAAATTGATTTAGAACAAGAAGGGGTGGCCAAAAAGGTAACAACTGTGAACTCGATGTGAAACATCTTCATTCATTTCACAGCTCGGGCTGTGGCGCAGGCTGGAGAGCAGCTGCAATGAATCACTGCAATGAATCACTCTGACCAGGAGGTCATGAGTTCGAGGCCCGCTAGGAGCCATGTTTGTCTTGTCTTTGTTCTATGTTAAAAAGACATTGAATGTTTGCCTATATGTGTAATGTGATCCGCCCTGAGAAGGTGAGAAGGGCGGAATATAAATGCTGTAAATAAATAAATAAATAAATTTACATAGAAATCTTCAAGCTCACTGCTTCTATGATTTGATTCTAATTTTTTCTGCTTTGGGATCGTAAGATATGCATGAACAGTATAATATAATATATAACAGTATAATAAAACCAAAAGTGTCTTAAACTGGATGTTGCAACCCCATTTGGGGTCCCCTGGCAGAATGTCACAAAAAAGTTGTGTAGCTTGCCACCTAAGGGCTGTTTTAGACATTGACTTGAATCTGTTAGCAACAACATGCAGCAAATGCTTCAGCTGAACTTCATAAAAAGGGGAAATCACTTTGCCTGACAAAGGCTGTTTTTGCTTGAGAGCTACCTTTCCATTTCAGAAGTATGGTACTTCTCTTCCAATGTCCAAACTTTGGACCAAACTTGGCACTCATACCCGATATGCCCAAATGTGAATACTGGTGGGGCTTGGGAGGAACTGACCTTGACATTTGGGGGATGTAGTTCACCCATATCCAGAAAGCACTCTGAACCTAACCAAGAATGGAACTAGACCAAACTTGGCACACAAACCCAACATGGTCACCTCTGAACATCAGTGAGGATTGGGGAAATTGATCTCGGATTCCGGGAGTCATTAGTTCACCTGCATTCAGAGAGCACTGTTAACCCAGTGATGACAGATCTGGACCAAAATTGGCACACAGACCCAGCATGGCCAAGTTTGAATACTGGAAGGGTTTGAAGAGTAGTTCCTTTCATCCAGAGAGCACTGTGAATCCAAATAATGATGGATCTGGACCAAACTTGGCACGTATACAGATGGTGTTTGGGGGTGACTGGCCTGCGAATTTGGAAACTAGTTCGCCCGCAATCAAAGAACACTGTGAACCCAACCAACGATGGATCTGGACCAAACTTGGCACATATACCTAACATGTTCAATTTTGAATACTGGCAGGGTCTCCGGGGAATTGACCTATGATTTTGGGAGTTGTAGTTCACCCACATCCTGTTAGATACAAATGGCACAGCATTTCTAGTCATAGAAAAATACTGTTTGGTGGACATATGAAAGATTGATAGCACCTGGGTAATGACTATGAATGTCATGATGAAATACCTAAGGGAATGTGGTAATGGCTGAGTCATAACCATGTGAGGGTTACTGCAAAAGGGTTACATCAGCTATTTCACTTACTGTTGACCTTTCAGCAGGTGGCTATAAAGGGTGTGTGTGTGTAAGATTCCATCTTTCTCTCTTCTGCGTGAACCGTTGTCTCTGTCTATTCTGTATGTGACTCTTTGAGAATTTGATTGTTTGTAAAGACAAGCCTGAAAGTGGATTTGCATTTCCTGATTGTACATTTTGTATATATTGCAATGGGGAAGATTAAAGCCTTCAGATATTTTGAATGAAAACCTGAATCTGTGAGTTAACTAAACAGTGTGTAAATAAGGTCAGATGCTTGCAGGTGGACTCTGCTGATAGATGATACAACTTTGCTGTATTTTGCTTGCGTCCGGGACACTTGCTATCCAGAGGGCCACGGTTCAGGGAGATGGCGATTTGGAAACTATAAATCATTTCATGAACCCATCCAACGAGACATACTTATGCATTTTTAAATGGGTACATTCATAAAAAACAAAAGCAAAGACTGACTTCTTCTAAGAGTTACAAATGACCTAGCCCGGACATTTAAGCTAGTATGTTAATAAAGGGAACATTCAATACAATAAATATTATGTTAAAGCTTTTACTCTTTGGCAAACTGGTGTTTTGACAACAACCACAATATTTCCCAGAGCCTCCCAATTTTTCCTTGAACGCAACTGGTGGGCAGTGGATAGATTGGCAAGATTATTAAAATGGACAATTTTCCATCCAAAATAACCCAACAAGTTTTCTTACCTTGAGTATATTGAGCAGGATTCAAAACAAACCTAATCCCTGGCACAGTTCCGACAGAGGGGCTCAGCAGGCCACAGAACACCAGAACTCCCAGGATCTGCCACATCTTGTTTTCTTATCCTTCAGGGGGAAAGAAATATATAGTTTATATCAGGCACCAAATAAGTTGATCCAGCCTATCTCTTCCAGCAGTCCTGTTCAGTTAATTTTTAAAACTTTGAATTTTAAATTTACATTTTGTTGGTAATGAATACTAATAATTTTTTATGGCTTGAGGCAGGTTATAGAATCATTTTAATGTGCTTTTATCTCTGTGTCTGGACTTTGGTTTATCTATGCGTTACCTTGCACTCCACTTAGAGCCTTGAGGAGAGAGACACAGGTAAGAATTATAATAATAATTATGCCCTCTTCCGTCTACTAAAGAATGAAGGTGCATCTACATTGTAGAGTTAATTTGGTTTGACACAACTTTAACTGCTGTGGCTCAATGGAATGGAATCCTGGGATTGGTAGTTTGGGGAGACACCAGTCCTCTTTGGCAGGGAAGGCTAAAGACCCTGTAAAACTGCAATTCCAGGATTCCATATCACTGAGGCTTGATCTATACTGCCCTATATCCCATGATCTGACCACAGATTATTTGAACTGGATTATATAAATCTACACTGCCGTATAATCCAGTTCAAAGCAGATAATCTGGATTTTATATGGCAGGGTAGATGGGGCCTCAATGGTATTGAACTGGATTATATGAGTGTACACTGCCATATAATTGCAATTCAGTGCAGTGTAGATGGAGCTTTTGTTTCAGGTTAAGTTTGCTGCAATTCTATAGAATCCTGCAACAGACAGATTTATTTCTGCTTACCAAAACCTCCCGGAGAAGTTTAAGTGGCCCAGATGTGTGCCACTAATTTTCTTCAGACCTGATGTTTCTCTTCTCCTTTTCCTCCCCTCTGATAGTGGCTTCAATGTGACCACCATTTTATAGCCCAAAACGTATCCAAGAATGAGGAAAAATTGTGCAATTTTTTGAGCTGGACAAGGAGGCGAACTTGAAAATCCAGCAAAAATAATCAGATAAATGCAAAGCTTGAATTCCTTTTGACCTCGAATTTCTTATGGGTCAAGAAGGGATTCTAGCTTTGCATTTATCTGATTATTTCTGCAGGATTTTCAAGTTGCTGAGTGTTCTCCTTGGAATAACTTGAAGCTGAATACACCTAGGTGCCTCATCACACTAGAGTAGTGGTTCTCAACCTGGGGTCCCTAGATGTTTTTGGCCTTCAACTCCCAGAAATCCTAACAACTGGTAAACTGGCTAGGATTTTTGGGAGTTGCTGAATGTTTTCCGCGCTGTATGGCCATGTTCCAGAAGTACAAAACATACAACAACCCTAAGATCCTGGCCATGAAAGCCTTCGACAACACATTTTCTGGGAGTTGTAGGCCAGAAACATCTGGGGACCCCAGGTTGAGAACCACTATACTAGAGCATGAATCCACTTTAAATCCGGTTTCTGCCTCCTACAGAATTCTGAGGTTTGTAGTTTGGTGAGGCCCAGGACCTGTTTGGCTGAGCTGTTTAAAGCCCCCTCCCTAAAGTGGATTTAAAGTGGATCGAAGCTGTAGTGTGATGAGGTCCTCAGTGGGTAGGAAAGGGTCTACAAACAAAAAGCTGCACATTTGGTTTTGAATTTGATTATTTGTGAATATGATTGAAAAGGCATCTCTAGGAATCTTTAGGTCCTGCACTAGAAGTGGACACTGGAAGACCTGGAAATTTTGACTTCTCTGATTGAAGCTGACCATGGACTCATATTGGAGGAGCTAAAGTTTCCTGCCTGATGAGACATCCAGCCATCCAGATGTCAGACTGATGGGGCTTCCAATAATTAATAAACACAGATGTCTATTCTAAACAATGTCAAAAAGATACACAAACACTCTAAAGGTTCAAAATATATGCTATAAACACAGTACAGTAGAGTCTCAGTTATCCAACACTCGCTTATCCAACGTTCTGGATTATCCAACGCATTTTTGTAGTCAATGTTTTCAATACATCATGATATTTCGGTGCTAAATTTGTAAATACAGTAATTACTACATAGCATTACTGCGTATTGAACTACCTTTTCTGTCAAATTTGTTGTATAACATGATGTTTTGTGCTTAATTTGTAAAATCATAACCTAATTTGAAGTTTAATAGGCTTTTCCTTAATCTCTCCTTATTATCCAACATATTCGCTTATCCAACATTCTGCCGGCCCATTTACGTTGGATAAGCGAGACTCTACTGTACTTTTTCTATCAAATTTGTTGTATAACATGATGTTTTGTGCTTAATTTGTAAAATCATAACCTAATTTGATGTTTAATAGGCTTTTCCTTAATCTCTCCTTATTATCCAACGTATTCGCTTATCCAACGTTCAGCCGGCCCGTTTACGTTGGATAAGCGAGACTCTACTGTATGTATATTAGAGCATCATATACATTTGACATTCACATAAGTGTTCATAACAATAATAACAATAATAAAGTACAGTCAACTGTTGTAATACACAGCAGTATTTTACAGAATATAATGTTTCAAATACCTTAGACTACTCTATGTTGACTCCATTTCGCATTTAAGTCTCTAAGATTGCACTTTTTTGAAACATTATATTCTGTAAAATACTGCTGTGTATTACAACAGTTGACTGTACTTTATTGTTGTTGTTATTGTTGTGAACACTTATGTGAATGTCAAATGTTTATGATACTCTAATATACATACTGTGTTTATAGCATATATTTTGAACTTTTATAGTGTTTGCATATCTTTTTGACATTGATGGGACTTCCAGTCAGCCAGATCGCAAACTCATGAGATTTACAGCTGGCCAGATCCAGATCTGATGAGCCTTGCAACCCGATCAGGTTTTCTGCTAATACCAGGCCTTCTTCTATCATTTGTAAGATTTTAGAAAAGGTCCCATCATATAGGTATGATTAATCTAATGGAGCAAATCATAAAACTTTTTAAACAAAAGGTTTTATGATTTATTGCAATAGAAATTGGAATGTATGGAATGGAATGGTGTCATGGATAAATATGATAATATGGATGGAATGAAATTGTATGAAGGTGGATGATTGGGGACCTATATGTTACGGATTGATGATGACAAATGGAAGCTCTTACATGTGCCCGCGATCCAGAGTCACCCACAGAACAATAACATGCCACTCAGGTTTGCAGAGCAAAAATACAGGAACTTGACTGATTCCAAGAGATCAAAAAACAGTAGTATTTACAATGATCCCCCTGATCACTTACAGAAGTCCACAGTCATAAACGGTCCTTTCTCAGTCCACAAATCTGCTTCAGAGAAGAATACAGTCCTGGTCTTCATTCTCTTTTCTCAGCAGCAAACAGGCCTCAAAATAGCAAGGCCTCTCCAGCAGTACTCTCAGCTAGCACTGAAAAAACTTGTCCAAACTGGGTCTGCAGCAGCAGAACTGAAAGAGTATCAAGTCAGTCCAGTATCAAGTCTTTGCAGGTTCAGCCAAATGACTTCATGCACTTTATTTTCTAATTAGCACACACACAGCACAGCGCCTTTGCAAACCATGACACTATGGGGTCTAGAAATGCCATCCTAAAAAATTAAGCCTGGAAAACTACGAAAAAAATCCTGAACTGTAATTAAAAGCTGCTGAACTGCTGACATGACCAGGGACAAACTATTAACTCTTGGTGGAAAACAAAATGTTTACATTACCAGAGACAATGGCTCTTTTAAGTAAGGAAGTGTCTACAAAGTTCCTTACATTAAGAAGGAAGTCGAACAAGGTTCATTGAGAAAGGAAACCACTTATTACTTAAGGGAAAAAGCCAACATCTGTCCAGGAACTAATGGAGTCAGGATGTTTTAGCTGGAGAAACACCTGTCATTCCTTTACAACTTGTGGAGCAACATCAGCAGAAATATTGCTATATAAGAGACACTTACTATTATTCATAATGTGCACCTTGCTTATCCACTATTGCAACCTCATTGTTTTTAACTCAATGTTTTAATACCACGTTGTGTGTGTGTGAGTTTTTTCCAGTTATTGTGTCTATTTTGTTATTGGTTTTGTTATTGTTCTTTGATGTTTCATATGTTATCATTGCTTTGTATTTGATTTTGCTGTAAGCCGCCCTGAGTCCCCTTTGGGGGAGATGGAGGCGGGATATAAATAAACTTATTATTATTATTATTATTATTATTATTATTATTATTATTATTATTCTAAAATTGGGGCAGACAGGAGGGGTCTGGTCCACCCACCATCTTTTTTATGGGGTGGAGGAGTATTCGCAGAATGGTAGATTTGCTGGGAATATAATCTGGCCTACTTCAGGGTCTCTTTTCCAGGAGAAGGAAGAAGAGATGGAAATGTATGCATGAAGGAGTGAATATTTATATGTGCATGAATGCTGAGGAAAATGAAATCCCCTGTTTGTGTACCCAATGTAGCTATAGAGTCTGTGTGTCTCAGTTCTTTCTCTGTGTTGCTCTGTGGTATACTCTGTCTCATTGTGAACTAAATAAAAGAGCCTTTTTAATGCTTTTTGGGGTTTAAAAAGTATTTGTGACCATGGTATGTCTAATAAATGCCATTACAAAATTCCTCACCTGGACAACGCCGGGTACATCAAATAGTGTACCTATAAACCACTAAGGAATGAGGAAAAGATTATCATCGCTTGAGGGTTTTGCAGTTTTCAGTCAGTTTGTTTCACCAGCCCCTCAAGAGAACCAAAAAAAACCAGACCAAAATCCATTCTTATCTCACAGAATCATAGAATCCTAAAGTTGGGAGGGACCCTTAAAGACCATCCAGTCCAACCCCCTTCTGCCAGGCAGGAAGACACCATCCAAACCCTCCCGATCGATGATCATCTACCTTCTGTTTCAAAACGTTCAAAGAAGACTCGATCACATTCAGAGGCAGCAGCATATTCCACTGCTGAACAGCTCTTCTTACCTTCAGGAAGTTCTTCCTAAAGTTTCGGTGAGATCTCTTTTCCTGCCATTTAAACCCATTGCTTCCTTGTGTCCAGAGTAACAGAAAGCAAGCTTGCCCATTTCCTCAATAGGATTTCCTTCCAAATCTCTCCTGTCCACTTCTCTCAGGCTTCTCTTCTCCGAACTAAACATCGCCATCTCCCTCAATCATTGAACTCTTGAAAAGGGTCTGTCCTTTGGCCAAAGACCCCTGGGAAGAAGTGGCCACTGCCTTTGACCAACCGAACCTAGGACACTAGAGGCAAAGAGAAAGAGAGGACAGAACAAGAGGATGCTGGGTTGGGTCTAGGGTTTTCTTGGTCAACCATCAGGCTGGCTAACCAGCCTGATGGTTGTGCCCCACTTGCTTTGCTTCTCCAGAGGAAAGGAGAGATAGTGACACAAAAGGAAGCAGATGACAATATTGCTGTTCCTTGTGTAGTAAAGCAAATAAAATCCCATGACAGTGAATGAGAAAGGATGCCTTCTCCTTTGGCCACAGCTGGAAGGAACTTGACTTAGTAGGTTCTGAAGTGCTGCAGATACCGTCTCACCTACAATGATAATTATAATGTTAACTAGACAGTTGTTTAAAAACATAAAAACTCCCAGAGTTTGATCTAGATTTAAAAAGATACAAGAACAAGTGTAATAGGAACTATACAAAACAAGTGTAATTTTAGAAATGGTAACCTTTTCCAAGTGACTAAGATAAATATCTAAAGTGACTGAACGTTATGGCCTTTTTCAATGTATTTAATTTTATGGTTTATGTACTCCATGGTATTTTATTATTGTATTTGATTGGGAAGCAAATATGTAAGTAGGAATAAGAAGAAGAAGAAGAAGAAGAAGAAGAAGAAGAAGAAGAAGAAGAAGAAGAAGAAGAAGAAGAAGAAGAAGAAGAAGAAGAAGAAGAAGAGGTTTATTTACTTTCAGGCCTGAAAACATGCTTGATACAGAGTCACAGCTCAGAACAGATTGGACATAAGCATGCAGCACAATGCAAGACATTTCATCCCCTTTGACAGCTATTCAAAGTTATTGAGCCCTCCCCTGATTGGCCAGAAATTGACATCAGAGATTAATGGAGTATCCTTCATGGCGGGAAAATAAACAGCTGCCATTTGTCCATTTTAAGCTGGAGATGTTTAGATAGTCTGCCCCTGGGGACGGACTGGAAAAGCAGACTGAGACAATATGTAAACTAGTCCAATATAATAATAATAATAATAATAATAATAATAATAATAATAATAATAATTTATTCTTGTACCCCGCCCCATCTCCCCGAAGGGACTCGGTGTTGTGACTGCGCCTTCGGGGATTATGGTTGATGGTGATGGAATTCGAAGAGGAAGAAAAAAGCCTCGTGATGAGGGTTCACTGGAGGAGTTGCGCAGGAAGCAACTTAGAGAGCTATATGGGGGATCTTCTGAGGAAGATTCAGATGGGGAGATGGATGCTGAGGAACAGGTGGTGGCTGGGGAAGCGGGCACTGAATGGGCACAGCCACCGGAGATGTCTGGGGATTTGGGGCTTATGGATACTTCTGAACCTGGGGTTTCTGCAGGAGCTGATCCCAATTGGGATGCTTGGAGAAAGGAGGATGGTTCTTTAAGTGTTCATGGGGCTAAGTGTGGGCAGGATGATTGGGACTCCAACGAATTGCTAGGTACTCCAGATCCACGAGCTCTAGCTGTGTGGAGTTCAGACTCTGAGTAGATTTGGGACACCTGGTGTTTGGGTGTGAGTGTTTGGTCACCCAGGAGGAAGGGGAATAAAATGGGAATGTTTGGCCACTGCACTTTGCGTGTGGCAAGGTGTTGCTGAGGTGCCATTGGGATCTCTGTGTTTCCATGAAGACTGGATTTGGACTATGATTTGAATCTGCTGATATCACCTAGCTTGGCTCTCGCTGTGTCTTATCGTGGACCTGTTTTGGATGACTGCACCCTCTTCGGACTTTGGATTGAATTTGACCTGGCTTCTGTCTACTCCCTCTGACTGACGGCTACTCCCGGCTTCTGACTATTGGTTTGTCTTTCGGAATTTCTGCTGCCTCCTGACCTGACCTTGGATTCTTCTGACGACGGCTATTCATCATCCCTTTGAGGCTTTCGGCTTATCAGCACCGTGGAAGCAGCTTTATTGCTTTTCTAGTTTGTTTATTTTCCAGCAATTAACTCTATTTGTTTTCCAAAGCTGAATTGAAGCGTTATTTAGTTTTTTATTGAATGCCAGCATGGGAAATTAGCGTGACTCATTTTTGAGTTATTATTGTCCAATTTACTCTCGAAACACTGAAAAGTGAAGTGTTTCAAGGATATTTCCTGTGTTTATGTTATTTTCTGGCTTATCTTCGGAATAAACTCTGTTTTGTATGTTAACTGGCGTCTGACTCTTGACACTTGGGGCGGCTCACATGGGGCCTTGCCCAACATCACAATATAAAATAAAACAAAAACATAAATTTACAACAATAAATCAACAATATCGGTAAAACAATCGAAAAGGACAATCTTACAAGATGAAATGTTAAAACAGGTATATCAAACACAAGCCTGGGCCGAAAGGTGAATGTGTCAAATCGGGAGGAGATATAATCCAAGATAGGATTATAGGTTAAGTCTGGCATACACAAAAGGATGAGCCTTGGAGACAATGAGGTGGTTATGCAAATATGAACAGTTCTATAGAAGACACACAAATTTCATCAGTGAGCAGTTCCAATTCTTCAGATCCCATTAGGAAATGAGATCTTTCATTGACAGAATTAGGGTTTTTCCTGCCTGCATTGTCTCCTTGGGTGAGCTCACCTCACAGCAGAAAAACTGAAAAAGTTCCACCATCATATACAGTATATTTTATTTAAGATTTTCCCCAATGCATGCTGGATTATAACTAGGCATCTCCACTTTCAGTGCATTTTAGTAATTTCTGACTATAGGAGTCCCAAATAGAATACTGGTATAACTATGTGTATTTTGTAACATATTCCACAAGAAACCAGGAGGAGAAGGGGAAAGAGAAGGAGGAAGAGGAAGAGGAAGAAGAATTCATTTAAGAGGAGGAGGAAGGGAAGGAAGAACAAGAGGAGGAAGAGGAAGAGGAGAAGCTGAAGGAAGAGAAGATAGCACTTATTTTAGGGACAAATGCCTAGAAGACCTTCCTCTAAATACACTTGTCTCCCAGCTGCTCTTCTGCACTTGTGAGACCAGAGGTTCAAATTTGTGGCCCTCCAGATGTCTGGCCCTCCAGCTCCCAGAAGCCCTAGCCAGTTTGTCCAATGGCCAGGAATTCTGGGAGCCCCTGGAAGGCCACCAGCTTGACACCAATGCACTAGGAAATCTGGGCCATTCTCTGCAGGAACATTTTATGGGGTAAAATCATAGAATCCTAGAGTTAGAAGAGACCCTGAGAGCCATCCAACCCAACCCCCTTCTGCCCTTTTCGCTCAGGGGTTTTCACTTTTGTAAAATAATAAGGAATATTTTGTAAAGGTAGAAATTGGCCCATAAACATAAACATAATAATAGTATGAGCCTGTTTATCAAGCCTTGCAAATGCTGATTTATCACTAGTATCCTGGCTGGTGAGAGAAGCCAGAGGGGGTTTGGCCGAGTGGGTGAAGGTGGTGGTAAATGCCTCCCTTCGGGAGGGCAAGTTTCCAGCGAGCCTAAAAATGGCTGTGATCAAGCCGCTGTTGAAAAAGCCATCATTGGATCCCACTCAATTCGGAAACTTTCGGCCTATTTCCAATCTCCCCTATTTGGGCAAGGTCTTGGAACATGTGGTTGCTTCGCAGCTCCAGGGTTTCTTGGTTGACACTGATTTTCTGGATCCGGCACAGTCTGGCTTTAGGCCGGGGCATGGTACTGAGACAGCCTTGGTCGCCTTAGTCGATGATCTACGCCGGGAACTGGACAGGGGGAGTGTGTCCCTGCTGGTTCTGCTGGACCTCTCAGCAGCCTTCGATACCATTGATCACGGTATCCTTCTGGGACGCCTCGCGGGAATGGGACTTGGAGGTACTGTTTTGCAGTGGCTCCACTCATTCCTGGAGGGTCGGTCCCAGATGGTGTCATTGGGGGATGCCTGCTCGGCCCCACAACCGTTGACTTGTGGGGTCCCGCAGGGCTCTGTGTTATCTCCCATGTTGTTTAACATCTACATGAAGCCGCTGGGAGAGATCATCAGGAGTTTCGGGGTGCGGTGTCATCTGTACGCAGATGATGTCCAGCTCTGTCACTCCTTCCCACCTGTCACTAAGGAGGCTGTCCAGGTCCTGAACCGGTGCTTGGCCGCTGTGTCGGACTGGATGAGGGCCAACAAATTGAAATTGAATCCAGACAAGACAGAGGTCCTCCTGGTCAGTCGGAAGGCTGAACAGGGTACTGGGTTACAGCCTGTGCTGGATGGGGTCACACTCCCCCTGAAGGCGCAGGTGCGCAGTCTGGGGGTGATCCTGGACTCATCGTTGAGCCTGGAGCCCCAGGTCTCAGCGGTGGCTAGGGGAGCCTTCGCACAATTAAAACTTGTGCGCCAGCTGCGACCGTATCTTGGGAAGCCGGACTTGGCCACGGTGGTACACGCCCTTGTTACATCTCGTTTAGACTACTGCAACGCACTCTACGTGGGGCTGCCTTTGAAGACTGTTCGGAAGCTTCAATTAGTCCAACGGGAGGCTGCCAGGTTAATAACTGGGGCGGCATACAGGGAGCGTACTACTCCTCTGTTACGCCAGCTCCACTGGCTGCCAATTAGCTACCGAGCACAATTCAAGGTGCTGGCTTTAGCCTATAAAGCTCTAAACGGTTCCGGCCCAGCTTATCTGTCCGAACGTGTCTCCCGCTATGACCCACCTCGAAGCTTAAGATCGTCAGATGAGGCCCTGCTCGCGGTCCCATCAGCCTCACAGGTGCGGCTGGCGGGGACGAGAGACAGGGCCTTTTCAGTGGTGGCTCCCCGCCTATGGAACGCCCTCCCCATTGAAGTCAGGCAGGCTCCCTCCCTCCTGTCTTTCCGAAAGAGGACAAAAACGTGGTTATGGGACCAGGCATTTGAGCATATATGACCTACTGACAGACCCCACATGAACATGGAAAGCGCCTTAAATGTATATTTAAATGTATAATTATGTATATTTTAATGGATATTCTTAATTTTATTGTAATTTTTAATCTTGATGGATTTTTAAATTTGATGACAACTGTTTTTAATGTGTATGGTTATACTGTAAGCCGCCCTGAGTCCCCTGATGGGTGAGAAGGGCGGGGTAGAAGTGATGTAATAAATAATAAATAAATAAATAAATAAATAAATAAAAGTTTAATTTTTATACCTATTTTATATACCTAGGAAGATTCACACAAGAATTCTCTCAGGCCCAAAGGAGTCCCAAATGAAAACATGTAAAAGGCCTTGCCCTGGCCCAACCACTGGCTCTCTTTCTGCCAGCTCTGCCATGTTTTCCTCTACAAAAGTAGAATGTACTCTGCACTCCGCAATAGCATGGCACACAAATTTGGGCCTTGGGCCAGAAGTAGGCATCCAGCAGGATGAGTGATTGGCAGGTTCCCCAAGGAGGCCCCTCTGGCAGAGAGTTAAAAGGGTTATTCTGGGAGTTGCAGCCCAAAGGGACCGCTTTCCCCACGCTCTGCAAGGTCTAGCCTAAAGCACTCAAGGCACCTGGGATTCCTTGGCCGTCTCCCACTCAAGGCCTTTTGGGTCTCTTAGGGCTGGCACTAAGGGGAAAAGATGGGACCCAAACAGAAACCCCATTGAGAAAGGGGGTTAGCTTTGGTGGACTCAGAACCAGAGGAGGACAGCCACAGCCTCCTTCCCAACATATCAAGGGGGAACCCTTCCTCCTCCTCCTATCAGCCCATCCTGTCTCTCCCTTACTAATTCATTGCGTCGCAGGTGGTTCCAGGAGGGAGAGATCTGGAACAAAGAGTCCATCCATTCATACTCCTTGGAATTCTGCAAAGGTCCCAAGACAGAACTGAGAAGGACAGCCCCCTTTCCCAAAATGCAGAAAGAGAAAATGAAAGACCCTCCCCTTCCCTGCCCAGTTAGACTTTTAAAAAGGTTTTATGGGAAAAGGGTGGTGAGGGGGGATCCTGCAAGGTTTTCTAACTTCCTTAGCACTTTCCCCCCTTTCTAAACTTTCTATTGTTCATTCATTTCCTTATTGACAGTCTTGCAAAAAGTGGTGGATGAAATTGCAGCCAAGGAGCTCCTGGGGTTCTACACAATTATGGAGAAGTTGTGTGATCAGTGAGGCCTTACTGAAGAAGGGACAGCAGGCTCTGGGGAACCCAGCTTTGAGAAGAAAGCACAGCTCTACCTTCCAAGGGAAAAACCCATCAATCCTGGAGATCTACCATCGCCTATTCCCTCCAAGCCCTTTGGACCTGCCTACTCCGTTTGCCTCACCTCCATCAATACAGACCTGCACCATCCAGCAGAGAATGGATGTGAGATGAGAAAGAAAAGAAGGCAAAAAGGGAGGAAAATCAGAGAGTCAAGGAGAAGAGAAAGAAAAGTTGTGTGTGTGAAAAGAGATGGAATAAAATAACAGACAAGCTTATTTATGTCACCGATTCATCAAAGGCCTCTGAAGAGAGCTTGAGGCCAGAGAGTGGCCTGTTTCTGAAGAAGGTCCAGCAACCAGTGTGAAAGCCATGGCCCTCAGAGGAAGGGAGCCTGGCCATAAAAGTCCCAGAGAAGACTCCTCCTTCCAGGGGAGATTCCATCAGTCTTGGAGATCTGCCATACAACAGAATCCAGAATCTTCGAGAGACCAATTATGGACCTTGTTTTTGCTGTTTCACAGGGATGAACCCCTAATTTAGATTGACTGTGATCTGTATTAGATCAGCTAATAGTTAGTTTTTAATTTGTTATTAATAAGGGATAAAAACTTATTAGTAAGTTTTAGGTGGGAAGTGTAATGCTACCAGAAGGCTCTCACCTACTGCCCTGCCCGTTTAAAAATCTGAGGGGCGGAGCTTAGCCTCAGACTTTATAGAGGCAACCAAGAGGAAAAGAAGTTCAATTTGTCTATTAATAAAACATTTTAATTTGCCAAATACAGTCTCCGATCTATCCTTTGTGCTACGGTGCCTTCCAGTTTACTTAGTTAAGCACTGAGGCAGAACAGTGCGTTCCGTCTAGATCTATGTATCTTCTTTGACTTTGGTGACTTTCTATTCCCCTTTCACCTCCGGCAGCTGGCTCTGGTAAACTATGTGGACCCATGGCCCTCACAGCAGAGCTTCCCTCTTTCTTTCCCTCACCCCCAAATGTGACCCTTTTCATCCCAATCTCCCTCATGGATACCCATGCCTCCATTTGCAGGTTCACCCTCGGTGCCCACGGGCTGGCTCCTCGTGTGCATGTAATGTCATATTTTATGTTTCATAAAATTTTGGAGTGTGAAGCCACCCAGAAAGACCCTTGGTGATATTTCGCCAGCACCTCATGACCCAGGAACTCTCTCCAACTGTTTTCTGGGCATCAATTTGACACAAAAGACTCAAGTACCCATCATCACCGGGGCCAATCTATCTTTATTGGCCCCATAACCCTGACTGTGCAGAGAACGACAGGATCCATTCGCAGGGCCACCTGCCCTTTGTACAGTCATCTGGACATAATGCAAACACTGAGCACCTGTGATGAACCATGGGCCTTGTAGTCCTGCTCAGGACATTGTAATCCCTGATGAAGATGAAAACTTGGGTTTTTTACCTTCCCAGTCTGAACTGGATTCCTCTCAGCCAGATCTTTCCCAGGCAGATCTGGAAACCTTGCACCTGCAAGAAAGTTGTGCCCCAGAAGTATGTCAAACAACCCCAGAGCCTACTTCTCCCGTGTTCTTGCGCCGGGAGTTTTGTAAACAACAGAGAAGTTTGGATTCAGCTTCGCGCAGGAGTGCGAGGATAGCAGCTAAGAATGTTGCCAATTAACATTGGTTCTCGTGAGAATCTTTAAGGAGTTTAACATCTGGTCTCAGAGTTTAGCTTTCGTTTCTGATTCCCAGAGAACCGCTTTGGTGAGAAAGTTGGACTCTATATAGGTGTTTTGCCCGCGTAGCAACTTCGCGGAGTCAATTCGTCAGCCTACGGAGCGAGTTGTGTCTGGACAGCGCGCTCCGATTCAAGCCTCGCTTCAGCTCAAGCCTTGCCTTGCTATCCAGCCTTCGCCTTGCTTCCCAGCCTTTGTTTACCTACGGACCTTGCCTTGTTTCCCAGGACTAATCCTTGCCTTGTTTCACGGATTTTACCAAGTTATTCCACGGACCTTGTTCTTGTTCTTAGTTACCTTGTTCCACGTTCAAGCCTTGTTTCAAGTATCAAGTTATTTCCTAGCCACGCTCAAGTTTTATGGACTAAGGACCTTGTCATCTCCCCTCACTTTGCTTGGCAAAGTGAGTGTTTCGGTTATTGGATTACAACTTTGGACCTTAATATTTCTTATTGGACATTGCTTTTTTGGACTAATTCTGACCTTTCCTGAAGGGTCTAATTCTGGACTATTTTCTATACTTGTTTTTATTAACTTTATATATTCCTTCAATAAAGATATTAGTTAGATTCTGGCCTCTGTGTATGGTTATTGGTGCCTCTGCCGCCTGGGTCGTGACAGTTTGACTCCGCCACCCATAAGCACCAACTAACCGAGGCCAGGATGTCTACCGGAGCCGCGCCGGCTGGACAGCCGCTCAGCTACACCATCAGCAAGGACGAAGTGGACCGCATCCGTGACAGACTCAACGCGCAGGATGGAGAAATAAAAGGGTTGAGGGAGCGCGGAGTTCGCCTCCCGGCCATGGCGTTGCCTACCAAGTTTTCTGGAGAAGCTGCTAAGGTTCATGTTTTCCGCCGCCAATGTCAAGCTTATCTAGAGGCCCGTGATGCCGAGTTTCCCCAAGAAGACATCAAGGTGGCGTGGGTCTACAGTCTTCTAGACGGACCAGCGGCTAGCTGGGCGACGGCCCTGTTTGATCAAGCCTCCCCCCACCTAAGTTCAGCACAACGCTTCTTGGATCACCTTAAGGAGACCTGGGGAATCGAGGACAATTTGGAGGCAGCCGGTCACAAACTCCGGCGCCTCCTTCAAGGAGACAGACCCATGTCTCAGTACATAGCCGAGTTCCGCGTGCTGGCCCACAACACCGGCTGGAACGATGTAGCCCTCAGAGGACAATTTCGGGAGGGTCTCAACATTGAAATGCTGGAAGAAATCTCCAAGGTGGATCCTCCCCAGACCCTCGAGGCACTCATTGATCAATGTTTACGGGCTGAAGTCATGATTGCCAACAGGAAACAATGGGTTCGAGGCCAGGGCGGTAGAGCCGGGGCAAAACCCCCCGCTCCCGCCAGTGTTCAGCCACGTCCGGTGTGGAGACCCCCGCCGCCAACCCCATACCCCAGAGGAGGCGAGGAGGTGCCGATGCAGTTGGGCAATGTGCGTCCCAGACTAGATGCCGCCGAGAAGGCCCGTCGTCAACGCTTGAACCTCTGCTGGTACTGCGGGAACGGGGGCCACTTCGCCAGAGAGTGCCCAGCCAAAGGGAAGCCTGCCGCCCGTCTTGCGGCGGCGTCCTCCACGGAGTCGAAGGCGTCTGAGCCGACTGGCACACAGCCGGCGGGGGAAGCCAACGACCGGGTGTAGAGAGGCTCGCCAACCCGGTCAAAAAATCCATCCAAGAGCCGCCAACCGGGGTCCTGTTCCTTCTCGTGGTCACATTATGGTCAGCAAAAAGGGGACCCGTCATGATCCACGCCATGATAGACTCTGGAGCTACCAACAATTTCATCGATAGAGAGTATGCCGACTCTCTGGGATTACAATATCATGATTTCAAGAATGCCCGTGTGGTGCAAGCCATAGACGGCCGTCCCCTCAAGACGGGCCCCGTAAGCCAGTGGTCGGAACCCACCAGGATGTGGATAAGGGAACATATGGAAGAGATTTCCTTCTTTGTTACCGAGGTTCCCCATTTCCCTGTGATTTTGGGAATTCCATGGCTGACACTCCACGACCCTAACATCTCCTGGTCCAACAGAGAACTGCAGTTTGCTTCACCGTACTGCCAAAACCATTGCCTCGTAGCCAAGGTATGCCATGCCACAGACTCCGAGCCCATCATCACCTTGCCAAAGAAGTACTCCGAGTATTGGGATGTATTCAATGAGAAAGAAGCCGAAAAATTACCCCCACATAGACCTTATGACTGTGCCATTGACTTGGTGGAGGGGGCCCCGATCCCGCGAGGGCATCTCTACTCCCTGACTGAACCAGAGCAAGAAGCTCTCAGGGAATTCTTAGAGACAAACCTTCGCAAGGGGTTCATCAGACCCTCTCAATCCCCAGCCGCCTCCCCAGTGATGTTTGTGAAGAAGAAGTCAGGGGAATTACGCTTGGTGGTGGACTACAGAGCATTGAACAATATCACCAAGCGGAACAGCTATCCCCTGCCCTTAATCTCGGATCTACTGGACCGACTTCGAGGAGCCAAGGTCTACACCAAGCTGGATCTTCGGGGGGCTTATAATCTAGTTCGCATCAGAGAAGGGGACGAGTGGAAGACCGCCTTCCAGACTAAATTCGGATTATTCGAGTCCCGAGTTATGAATTTCGGTTTATGCGGAGCTCCCGCAACGTTCCAGCATTTTGTCAACGATATTTTTCAGGACTATCTAGACAGATTCTTGATAATCTACCTGGACGATTTTTTGGTGTTTTCCAGATCACAATCAGAACATGAGAACCACGTCAAAATGGTGTTGCAACGACTGCGGGATCATGGACTTTATGCCAAGCTAGAAAAATGCGCTTTTGATCTACAAGAGGTAGATTTCCTTGGCTACCGCATCTCGCCTCTAGGGCTTTCCATGGATCCAGCCAAAGTTTCAGCAGTATTGGAATGGCGGGCGCCAACTAACAAGAAAGAGGTGCAGCGTTTCTTGGGGTTCGCGAACTACTACCGTAAGTTCATTCCAGATTTTGCCCGCTGGTCCGACCCCATCACTAGCTGCATCCGTGGAAAGCAGCCTTTCCGCTGGACTGATCAAGCAGAGAAAGGGTTCCAGCAACTGAAGAAACTATTCACCTCCCAGCCAATTCTACAGCACCCAAATCCTGGAACCCCTTTTGTGGTGCAAGCGGACGCCTCTGATGTGGCAATTGGGGCTGTACTCTTACAACCGGTGGGAGATCACCTCCACCCCTGTGCCTTTTATTCTCGTCAACTAACCACACCAGAGAGGAATTACACCATTTGGGAAAAAGAACTACTGGCCATAAAGGCAGCCTTTGAAACTTGGAGACATTGGCTAGAAGGGGCCAAATTCCCCATTGAAGTCCACACTGATCATCGTAATCTAGAACATCTAAGAACTGCCCGCAAACTAAATCAGAGGCAGCAACGTTGGGCTTTATTCTTTGAACGTTTCAACTTCCAGATTCATTATGTGACCCCAGCTCAAACCAAGCAAGCAGACGCCCTGTCACGTAAACCGGAATACGCTGCAGGACGCAAGGAGACCTTTGAATCCCAACTGCTACAACCTGAGAACTTTGCCACGCTCACAGTGGGGAACACCAAATCCAGTCCCATTGGTTCAACTTCCCCTACTCCAGGACCCATCTGTGCTCAAGAAATCAGGGCTAGTCAGCAAGCAGATGCCTGGGCGCAGGACCAACTTCGCCAAGGTCTGCATTTTCCCTTTTCGCTTAAAGATGGGCTGCTCTGCTATAGAAATCATGTTTATATCCCACCCGGACCGGGCAGGGAAAAAGCGCTTCGTCTGTGTCATGACTGCAAACCAGCAGGACACTTCGGACTATTTAAAACCATGCATTTGATCCTAAGAGATTTTTGGTGGCCCAAGATCCGCAAGGATGTGGAAAAATATGTCAACACCTGCCCAGTATGCCAGCGCTCCAAGATACGAAGGGAGAAGCCCTCAGGGCTTTTGCACCCCCTTCCTACCCCATCTCGCCCATGGGAAATAATTTCCGCGGATTTCATCACTGACCTACCACCTTCCTGTGGATTCACCACGATCTTAGTGGTGGTGGACCTATTCACCAAGTTAGCCCATTTCATTCCCTGCGAAGGCCTCCCCACGGCCAAAGAAACTGCGGATCTATTTCTTCAGCATGTTTTCAGACTACATGGATTGCCCAAGAGTTTAGTCACAGACCGTGGATCTCAATTCACCTCTCGTTTTTGGAAGGCACTACAAAAACTACTGGGCATAGACTCTCGCTTATCTTCAGCTCATCATCCCCAAACAGATGGGCAAACGGAGCGCACCAATGCCACTTTGGAGCAGTATCTTCGCTGTTATGTAAACTACCAACAGGACAATTGGGCTTCTCTGTTACCACTGTCTGAGTTTGCCTACAATAATGGAGTTCAAGCTTCTACAAAAGAAACGCCGTTCTTTGCAAACTACGGTTTCCATCCACGTTTCTTTCCCCCTGTCATTGAAACTTCAGAAGTTCCCGCAGCAGAGGATTGGCTGCAGGAACTCACAGCGGTGCAACAACTTTTGCTCCAGCAACTGGACCAAGCCAAGGAGGACTATAAACGCCACGCTGACAAACACCGCCAGCCGGGCCCCGAAATCAAGGTAGGAGATCGGGTTTTCCTGTCCACTCGCTTCCTGCCCTCCCACCGCCCATGCCGGAAGTTAGATGCCCGCTTCATTGGCCCCTATCCAGTGGTAGCGCAATTAAACCCCGTGACTTTCAAACTCCAACTTCCGCGTTCAATGCGCATTCACCCAGTGTTTCACCGTTCCCTGCTCCTTCCGGCGGATGGTGTGCGTCCTGATACAGACCAACCGGCCCCCCCTCCTGTTTTGATGAATGGGGAGGAGGAGTTC
The DNA here is from genome assembly GCF_035594765.1 of Anolis carolinensis. Taxonomy (NCBI): domain Eukaryota; kingdom Metazoa; phylum Chordata; class Lepidosauria; order Squamata; family Anolidae; genus Anolis; species Anolis carolinensis. The sequence continues at coordinate 251,103,821 of NC_085844.1, read as the reverse complement.
GAGGTTGAGGACATTTTGGATTCTCGCTTTCACCGCCGCCGCCTACAATATCTCATTGACTGGGTGGGTTTTGGCCCTGAAGAACGCTCTTGGGAAGACGCCTCCACAGTCCATGCTCCTGATCTAACCCGTCGCTTCCATCTGACCTATCCCACCAAACCGCGACCTCGCGCCTCGGGGAGAGGACCCCAGTTTGGGAGGGGCCCTGAGGAGGGGGATAGTGTGATGAACCATGGGCCTTGTAGTCCTGCTCAGGACATTGTAATCCCTGATGAAGATGAAAACTTGGGTTTTTTACCTTCCCAGTCTGAACTGGATTCCTCTCAGCCAGATCTTTCCCAGGCAGATCTGGAAACCTTGCACCTGCAAGAAAGTTGTGCCCCAGAAGTATGTCAAACAACCCCAGAGCCTACTTCTCCCGTGTTCTTGCGCCGGGAGTTTTGTAAACAACAGAGAAGTTTGGATTCAGCTTCGCGCAGGAGTGCGAGGATAGCAGCTAAGAATGTTGCCAATTAACATTGGTTCTCGTGAGAATCTTTAAGGAGTTTAACATCTGGTCTCAGAGTTTAGCTTTCGTTTCTGATTCCCAGAGAACCGCTTTGGTGAGAAAGTTGGACTCTATATAGGTGTTTTGCCCGCGTAGCAACTTCGCGGAGTCAATTCGTCAGCCTACGGAGCGAGTTGTGTCTGGACAGCGCGCTCCGATTCAAGCCTCGCTTCAGCTCAAGCCTTGCCTTGCTATCCAGCCTTCGCCTTGCTTCCCAGCCTTTGTTTACCTACGGACCTTGCCTTGTTTCCCAGGACTAATCCTTGCCTTGTTTCACGGATTTTACCAAGTTATTCCACGGACCTTGTTCTTGTTCTTAGTTACCTTGTTCCACGTTCAAGCCTTGTTTCAAGTATCAAGTTATTTCCTAGCCACGCTCAAGTTTTATGGACTAAGGACCTTGTCATCTCCCCTCACTTTGCTTGGCAAAGTGAGTGTTTCGGTTATTGGATTACAACTTTGGACCTTAATATTTCTTATTGGACATTGCTTTTTTGGACTAATTCTGACCTTTCCTGAAGGGTCTAATTCTGGACTATTTTCTATACTTGTTTTTATTAACTTTATATATTCCTTCAATAAAGATATTAGTTAGATTCTGGCCTCTGTGTATGGTTATTGGTGCCTCTGCCGCCTGGGTCGTGACAGCACCTGGCACGACTTCCTTGATACCGGGAGGTTATGCCCCATCTTCCCACAATGACACTTCCCTTTTCCCAGCAATGAACATCATGATCAAATCATCTGAAACCATATTCTGATTTGGGACTCAGTGGACAATAGTGCTAAGGGCATTATAGTCATTCGCTGAGGACACTTAAAACCATTCATTGTCACAACAGAATGCATGGGATCTGATGGCCCTCTTTGTTCATCCCTAGGCCGGGACATGGAAATCCTTTCAGAACTCTTTTAAATTTCCTTTGTCCAACTGGCCAGCCTGCCCCTTGTCAGTCATTGGAGAGCGAAAAACTGATTGGCTGGTGGGCGTAGCAGTCCCGCCTCCTAGGGAGATTCCTCCCACCTGGCCACGGCGTCGCTCACGGCAAAGCTGGCTCCAGCCGAGGCGTGAGTGGAAAATTAAAAGGATTTGAGTTTATAAAACATCTATCTTTGCCTGTATGAACCACCTCAGCTTGCTTTAGTGACTTACCGCAAGCTGTCATCCCTTCCAGCTGGATTGAAATAAAATACCTTGGTGGCTTCTTCTTCAACTGGTGAGATTTCTTGATTGGGAAACATTGGATTTAGCTTCTTCATCTCGCCAGGTGCATGGATCCAAGGCGGCCTGCTGCTGGTACCGGCCATCCGCTTAACAGGACTTGGGTTTCGCTATCCACAGCACGGATTTCATTATCCGCTGTTGGATCAAAGGTTGGTGATCTTTCCTGTGAGCCAGTAGAGACAAGCAGTTATCCAAAACAAAGAAGACACAAGCTTATTTCAAAATAGAGCAAGAGGAAAAAGGCAGTGCGCTTAAACATCATGAGACAAACAATCTCTACTGCTCCTGTTCATTATTTTGTTAAATGTTGCTGCCAGAAAGGTAAAGAAGGTTTCCAAATTGAGAAAAATCCCTTGCCATAGGCCATCCCAATTGATAGCAGGGTTTCTCCTTCATCCCACCTCTGGCCAATACAGTATAAGCCCACCTATTTGGCTTAAGCTTACCAAGTTGCGGAAAAGCAAGATTTGAGATGGACTAAGTTAGGTCATAATTAAAACTTGAAGTGTGTTGCTAAAATTGAAAAGGACAGAGAAAGCAGCTAAAATGTTTGCCTTAGAGACCAAGAAAGAAGGATGTTCTAAAGAAAGTGATGGAAAAGGAAAGAAAGGAAGAGGGGATAAAAGAAGAGATAAGTGAAAGAAAGATGGATGGTGGAAAGATGATACAGATTGTATACATAGTGGAAACAAATGGCTCTATAGGAAAAAAAATACAAAATGTGCCTAATACTGAGTGGAGAAGCACATCTATATCCAGAAGAGATGGCAGTAAAATCAGAGGCAGCAGTTGAAGCTGAAGGCCAGAAAAAAAAAATAATGACCTCAAAGACCACAGTTATAAAATTAAAAAAACCCAAAAAACCACAAATTATATCGCTATGCAAATAGAAACATGATACCTCCTATGAAAAAGAAAAAAGACTTAGTCCACATAGTGATGACTTGCCCATGGTGATCCACGCCCTAGTTACCTGCAGAATGGACTATTGCAATGCACTCTACATGGAGCTGCCCTTGAAGACGGCCCAAAAATTACAACTAGTCCAACAATCTACTAACTGCTAACAGGAGCAACTTACAGAGAGCTGTCAACCCCCCTGTTCAAGGAGCTCCATTGGCTGCCTTTCACTTTCCGGTCCCAATTCAAGGTGCAGGTAATCACCTACAAAGCCCTACACGGTTCGGGACACGCCTACCTTCGTGACCACCTTTCCCCTATGAGCCCGCACGATCTCTTCAATCTTCTGGGGAGGCTCTCCTCTCATTTTCTCCATTCCTTTGGTCCTGCTTCTGCCGTTCGTGTCTATCTTCCTCCTCCAACACCGACTCCTCCTCCCGGGCACAGAACCCATCGGCCCTGGAGGTAAAGTATTATATTTACATCATGTATAGACCATTCCTTTGGTCCCGCCTCTGCCCTTCTTGTCTCTCTTCCTCCTCCAACACCGACTCCAACTCTCGGGCCCAAACCCCATCGGCCCTGGAGGTCAAGAATAGCCCATTCCTTCCAAGGCCTTTGGTCCCGCCTCTGCTCTTCTTGTGTGATGACTCATGGGCCATGTAGTCCCGTTCCTGGTACTATTGAGGCAGATGAAGAGGAAAACTTGGGTTTCCCACCGTTTCAGCCAGAAGTGGAGCCCTTGCACCTGCAAGATGTTTGCCCACCAGAAGTCAGCCAAACAAGCCTTGAGCAGAAATCTCCCCCATTTTCTCGCCGGGATTATTATAATCAAGATAGAGGCGCTCGGGAGGCGACTCGCAGGAGCGCCAGGATAGCTGCCAGACAATTAGCTGATTAAGTCTGTTTCCCTTGGGAAACTTTAAGGAGTCATGCATCTGGACACAGTATGGGTTTCGTTTCTTGTTCCCCAGGGAAAGTGTTCCTTGGCGGGAAAACAAGATCCTATATAGGTGTTTGGCCGCAAAGAAATCCTTGCGGAGTCAATTCATCAGCTTCGGGAGTGATTTCGTGTGTAGACTACGCAACTCCAGTTCCATGCTTCCAGGACCTTGTTCTCGTCCCAGCCTTGCCTTGCTCCCCGGACCTCGCCACGGAATTCGCCACGGACCCTATTCTTGTTCCTTGCTTTTGTTGTCTTGAATCAAGCCTTGTTTGCCAAGAATCTAGTTTGCTTCCAGCCTTGTTTGTCAAGTTCCATGGACTAAAGGACCTTGTCATTTCCCCTCACTTTGCTTGACAAAGTGTGTGTTTCGGTTAATGGATTACAACTTTGGACCTTAATATCTCATATTGGACATTGTTTCCTTGGACTATATTTGACCTTTTCTGGAAGGTCTACTTCTGAACTATATTCTTCACTTGTTTTTACTGACTTTATATATTCCTTTAATAAAGATATTAGATAGATTCTGGCCTCTGCGCATGGTTATTGGTGCTCTGCAGCCTGGGTCCTGACATCTTGTCTATCTTCCTCCTCCAATGCCGACTCCTTCTCCTGAGTGCAGAACCCATCAGTCCCGGAGGTCAAAAATAGCCTATTCTTTCCAAGGCCTTTAGTCCTGCCTCCACCCTTCTTGGCTCTCTTCCTCCTCCAACACTGACCTGAACCCTCCAGCACGGATCGGAGGTTTAGTCTATATAACAGGCATGAGCAAACTTTGACCCTCCAGGTGTTTTGGACTTCAACTGAAGAATTAGATCTCGTTTGGACTATTGCAATGCAGTCATGCCGGCCACATGACCTTGGAGGTGTCTATGGACAACGCCAGCTCTTCGGCTTAGAAATGGAGATGAGCACCAACCCCCAGAGTCAGACATGACTGGAGTTAACATCAGGGAAAACCTTTACCTTTACCTTTAATGCACTCCACGTGGGGTTGCCTTCAAAGACTGTTTGGAAGCTGGAACTAGTCCACAGCCAGGTTACTAACTGGAGAGCATAACTCCTCTGTTGAAGCAGCTCCACTGGCTGCCTGTTAACTTCTGGGCACAACTCAAAGTGCTGGCTTTGACCTACAAAACCTTAAAGAGCTCTGGTCCAACTTACTTCTCCGAACATATCTCCCCCTACAAGCCTTCCTACAGATTAAGATCTTCGAGTGAGGCCCTGCTCTTGGTCCTGCTGCTGTCACAGGTGTGGTTGGCGGGGACGAGAGACAGGGCTTTTTTGGTGGTGGCTCCGCGACTGTGGAACTCCTTGCCAAGGAAGCCCCCTCACTCATGTCTTTTAGGAAGCAGCTGAAGACCTGGACGTGGGACCCAAGCCTTTGGCCCATCCTAGGATATGGGTTGATATGACCTGATGGATTCTTTGGATTAATATGAAGTTGAACACGGACTGGCTCTGATTTTGGCTCAATTCTACTGTCCCTGTTGGAATGGTCGCCTGGTTTTTATTGTTTTAATTGGATTTGGATATCGGCTTTTAATTGTGTTTTACGACTGTTGGTTTTACTACGTTTTGTATTATATGTGGCATCCAATTCTGCCATTGGGTAAGACCGCTCTGGGGGAGAAGAGCGGGATATAAATTAAATAAATTAATATAAATAAGTTGAATGACTTGGTCTATAGAGTGATGACTTTATATTTGGAGAGCAATATATATTGGCAATTCAGCTCTAGAAAAAAGAAATCTTCAATATCCAAATTATATTCAAAAATAAACAAGAAAGAGAAATAAGTAGTCTTCATTCTCCAGATTATATTCTCACACATTAGATTTGAACACCATATACTGTAGTTCATTGGCATCTATTCAGCATTTACATGCTTCCTTTCTTGATAGGACTGTATTTTTGTAATATCTTAGAGAAACAAGTTACTCCTACTGTACTATGTTCTTAAATTATATATTTCTGTACAATAATTAAAGATTTTCTGGAAAAAATAAACCATGGTTTTAAAAATCCTGAAAGTAGGAATGTGTGTGTGTAATTGTAAGCAATTCCCTGCACAGTCAGACACATTGCAACATTGGAAAAGAAATCCTCCTTTTTCTGGCTAAATCCAGAACTGGCCAATTTTAAACCAAAGTGGGTTCCAAACTGAAGCAGAACCATTGCAACCTTGCATATATGGAAGAAAATAGGGACACATATGAAATTTCTGTATGCTGTAAAACAGGGGTCCTCAAACTTTTAGAGAAGAGGGCTGGTCCACAATCCTTCAGACTGTGGAGGGGCCAAATTATCATTTGGGAAAAAAAAGTTCCTATGCACACTGCATATGTCTTATTTGTAGTGCAAAACAACAACAACAATGAAAGAACAATACAATATTTAAAAATGAAAACAATTGTAACCAACATAAACCTATCAGGATTTCAATGGGAAGTGTGGACCTGCTTCTGGCCAATGAGATAGTTAATTAGGATTGTTGTTGTGTCATTTCAGACTTTGGGTGAGGCTAAGTCTAAAATTGGAGCCTCCGATGGCTCAGTGTGTTAAAGCACTGAGCTGTTGAACGTGCAGAGCGAAAAGTCCCAGGTTCAAACCCGGGGAGCAGAGTGAGCGCCCGCTGTTAGCTCCAGCTTCTGCCAACCTAGCAGTTCGAAAACATGCAAATGTGAGTAGATCAATAGGTACTGCTCTGGTGGGAAAATAACGGCGTTCCATGGAGTCATACTGGCCACATGACCTTGGAGGTTTCTATGGACAACGCCGGCTCTTTGGCTTAGAAATGAAGATGAGCACCAACCCCCAGAGTTGGACACGACTGGACTTAATGTCAGGGGAAACCTTTACCTTTACCTTTGAAGTCTAAAATTATTTATTTATTCATTTACTACATTTATTTATTACATTTATATCCCGCCCTTCTCACCCCGAAGGGGACTCAGAGCAGCTGTATGTACATACAATATATTATGTTATTAGCATATCACATTAGCATTATATATTACTATATTGAACTATACCACTATACTGTAACATTATATGTAATATATAACATATAATTAATATTATTATATGGAATTATTATTAGTATTATATTGTATAACATTATAATATTATTATCAATATTATATGTATATACAATATATTATATTATTTAAAATGATATAAAAATATTATATTATAAAACTGAGGGCAGGGGCCAGGTAAATGACCTTGGAGGGCCGCATCCGGCCCCCGGGCCTTAGTTTGGGGACCCCTGCTGTAAAATATAACACAGTCTGAGCTAATGCTATACATTAAGTGTGCCATCTGCAACACTTGAGGCCTACATTTTATTGCATGCCCCACATTAGGAGTTAAGCTTTGGCTTAAAGACTAAGCTCTTAGTTGCCAATATATTGAGCACCCTCCATTTTGTTCCAAGCCTCATTTTAGACCTTAAGTCATTCTTGACAAGTATATTTGGAGGCCTCGTTTGGTTTCAGACCTCAGTTCAGGCTTGAGGACTTGTTTCAGGACTTGTATTGGCTTTCAGGCCTCTGCCAGTATATGTGAGGGACTTTATCAATCTATCTGGAGGATGCCATTTTGTTTCAGGCCTCATGTTGGGCTTTAGGTATATGTGAGGGACTCCACTTGGTTCCAAGCTTCAAGCAGACCAAGCCTTTGCCAGAACATTGTGAAGCCTCAACTTTGTTTAGGCCTCGTGCCAGGCTTTATGCCTTCCCCATTATATGTGGAGGACTCCATTTAGTTTCAGGCTTTAAGCCTTTCCCAGTATATTTCAAGGCCTCCATTTTGTTTCCCTCCCCTTTCGATTGCCTCAGCCGCCGCCATTTTAGGAGACTTTCAGTGTGGCGGCCATTTTGTGGCTGTCCTGAGGCCAACTATTTTCTTGTTTAAATTGTTTAAATGTCTATTCAAAGCAAGGAATATCCCATCATACGAATCAACAAAGACATATGCAAAATAAAGAGCTGCATCAAATCGAAATAAAAGAAATAGCTGCATCAAATCGTAATAAAACCCCATTTTTCTTAATATGAAACACTACAACCACTAACAAGACTAGTGAACCAAACCAATACACAAAACATCCATACAAAAACAAAACTGGCAAATGGAGGAACTAATGTACCGACTGCTCTGATGGATGTTGTTTAGTCCTGACCAGTTTGCTCCCTTTCAAAAATACTATATCACCCCACTACTATATAGAATCGCCTATTATAGCTTATTAATTCCACAATCATACAATTAGTCAGGCCCGTATTATCCAATGCAGTCTGCCTTTTAGTAGTCAATGTTTTTGTAGTAAATGTTGCAATGTTTTGGTGCTAAATTCATAAATACAGTAATTACTACATAACATTACTGTGTATTGAACTGCTTTTTCTGTCAATTTGTGGTAAAACATGATGTTTTGGTGCTAAATTTGTAAAATCATAATGTAATTTGATGATTAATAGGCTTTTTTCTTAATCCCTCCTTATTATCCAACATTTTCGCTTATCCAATGTTCTGCCGGCCCGTTTATGTTGGATAAGTGAGACTCTACTATACTGAGAGCTTGTGTTTTGCTTTTTGCCTACATTTAGAGATGTGTCTCTCTATGGCTTTGTGTATTAATCCTTTTCCGATCTGGGTTATATTATAATCAAGATAGGGTTGTTGTATGTCTTTCGGGCTGTGTGGCCATGTTCCAGAAGTATTCTCTCCTGACGTTTCTCCCACATCTATGGCAGGCATCCTCGGAGGTTGCGAGGCATGGATAAACTAGGCAAGGAAGGTAAATATATATCTGTGGAGAGTCCAGGGCGTGACAAGAGTCCTTTGTCAGTTGGAAGCCAGCGCTAATGTTTCAGTTAATCACCCTAATTAGCATTAGAAAGGTTTGTCTCTTGCCTGGGGGGCATCCTTGGTTCAGAGTCATTAGCCGTCCTTGGATAATCAAGATATATTTACAACTGTTTTACTTTGGACGTAATAATAATACTTCCAGTAACGGGTTGCATAAAATGATGTGGCCAAATGGGTCGGAACACAGGCGCCTTAAAAAGCCACACACTCAATACTCAGTCTAAACAAAAGATTTATTGTCACTCAAAAACAGGTTCAGAGACACTTAACTGCAGTGTCTCTGACCAAAACTCAAAATGTAAACCCAAACTGGGCTCCAAAAGGAAGAACGGAAAATAATCTGGATTATATGGATGGATAATCCGTATTTAAATGCAGTCAACGGAACTGGCAGCAAACAGCGCTGAAGCAGCCTTCCAAGAAGGCAGCGCTGTACTCAGAAGGTAAACAAAACTAGTCAGGGTTCAAAACGCAGCAGAACAAAGAAATAAACTAACAACGTTCTCAAGGTTTTTTCACAAGTTGCGGTTGAGCCAGAAGCAGGGAGGAAAGCCGCACTGACAACAACCAATCCAAAAGGTTGCTTTCTGAAGAAGGAAACCCAAACCGAAGTGAAGACAAACCAAAGCCAGGAAAGGAGAAAGCTGCAACCATGATTAGCCAATCCAAGCGTCGTTACCGGAGGTTGTCAAACAGAGCCAAAGTCGCCAGTCCAAAGGTCCAGGGAGGGAGAAAGCTGCAACTGCGATTAGCCAATCCAAGTGTCCTTACCGGAGGTCGTCAGACAGAGCCAAAGTCGCCAGTCCAAAGGTCCAGGGAGGGAGAAAGCTGCAACCGCGATTAGCCAATCCAAGTGTCCTTACCGGAGGTTGTCAAACAGAGCCAAAGTCGCCAGTCCAAAGGTCCAGGGAGGGAGAAAGCTGCAACCGCGATTAGCCAATCCAAGCGTCGTTACCGGAGGTCGTCAGACAGAGCCGAAGTCACCAGTCCAAAGGTCCAGGGAGGGAGAAAGCTGCAACCGCGATTAGCCAATCCAAGTGTCCTTACCGGAGGTCGTCAGACAGAGCCGAAGTCGCCGGTCCAAAGGTCCAGGGAGGGAGAAAGCTGCAACCACGATTAGCCAATCCAAGCGTCGTTACCGGAGGTCGTCAGACAGAGCCAAAGTCGCCAGTCCAAAGGTCCAGGGAGGGAGAAAGCTGCAACCGCGATTAGCCAATCCAAGTGTCCTTACCGGAGGTTGTCAAACAGAGCCAAAGTCGCCAGTCCAAAGGTCCAGGGAGGGAGAAAGCTGCAACCGCGATTAGCCAATCCAAGCGTCGTTACCGGAGGTCGTCAGACAGAGCCGAAGTCACCAGTCCAAAGGTCCAGGGAGGGAGAAAGCTGCAACCACAATTAGCCAATCCAAGCGTCGTTACCGGAGTTCATCAGACAGAGCCGAAGTCGCCAGTCCAAAGGTCCAGGGAGGGAGAAAGCTGGAACCACGATTAGCCAATCCAAGCGTCGTTACAGGAGGTCGTCAGACAGAGCCGAAGTCGCCAGTCCAAAGGTCCAGGGAGGGAGAAAGCTGCAACCACGATTAGCCAATCCAAGCGTCGTTACCGGAGTTTGTCAGACAGAGCCGAAGTCGCCAGCCCAAAGGTCCAGGGAGGGAGAAAGCTGCAACCGCGATTAGCCAATCCAAGCGTCCTTACCGGAGGTCGTCAGACAGAGCCAAAGTCGCCAGTCCAAAGGTCCAGGGAGGGAGAAAGCTGCAACCGCGATTAGCCAATCCAAGCGTCGTTACCGGAGGTCGTCAGACAGAGCCAAAGTCGCCAGTCCAAAGGTCCAGGGAGGGAGAAAGCTGCAACCACAATTAGCCAATCCAAGCGTCGTTACCGGAGGTCATCAGACAGAGCCGAAGTCGCCAGTCCAAAGGTCCAGGGAGGGAGAAAGCTGGAACCACGATTAGCCAATCCAAGCGTCGTTACAGGAGGTCGTCAGACAGAGCCGAAGTCGCCAGTCCAAAGGTCCAGGGAGGGAGAAAGCTGCAACCACGATTAGCCAATCCAAGCGTCGTTACCGGAGGTCGTCAGACAGAGCCGAAGTCGCCAGTCCAAAGGTCCAGGGAGGGATAAAGCTGCAACCACGATTAGCCAATCCAAGCGTCGTTACCGGAGTTTGTCAAAGAGAGCCGAAGTCGCCAGTCCAAAGGTCCAGGGAAGGATAAAGCTTCAACCACGATTAGCCAATCCAAGCGTCGTTACCGGAGGTCATCAGACAGAGCCGAAGTCGCCAGTCCAAAGGTCCAGGGAGGGAGAAAGCTGCAACCACGATTAGCCAATCCAAGCGTCGTTACCGGAGGTCGTCAGACAGAGCCGAAGTCGCCAGTCCAAAGGTCCAGGGAGGGATAAAGCTGCAACCACGATTAGCCAATCCAAGCGTCCTTACCGGAGGTCGTCAGACAGAGCCAAAGTCGCCAGTCCAAAGGTCCAGGGAGGGAGAAAGCTGCAACCGCGATTAGCCAATCCAAGCGTCGTTACCGGAGGTCGTCAGACAGAGCCAAAGTCGCCAGTCCAAAGGTCCAGGGAGGGAGAAAGCTGCAACCACGATTAGCCAATCCAAGCGTCGTTACCGGAGGTCGTCAGACAGAGCCGAAGTCGCCAGTCCAAAGGTCCAGGGAGGGAGAAAGCTGCAACCACGATTAGCCAATCCAAGTGTCGTTACAGGAGGTCGTCAGACAGAGCCGAAGTCGCCAGTCCAAAGGTCCAGGGAGGGAGAAAGCTGCAACCACGATTAGCCAATCCAAGCGTCGTTACCGGAGGTCGTCAGACAGAGCCGAAGTCGCCAGTCCAAAGGTCCAGGGAGGGAGAAAGCTGCAACCACAATTAGCCAATCCAAGCGTCGTTACCGGAGTTTGTCAAGCAGAGCCGAAGTCGCCAGTCCAAAGGTCCAGGGAGGGATAAAGCTGCAACCACGATTAGCCAATCCAAGCGTCGTTACCGGAGGTCGTCAGACAGAGCCGAAGTCGCCAGTCCAAAGGTCCAGGGAGGGAGAAAGCTGCAACCGCGATTAGCCAATCCAAGAGTCCTTAACGGAGTTCATCAAACAGAGCCGAAGTCGCCAGTCCAAAGGTCCAGGGAGGGAGAAGGCTGCAACTGCGATTAGCCAATCCAAGAGTCCTTACCGGAGTTCGTCAAACAGAGCCGAAGTCGCCAGTCCAAAGGTCCAGGGAGGGAGAAAGCTGCAACCGCGATTAGCCAATCCAAGCGTCGTTACCGGAGGTCGTCAGACAGAGCCAAAGTCGCCAGTCCAAAGGTCCAGGGAGGGAGAAAGCTGCAACCACAATTAGCCAATCCAAGCGTCGTTACCGGAGGTCATCAGACAGAGCCGAAGTTGCCAGTCCAAAGGTCCAGGGAGGGAGAAAGCTGGAACCACGATTAGCCAATCCAAGCGTCGTTACAGGAGGTCGTCAGACAGAGCCGAAGTCGCCAGTCCAAAGGTCCAGGGAGGGAGAAAGCTGCAACCACGATTAGCCAATCCAAGCGTCGTTACCGGAGGTCGTCAGACAGAGCCGAAGTCGCCAGTCCAAAGGTCCAGGGAGGGATAAAGCTGCAACCACGATTAGCCAATCCAAGCGTCGTTACCGGAGTTTGTCAAAGAGAGCCGAAGTCGCCAGTCCAAAGGTCCAGGGAAGGATAAAGCTTCAACCACGATTAGCCAATCCAAGCGTCGTTACCGGAGGTCATCAGACAGAGCCGAAGTCGCCAGTCCAAAGGTCCAGGGAGGGAGAAAGCTGCAACCACGATTAGCCAATCCAAGCGTCGTTACCGGAGGTCGTCAGACAGAGCCGAAGTCGCCAGTCCAAAGGTCCAGGGAGGGATAAAGCTGCAACCACGATTAGCCAATCCAAGCGTCGTTACCGGAGGTCATCAGACAGAGCCGAAGTCGCCAGTCCAAAGGTCCAGGGAGGGAGAAAGCTGCAACCACGATTAGCCAATCCAAGCGTCGTTACCGGAGGTCGTCAGACAGAGCCGAAGTCGCCAGTCCAAAGGTCCAGGGAGGGATAAAGCTGCAACCACGATTAGCCAATCCAAGCGTCCTTACCGGAGGTCGTCAGACAGAGCCAAAGTCGCCAGTCCAAAGGTCCAGGGAGGGAGAAAGCTGCAACCGCGATTAGCCAATCCAAGCGTCGTTACCGGAGGTCGTCAGACAGAGCCAAAGTCGCCAGTCCAAAGGTCCAGGGAGGGAGAAAGCTGCAACCACGATTAGCCAATCCAAGCGTCGTTACCGGAGGTCGTCAGACAGAGCCGAAGTCGCCAGTCCAAAGGTCCAGGGAGGGAGAAAGCTGCAACCACGATTAGCCAATCCAAGTGTCGTTACAGGAGGTCGTCAGACAGAGCCGAAGTCGCCAGTCCAAAGGTCCAGGGAGGGAGAAAGCTGCAACCACGATTAGCCAATCCAAGCGTCGTTACCGGAGGTCGTCAGACAGAGCCGAAGTCGCCAGTCCAAAGGTCCAGGGAGGGAGAAAGCTGCAACCACAATTAGCCAATCCAAGCGTCGTTACCGGAGTTTGTCAAGCAGAGCCGAAGTCGCCAGTCCAAAGGTCCAGGGAGGGATAAAGCTGCAACCACGATTAGCCAATCCAAGCGTCGTTACCGGAGGTCGTCAGACAGAGCCGAAGTCGCCAGTCCAAAGGTCCAGGGAGGGAGAAAGCTGCAACCGCGATTAGCCAATCCAAGAGTCCTTAACGGAGTTCATCAAACAGAGCCGAAGTCGCCAGTCCAAAGGTCCAGGGAGGGAGAAGGCTGCAACTGCGATTAGCCAATCCAAGAGTCCTTACCGGAGTTCGTCAAACAGAGCCGAAGTCGCCAGTCCAAAGGTCCAGGGAGGGAGAAAGCTGCAACCGCGATTAGCCAATCCAAGCGTCGTTACCGGAGGTCGTCAGACAGAGCCAAAGTCGCCAGTCCAAAGGTCCAGGGAGGGAGAAAGCTGCAACCACAATTAGCCAATCCAAGCGTCGTTACCGGAGGTCATCAGACAGAGCCGAAGTTGCCAGTCCAAAGGTCCAGGGAGGGAGAAAGCTGGAACCACGATTAGCCAATCCAAGCGTCGTTACAGGAGGTCGTCAGACAGAGCCGAAGTCGCCAGTCCAAAGGTCCAGGGAGGGAGAAAGCTGCAACCACGATTAGCCAATCCAAGCGTCGTTACCGGAGGTCGTCAGACAGAGCCGAAGTCGCCAGTCCAAAGGTCCAGGGAGGGATAAAGCTGCAACCACGATTAGCCAATCCAAGCGTCGTTACCGGAGTTTGTCAAAGAGAGCCGAAGTCGCCAGTCCAAAGGTCCAGGGAAGGATAAAGCTTCAACCACGATTAGCCAATCCAAGCGTCGTTACCGGAGGTCATCAGACAGAGCCGAAGTCGCCAGTCCAAAGGTCCAGGGAGGGAGAAAGCTGCAACCACGATTAGCCAATCCAAGCGTCGTTACCGGAGGTCGTCAGACAGAGCCGAAGTCGCCAGTCCAAAGGTCCAGGGAGGGATAAAGCTGCAACCACGATTAGCCAATCCAAGCGTCCTTACCGGAGGTCGTCAGACAGAGCCAAAGTCGCCAGTCCAAAGGTCCAGGGAGAGAGAAAGCTGCAACCGCGATTAGCCAATCCAAGCGTCGTTACCGGAGGTCGTCAGACAGAGCCAAAGTCGCCAGTCCAAAGGTCCAGGGAGGGAGAAAGCTGCAACCGCAATTAGCCAATCCAAGTGTCCTTACCGAAGGTTGTCAAACAGAGCCAAAGTCGCCAGTCCAAAGGTCCAGGGAGGGAGAAAGCTGCAACCGCGATTAGCCAATCCAAGCGTCGTTACCGGAGGTCGTCAGACAGAGCCGAAGTCACCAGTCCAAAGGTCCAGGGAGGGAGAAAGCTGCAACCACAATTAGCCAATCCAAGCGTCGTTACCGGAGGTCATCAGACAGAGCCGAAGTCGCCAGTCCAAAGGTCCAGGGAGGGAGAAAGCTGCAACCACGATTAGCCAATCCAAGCGTCGTTACAGGAGGTCGTCAGACAGAGCCGAAGTCGCCAGTCCAAAGGTCCAGGGAGGGAGAAAGCTGCAACCACGATTAGCCAATCCAAGCGTCGTTACCGGAGGTCGTCAGACAGAGCCGAAGTCGCCAGTCGAAAGGTCCAGGGAGGGAGAAAGCTGCAACCACAATTAGCCAATCCAAGCGTCGTTACCGGAGTTTGTCAAACAGAGCCGAAGTCGCCAGTCCAAAGGTCCAGGGAGGGATAAAGCTGCAACCACGATTAGCCAATCCAAGCGTCGTTACCGGAGGTCGTCAGACAGAGCCGAAGTCGCCAGTCCAAAGGTCCAGGGAGGGAGAAAGCTGCAACCGCGATTAGCCAATCCAAGAGTCCTTAACGGAGTTCATCAAACAGAGCCGAAGTCGCCAGTCCAAAGGTCCCGGGAGGGAGAAGGCTGCAACTGCGATTAGCCAATCCAAGAGTCCTTACCGGAGTTCGTCAAACAGAGCCGAAGTCGCCAGCCCAAAGGTCCAGGGAGGGAGAAAGCTGCAACCACGATTAGCCAATCCAAGCGTCCTTACCGGAGGTCGTCAGACAGAGCCAAAGTCGCCAGTCCAAAGGTCCAGGGAGGGAGAAAGCTGCAACCGCGATTAGCCAATCCAAGCGTCGTTACCGGAGGTCGTCAGACAGAGCCAAAGTCGCCAGTCCAAAGGTCCAGGGAGGGAGAAAGCTGCAACCACAATTAGCCAATCCAAGCGTCGTTACCGGAGGTCATCAGACAGAGCCGAAGTTGCCAGTCCAAAGGTCCAGGGAGGGAGAAAGCTGGAACCACGATTAGCCAATCCAAGCGTCGTTACAGGAGGTCGTCAGACAGAGCCGAAGTCGCCAGTCCAAAGGTCCATGGAGGGAGAAAGCTGCAACCACGATTAGCCAATCCAAGCGTCGTTACCGGAGGTCGTCAGACAGAGCCGAAGTCGCCAGTCCAAAGGTCCAGGGAGGGATAAAGCTGCAACCACGATTAGCCAATCCAAGCGTCGTTACTGGAGTTTGTCAAAGAGAGCCGAAGTCGCCAGTCCAAAGGTCCAGGGAAGGATAAAGCTGCAACCACGATTAGCCCATCCAAGCGTCGTTACCGGAGGTCATCAGACAGAGCCGAAGTCGCCAGTCCAAAGGTCCAGGGAGGGAGAAAGCTGCAACCACGATTAGCCAATCCAAGCGTCGTTACCGGAGGTCGTCAGACAGAGCCGAAGTCGCCAGTCCAAAGGTCCAGGGAGGGATAAAGCTGAAACCACGATTAGCCAATCCAAGTGTCCTTACCGGAGGTCGTCAGACAGAGCCAAAGTCGCCAGTCCAAAGGTCCAGGGAGGGAGAAAGCTGCAATCGCGATTAGCCAATCCAAGCGTCGTTACCGGAGGTCGTCAGACAGAGCCAAAGTCGCCAGTCCAAAGGTCCAGGGAGGGAGAAAGCTGCAACCACAATTAGCCAATCCAAGCGTCGTTACCGGAGGTCATCAGACAGAGCCGAAGTCGCCAGTCCAAAGGTCCAGGGAGGGAGAAAGCTGGAACCACGATTAGCCAATCCAAGCGTCGTTACAGGAGGTCGTCAGACAGAGCCGAAGTCGCCAGTCCAAAGGTCCAGGGAGGGAGAAAGCTGCAACCACGATTAGCCAATCCAAGCGTCGTTACCGGAGGTCGTCAGACAGAGCCGAAGTCGCCAGTCCAAAGGTCCAGGGAGGGATAAAGCTGCAACCACGATTAGCCAATCCAAGCGTCGTTACCGGAGTTTGTCAAAGAGAGCCGAAGTCGCCAGTCCAAAGGTCCAGGGAAGGATAAAGCTTCAACCACGATTAGCCAATCCAAGCGTCGTTACCGGAGGTCATCAGACAGAGCCGAAGTCGCCAGTCCAAAGGTCCAGGGAGGGAGAAAGCTGCAACCACGATTAGCCAATCCAAGCGTCGTTACCGGAGGTCGTCAGACAGAGCCGAAGTCGCCAGTCCAAAGGTCCAGGGAGGGATAAAGCTGCAACCACGATTAGCCAATCCAAGCGTCCTTACCGGAGGTCGTCAGACAGAGCCAAAGTCGCCAGTCCAAAGGTCCAGGGAGGGAGAAAGCTGCAACCGCGATTAGCCAATCCAAGCGTCGTTACCGGAGGTCGTCAGACAGAGCCAAAGTCGCCAGTCCAAAGGTCCAGGGAGGGAGAAAGCTGCAACCACGATTAGCCAATCCAAGCGTCGTTACCGGAGGTCGTCAGACAGAGCCGAAGTCGCCAGTCCAAAGGTCCAGGGAGGGAGAAAGCTGCAACCACGATTAGCCAATCCAAGCGTCGTTACAGGAGGTCGTCAGACAGAGCCGAAGTCGCCAGTCCAAAGGTCCAGGGAGGGAGAAAGCTGCAACCACGATTAGCCAATCCAAGCGTCGTTACCGGAGGTCGTCAGACAGAGCCGAAGTCGCCAGTCCAAAGGTCCAGGGAGGGAGAAAGCTGCAACCACAATTAGCCAATCCAAGCGTCGTTACCGGAGTTTGTCAAGCAGAGCCGAAGTCGCCAGTCCAAAGGTCCAGGGAGGGAGAAAGCTGCAACCACGATTAGCCAATCCAAGCGTCCTTACCGGAGGTCGTCAGACAGAGCCAAAGTCGCCAGTCCAAAGGTCCAGGGAGGGAGAAAGCTGCAACCGCGATTAGCCAATCCAAGCGTCGTTACCGGAGGTCGTCAGACAGAGCCAAAGTCGCCAGTCCAAAGGTCCAGGGAGGGAGAAAGCTGCAACCACAATTAGCCAATCCAAGCGTCGTTACCGGAGGTCATCAGACAGAGCCGAAGTTGCCAGTCCAAAGGTCCAGGGAGGGAGAAAGCTGGAACCACGATTAGCCAATCCAAGCGTCGTTACAGGAGGTCGTCAGACAGAGCCGAAGTCGCCAGTCCAAAGGTCCATGGAGGGAGAAAGCTGCAACCTCGATTAGCCAATCCAAGCGTCGTTACCGGAGGTCGTCAGACAGAGCCGAAGTCGCCAGTCCAAAGGTCCAGGGAGGGATAAAGCTGCAACCACGATTAGCCAATCCAAGCGTCGTTACTGGAGTTTGTCAAAGAGAGCCGAAGTCGCCAGTCCAAAGGTCCAGGGAAGGATAAAGCTGCAACCACGATTAGCCAATCCAAGCGTCGTTACCGGAGGTCATCAGACAGAGCCGAAGTCGCCAGTCCAAAGGTCCAGGGAGGGAGAAAGCTGCAACCACGATTAGCCAATCCAAGCGTCGTTACCGGAGGTCGTCAGACAGAGCCGAAGTCGCCAGTCCAAAGGTCCAGGGAGGGATAAAGCTGAAACCACGATTAGCCAATCCAAGTGTCCTTACCGGAGGTCGTCAGACAGAGCCAAAGTCGCCAGTCCAAAGGTCCAGGGAGGGAGAAAGCTGCAATCGCGATTAGCCAATCCAAGCGTCGTTACCGGAGGTCGTCAGACAGAGCCAAAGTCGCCAGTCCAAAGGTCCAGGGAGGGAGAAAGCTGCAACCACAATTAGCCAATCCAAGCGTCGTTACCGGAGGTCATCAGACAGAGCCGAAGTCGCCAGTCCAAAGGTCCAGGGAGGGAGAAAGCTGGAACCACGATTAGCCAATCCAAGCGTCGTTACAGGAGGTCGTCAGACAGAGCCGAAGTCGCCAGTCCAAAGGTCCAGGGAGGGAGAAAGCTGCAACCACGATTAGCCAATCCAAGCGTCGTTACCGGAGGTCGTCAGACAGAGCCGAAGTCGCCAGTCCAAAGGTCCAGGGAGGGATAAAGCTGCAACCACGATTAGCCAATCCAAGCGTCGTTACCGGAGTTTGTCAAAGAGAGCCGAAGTCGCCAGTCCAAAGGTCCAGGGAAGGATAAAGCTTCAACCACGATTAGCCAATCCAAGCGTCGTTACCGGAGGTCATCAGACAGAGCCGAAGTCGCCAGTCCAAAGGTCCAGGGAGGGAGAAAGCTGCAACCACGATTAGCCAATCCAAGCGTCGTTACCGGAGGTCGTCAGACAGAGCCGAAGTCGCCAGTCCAAAGGTCCAGGGAGGGATAAAGCTGCAACCACGATTAGCCAATCCAAGCGTCCTTACCGGAGGTCGTCAGACAGAGCCAAAGTCGCCAGTCCAAAGGTCCAGGGAGGGAGAAAGCTGCAACCGCGATTAGCCAATCCAAGCGTCGTTACCGGAGGTCGTCAGACAGAGCCAAAGTCGCCAGTCCAAAGGTCCAGGGAGGGAGAAAGCTGCAACCACGATTAGCCAATCCAAGCGTCGTTACCGGAGGTCGTCAGACAGAGCCGAAGTCGCCAGTCCAAAGGTCCAGGGAGGGAGAAAGCTGCAACCACGATTAGCCAATCCAAGCGTCGTTACAGGAGGTCGTCAGACAGAGCCGAAGTCGCCAGTCCAAAGGTCCAGGGAGGGAGAAAGCTGCAACCACGATTAGCCAATCCAAGCGTCGTTACCGGAGGTCGTCAGACAGAGCCGAAGTCGCCAGTCCAAAGGTCCAGGGAGGGAGAAAGCTGCAACCACAATTAGCCAATCCAAGCGTCGTTACCGGAGTTTGTCAAGCAGAGCCGAAGTCGCCAGTCCAAAGGTCCAGGGAGGGATAAAGCTGCAACCACGATTAGCCAATCCAAGCGTCGTTACCGGAGGTCGTCAGACAGAGCCGAAGTCGCCAGTCCAAAGGTCCAGGGAGGGAGAAAGCTGCAACCGCGATTAGCCAATCCAAGAGTCCTTAACGGAGTTCATCAAACAGAGCCGAAGTCGCCAGTCCAAAGGTCCAGGGAGGGAGAAGGCTGCAACTGCGATTAGCCAATCCAAGAGTCCTTACCGGAGTTCGTCAAACAGAGCCGAAGTCGCCAGTCCAAAGGTCCAGGGAGGGAGAAAGCTGCAACCGCGATTAGCCAATCCAAGCGTCGTTACCGGAGGTCGTCAGACAGAGCCAAAGTCGCCAGTCCAAAGGTCCAGGGAGGGAGAAAGCTGCAACCACAATTAGCCAATCCAAGCGTCGTTACCGGAGGTCATCAGACAGAGCCGAAGTTGCCAGTCCAAAGGTCCAGGGAGGGAGAAAGCTGGAACCACGATTAGCCAATCCAAGCGTCGTTACAGGAGGTCGTCAGACAGAGCCGAAGTCGCCAGTCCAAAGGTCCAGGGAGGGAGAAAGCTGCAACCACGATTAGCCAATCCAAGCGTCGTTACCGGAGGTCGTCAGACAGAGCCGAAGTCGCCAGTCCAAAGGTCCAGGGAGGGATAAAGCTGCAACCACGATTAGCCAATCCAAGCGTCGTTACCGGAGTTTGTCAAAGAGAGCCGAAGTCGCCAGTCCAAAGGTCCAGGGAAGGATAAAGCTTCAACCACGATTAGCCAATCCAAGCGTCGTTACCGGAGGTCATCAGACAGAGCCGAAGTCGCCAGTCCAAAGGTCCAGGGAGGGAGAAAGCTGCAACCACGATTAGCCAATCCAAGCGTCGTTACCGGAGGTCGTCAGACAGAGCCGAAGTCGCCAGTCCAAAGGTCCAGGGAGGGATAAAGCTGCAACCACGATTAGCCAATCCAAGCGTCCTTACCGGAGGTCGTCAGACAGAGCCAAAGTCGCCAGTCCAAAGGTCCAGGGAGAGAGAAAGCTGCAACCGCGATTAGCCAATCCAAGCGTCGTTACCGGAGGTCGTCAGACAGAGCCAAAGTCGCCAGTCCAAAGGTCCAGGGAGGGAGAAAGCTGCAACCGCAATTAGCCAATCCAAGTGTCCTTACCGAAGGTTGTCAAACAGAGCCAAAGTCGCCAGTCCAAAGGTCCAGGGAGGGAGAAAGCTGCAACCGCGATTAGCCAATCCAAGCGTCGTTACCGGAGGTCGTCAGACAGAGCCGAAGTCACCAGTCCAAAGGTCCAGGGAGGGAGAAAGCTGCAACCACAATTAGCCAATCCAAGCGTCGTTACCGGAGGTCATCAGACAGAGCCGAAGTCGCCAGTCCAAAGGTCCAGGGAGGGAGAAAGCTGCAACCACGATTAGCCAATCCAAGCGTCGTTACAGGAGGTCGTCAGACAGAGCCGAAGTCGCCAGTCCAAAGGTCCAGGGAGGGAGAAAGCTGCAACCACGATTAGCCAATCCAAGCGTCGTTACCGGAGGTCGTCAGACAGAGCCGAAGTCGCCAGTCGAAAGGTCCAGGGAGGGAGAAAGCTGCAACCACAATTAGCCAATCCAAGCGTCGTTACCGGAGTTTGTCAAACAGAGCCGAAGTCGCCAGTCCAAAGGTCCAGGGAGGGATAAAGCTGCAACCACGATTAGCCAATCCAAGCGTCGTTACCGGAGGTCGTCAGACAGAGCCGAAGTCGCCAGTCCAAAGGTCCAGGGAGGGAGAAAGCTGCAACCGCGATTAGCCAATCCAAGAGTCCTTAACGGAGTTCATCAAACAGAGCCGAAGTCGCCAGTCCAAAGGTCCCGGGAGGGAGAAGGCTGCAACTGCGATTAGCCAATCCAAGAGTCCTTACCGGAGTTCGTCAAACAGAGCCGAAGTCGCCAGCCCAAAGGTCCAGGGAGGGAGAAAGCTGCAACCACGATTAGCCAATCCAAGCGTCCTTACCGGAGGTCGTCAGACAGAGCCAAAGTCGCCAGTCCAAAGGTCCAGGGAGGGAGAAAGCTGCAACCGCGATTAGCCAATCCAAGCGTCGTTACCGGAGGTCGTCAGACAGAGCCAAAGTCGCCAGTCCAAAGGTCCAGGGAGGGAGAAAGCTGCAACCACAATTAGCCAATCCAAGCGTCGTTACCGGAGGTCATCAGACAGAGCCGAAGTTGCCAGTCCAAAGGTCCAGGGAGGGAGAAAGCTGGAACAACGATTAGCCAATCCAAGCGTCGTTACAGGAGGTCGTCAGACAGAGCCGAAGTCGCCAGTCCAAAGGTCCATGGAGGGAGAAAGCTGCAACCACGATTAGCCAATCCAAGCGTCGTTACCGGAGGTCGTCAGACAGAGCCGAAGTCGCCAGTCCAAAGGTCCAGGGAGGGATAAAGCTGCAACCACGATTAGCCAATCCAAGCGTCGTTACTGGAGTTTGTCAAAGAGAGCCGAAGTCGCCAGTCCAAAGGTCCAGGGAAGGATAAAGCTGCAACCACGATTAGCCAATCCAAGCGTCGTTACCGGAGGTCATCAGACAGAGCCGAAGTCGCCAGTCCAAAGGTCCAGGGAGGGAGAAAGCTGCAACCACGATTAGCCAATCCAAGCGTCGTTACCGGAGGTCGTCAGACAGAGCCGAAGTCGCCAGTCCAAAGGTCCAGGGAGGGATAAAGCTGAAACCACGATTAGCCAATCCAAGTGTCCTTACCGGAGGTCGTCAGACAGAGCCAAAGTCGCCAGTCCAAAGGTCCAGGGAGGGAGAAAGCTGCAATCGCGATTAGCCAATCCAAGCGTCGTTACCGGAGGTCGTCAGACAGAGCCAAAGTCGCCAGTCCAAAGGTCCAGGGAGGGAGAAAGCTGCAACCGCGATTAGCCAATCCAAGCGTCGTTACCGGAGGTCGTCAGACAGAGCCGAAGTCACCAGTCCAAAGGTCCAGGGAGGGAGAAAGCTGCAACCACGATTAGCCAATCCAAGCGTCGTTACCGGAGGTCATCAGACAGAGCCGAAGTCGCCAGTCCAAAGGTCCAGGGAGGGAGAAAGCTGCAACCACGATTAGCCAATCCAAGCGTCGTTACAGGAGGTCGTCAGACAGAGCCGAAGTCGCCAGTCCAAAGGTCCAGGGAGGGAGAAAGCTGCAACCACGATTAGCCAATCCAAGCGTCGTTACCGGAGGTCGTCAGACAGAGCCGAAGTCGCCAGTCCAAAGGTCCAGGGAGGGAGAAAGCTGCAACCACAATTAGCCAATCCAAGCGTCGTTACCGGAGTTTGTCAAACAGAGCCGAAGTCGCCAGTCCAAAGGTCCAGGGAGGGATAAAGCTGCAACCACGATTAGCCAATCCAAGCGTCGTTACCGGAGGTCGTCAGACAGAGCCGAAGTCGCCAGTCCAAAGGTCCAGGGAGGGAGAAAGCTGCAACCACAATTAGCCAATCCAAGCGTCGTTACCGGAGTTTGTCAAACAGAGCCGAAGTCGCCAGTCCAAAGGTCCAGGGAGGGATAAAGCTGCAACCACGATTAGCCAATCCAAGCGTCGTTACCGGAGGTCGTCAGACAGAGCCAAAGTCGCCAGTCCAAAGGTCCAGGGAGGGAGAAAGCTGCAACCACAATTAGCCAATCCAAGCGTCGTTACCGGAGGTCATCAGACAGAGCCGAAGTTGCCAGTCCAAAGGTCCAGGGAGGGAGAAAGCTGGAACCACGATTAGCCAATCCAAGCGTCGTTACAGGAGGTCGTCAGACAGAGCCGAAGTCGCCAGTCCAAAGGTCCAGGGAGGGAGAAAGCTGCAACCACGATTAGCCAATCCAAGCGTCGTTACCGGAGGTCGTCAGACAGAGCCGAAGTCGCCAGTCCAAAGGTCCAGGGAGGGATAAAGCTGAAACCACGATTAGCCAATCCAAGCGTCCTTACCGGAGGTCGTCAGACAGAGCCAAAGTCGCCAGTCCAAAGGTCCAGGGAGGGAGAAAGCTGCAACCGCGATTAGCCAATCCAAGTGTCCTTACCGGAGGTTGTCAAACAGAGCCAAAGTCGCCAGTCCAAAGGTCCAGGGAGGGAGAAAGCTGCAACCGCGATTAGCCAATCCAAGCGTCGTTACCGGAGGTCGTCAGACAGAGCCGAAGTCACCAGTCCAAAGGTCCAGGGAGGGAGAAAGCTGCAACCGCGATTAGCCAATCCAAGTGTCCTTACCGGAGGTCGTCAGACAGAGCCGAAGTCGCCGGTCCAAAGGTCCAGGGAGGGAGAAAGCTGCAACCACGATTAGCCAATCCAAGCGTCGTTACCGGAGGTCGTCAGACAGAGCCAAAGTCGCCAGTCCAAAGGTCCAGGGAGGGAGAAAGCTGCAACCGCGATTAGCCAATCCAAGCGTCCTTACCGGAGGTTGTCAAACAGAGCCAAAGTCGCCAGTCCAAAGGTCCAGGGAGGGAGAAAGCTGCAACCGCGATTAGCCAATCCAAGCGTCGTTACCGGAGGTCGTCAGACAGAGCCGAAGTCACCAGTCCAAAGGTCCAGGGAGGGAGAAAGCTGCAACCACAATTAGCCAATCCAAGCGTCGTTACCGGAGTTCATCAGACAGAGCCGAAGTCGCCAGTCCAAAGGTCCAGGGAGGGAGAAAGCTGGAACCACGATTAGCCAATCCAAGCGTCGTTACAGGAGGTCGTCAGACAGAGCCGAAGTCGCCAGTCCAAAGGTCCAGGGAGGGAGAAAGCTGCAACCACGATTAGCCAATCCAAGCGTCGTTACCGGAGTTTGTCAGACAGAGCCGAAGTCGCCAGCCCAAAGGTCCAGGGAGGGAGAAAGCTGCAACCGCGATTAGCCAATCCAAGCGTCCTTACCGGAGGTCGTCAGACAGAGCCAAAGTCGCCAGTCCAAAGGTCCAGGGAGGGAGAAAGCTGCAACCGCGATTAGCCAATCCAAGCGTCGTTACCGGAGGTCGTCAGACAGAGCCAAAGTCGCCAGTCCAAAGGTACAGGGAGGGAGAAAGCTGCAACCACAATTAGCCAATCCAAGCGTCGTTACCGGAGGTCGTCAGACAGAGCCGAAGTCGCCAGTCCAAAGGTCCAGGGAGGGAGAAAGCTGGAACCACGATTAGCCAATCCAAGCGTCGTTACAGGAGGTCGTCAGACAGAGCCGAAGTCGCCAGTCCAAAGGTCCAGGGAGGGAGAAAGCTGCAACCACGATTAGCCAATCCAAGCGTCGTTACCGGAGGTCGTCAGACAGAGCCGAAGTCGCCAGTCCAAAGGTCCAGGGAGGGAGAAAGCTGGAACCACGATTAGCCAATCCAAGCGTCGTTACAGGAGGTCGTCAGACAGAGCCGAAGTCGCCAGTCCAAAGGTCCAGGGAGGGAGAAAGCTGCAACCACGATTAGCCAATCCAAGCGTCGTTACCGGAGGTCGTCAGACAGAGCCGAAGTCGCCAGTCCAAAGGTCCAGGGAGGGATAAAGCTGCAACCACGATTAGCCAATCCAAGCGTCGTTACCGGAGTTTGTCAAAGAGAGCCGAAGTCGCCAGTCCAAAGGTCCAGGGAAGGAGAAAGCTTCAACCACGATTAGCCAATCCAAGCGTCGTTACCGGAGGTCATCAGACAGAGCCGAAGTCGCCAGTCCAAAGGTCCAGGGAGGGAGAAAGCTGCAACCACGATTAGCCAATCCAAGCGTCGTTACCGGAGGTCGTCAGACAGAGCCGAAGTCGCCAGTCCAAAGGTCCAGGGAGGGATAAAGCTGCAACCACGATTAGCCAATCCAAGCGTCCTTACCGGAGGTCGTCAGACAGAGCCAAAGTCGCCAGTCCAAAGGTCCAGGGAGGGAGAAAGCTGCAACCGCGATTAGCCAATCCAAGCGTCGTTACCGGAGGTCGTCAGACAGAGCCAAAGTCGCCAGTCCAAAGGTCCAGGGAGGGAGAAAGCTGCAACCACGATTAGCCAATCCAAGCGTCGTTACCGGAGGTCGTCAGACAGAGCCGAAGTCGCCAGTCCAAAGGTCCAGGGAGGGAGAAAGCTGCAACCACGATTAGCCAATCCAAGCGTCGTTACAGGAGGTCGTCAGACAGAGCCGAAGTCGCCAGTCCAAAGGTCCAGGGAGGGAGAAAGCTGCAACCACGATTAGCCAATCCAAGCGTCGTTACCGGAGGTCGTCAGACAGAGCCGAAGTCGCCAGTCCAAAGGTCCAGGGAGGGAGAAAGCTGCAACCACAATTAGCCAATCCAAGCGTCGTTACCGGAGTTTGTCAAGCAGAGCCGAAGTCGCCAGTCCAAAGGTCCAGGGAGGGATAAAGCTGCAACCACGATTAGCCAATCCAAGCGTCGTTACCGGAGGTCGTCAGACAGAGCCGAAGTCGCCAGTCCAAAGGTCCACGGAGGGAGAAAGCTGCAACCGCGATTAGCCAATCCAAGAGTCCTTAACGGAGTTCATCAAACAGAGCCGAAGTCGCCAGTCCAAAGGTCCAGGGAGGGAGAAGGCTGCAACTGCGATTAGCCAATCCAAGAGTCCTTACCGGAGTTCGTCAAACAGAGCCGAAGTCGCCAGTCCAAAGGTCCAGGGAGGGAGAAAGCTGCAACCGCGATTAGCCAATCCAAGCGTCGTTACCGGAGGTCGTCAGACAGAGCCAAAGTCGCCAGTCCAAAGGTCCAGGGAGGGAGAAAGCTGCAACCACAATTAGCCAATCCAAGCGTCGTTACCGGAGGTCATCAGACAGAGCCGAAGTTGCCAGTCCAAAGGTCCAGGGAGGGAGAAAGCTGGAACCACGATTAGCCAATCCAAGCGTCGTTACAGGAGGTCGTCAGACAGAGCCGAAGTCGCCAGTCCAAAGGTCCAGGGAGGGAGAAAGCTGCAACCACGATTAGCCAATCCAAGCGTCGTTACCGGAGGTCGTCAGACAGAGCCGAAGTCGCCAGTCCAAAGGTCCAGGGAGGGATAAAGCTGCAACCACGATTAGCCAATCCAAGCGTCGTTACCGGAGTTTGTCAAAGAGAGCCGAAGTCGCCAGTCCAAAGGTCCAGGGAAGGATAAAGCTTCAACCACGATTAGCCAATCCAAGCGTCGTTACCGGAGGTCATCAGACAGAGCCGAAGTCGCCAGTCCAAAGGTCCAGGGAGGGAGAAAGCTGCAACCACGATTAGCCAATCCAAGCGTCGTTACCGGAGGTCGTCAGACAGAGCCGAAGTCGCCAGTCCAAAGGTCCAGGGAGGGATAAAGCTGCAACCACGATTAGCCAATCCAAGCGTCCTTACCGGAGGTCGTCAGACAGAGCCAAAGTCGCCAGTCCAAAGGTCCAGGGAGAGAGAAAGCTGCAACCGCGATTAGCCAATCCAAGCGTCGTTACCGGAGGTCGTCAGACAGAGCCAAAGTCGCCAGTCCAAAGGTCCAGGGAGGGAGAAAGCTGCAACCGCAATTAGCCAATCCAAGTGTCCTTACCGAAGGTTGTCAAACAGAGCCAAAGTCGCCAGTCCAAAGGTCCAGGGAGGGAGAAAGCTGCAACCGCGATTAGCCAATCCAAGCGTCGTTACCGGAGGTCGTCAGACAGAGCCGAAGTCACCAGTCCAAAGGTCCAGGGAGGGAGAAAGCTGCAACCACAATTAGCCAATCCAAGCGTCGTTACCGGAGGTCATCAGACAGAGCCGAAGTCGCCAGTCCAAAGGTCCAGGGAGGGAGAAAGCTGCAACCACGATTAGCCAATCCAAGCGTCGTTACAGGAGGTCGTCAGACAGAGCCGAAGTCGCCAGTCCAAAGGTCCAGGGAGGGAGAAAGCTGCAACCACGATTAGCCAATCCAAGCGTCGTTACCGGAGGTCGTCAGACAGAGCCGAAGTCGCCAGTCGAAAGGTCCAGGGAGGGAGAAAGCTGCAACCACAATTAGCCAATCCAAGCGTCGTTACCGGAGTTTGTCAAACAGAGCCGAAGTCGCCAGTCCAAAGGTCCAGGGAGGGATAAAGCTGCAACCACGATTAGCCAATCCAAGCGTCGTTACCGGAGGTCGTCAGACAGAGCCGAAGTCGCCAGTCCAAAGGTCCAGGGAGGGAGAAAGCTGCAACCGCGATTAGCCAATCCAAGAGTCCTTAACGGAGTTCATCAAACAGAGCCGAAGTCGCCAGTCCAAAGGTCCCGGGAGGGAGAAGGCTGCAACTGCGATTAGCCAATCCAAGAGTCCTTACCGGAGTTCGTCAAACAGAGCCGAAGTCGCCAGCCCAAAGGTCCAGGGAGGGAGAAAGCTGCAACCACGATTAGCCAATCCAAGCGTCCTTACCGGAGGTCGTCAGACAGAGCCAAAGTCGCCAGTCCAAAGGTCCAGGGAGGGAGAAAGCTGCAACCGCGATTAGCCAATCCAAGCGTCGTTACCGGAGGTCGTCAGACAGAGCCAAAGTCGCCAGTCCAAAGGTCCAGGGAGGGAGAAAGCTGCAACCACAATTAGCCAATCCAAGCGTCGTTACCGGAGGTCATCAGACAGAGCCGAAGTTGCCAGTCCAAAGGTCCAGGGAGGGAGAAAGCTGGAACCACGATTAGCCAATCCAAGCGTCGTTACAGGAGGTCGTCAGACAGAGCCGAAGTCGCCAGTCCAAAGGTCCATGGAGGGAGAAAGCTGCAACCACGATTAGCCAATCCAAGCGTCGTTACCGGAGGTCGTCAAACAGAGCCGAAGTCGCCAGTCCAAAGGTCCAGGGAGGGATAAAGCTGCAACCACGATTAGCCAATCCAAGCGTCGTTACTGGAGTTTGTCAAAGAGAGCCGAAGTCGCCAGTCCAAAGGTCCAGGGAAGGATAAAGCTGCAACCACGATTAGCCAATCCAAGCGTCGTTACCGGAGGTCATCAGACAGAGCCGAAGTCGCCAGTCCAAAGGTCCAGGGAGGGAGAAAGCTGCAACCACGATTAGCCAATCCAAGCGTCGTTACCGGAGGTCGTCAGACAGAGCCGAAGTCGCCAGTCCAAAGGTCCAGGGAGGGATAAAGCTGAAACCACGATTAGCCAATCCAAGCGTCCTTACCGGAGGTCGTCAGACAGAGCCAAAGTCGCCAGTCCAAAGGTCCAGGGAGGGAGAAAGCTGCAACCGCGATTAGCCAATCCAAGCGTCGTTACCGGAGGTCGTCAGACAGAGCCAAAGTCGCCAGTCCAAAGGTCCAGGGAGGGAGAAAGCTGCAACCACAATTAGCCAATCCAAGCGTCGTTACCGGAGGTCATCAGACAGAGCCGAAGTTGCCAGTCCAAAGGTCCAGGGAGGGAGAAAGCTGGAACCACGATTAGCCAATCCAAGCGTCGTTACAGGAGGTCGTCAGACAGAGCCGAAGTCGCCAGTCCAAAGGTCCAGGGAGGGAGAAAGCTGCAACCGCGATTAGCCAATCCAAGCGTCGTTACCGGAGGTCGTCAGACAGAGCCAAAGTCGCCAGTCCAAAGGTCCAGGGAGGGAGAAAGCTGCAACCACAATTAGCCAATCCAAGCGTCGTTACCGGAGGTCATCAGACAGAGCCGAAGTTGCCAGTCCAAAGGTCCAGGGAGGGAGAAAGCTGGAACCACGATTAGCCAATCCAAGCGTCGTTACAGGAGGTCGTCAGACAGAGCCGAAGTCGCCAGTCCAAAGGTCCAGGGAGGGAGAAAGCTGCAACCACGATTAGCCAATCCAAGCGTCGTTACCGGAGGTCGTCAGACAGAGCCGAAGTCGCCAGTCCAAAGGTCCAGGGAGGGAGAAAGCTGCAACCACAATTAGCCAATCCAAGCGTCGTTACCGGAGTTTGTCAAGCAGAGCCGAAGTCGCCAGTCCAAAGGTCCAGGGAGGGATAAAGCTGCAACCACGATTAGCCAATCCAAGCGTCGTTACCGGAGGTCGTCAGACAGAGCCGAAGTCGCCAGTCCAAAGGTCCAGGGAGGGAGAAAGCTGCAACCGCGATTAGCCAATCCAAGAGTCCTTAACGGAGTTCATCAAACAGAGCCGAAGTCGCCAGTCCAAAGGTCCAGGGAGGGAGAAGGCTGCAACTGCGATTAGCCAATCCAAGAGTCCTTACCGGAGTTCGTCAAACAGAGCCGAAGTCGCCAGTCCAAAGGTCCAGGGAGGGAGAAAGCTGCAACCGCGATTAGCCAATCCAAGCGTCGTTACCGGAGGTCGTCAGACAGAGCCAAAGTCGCCAGTCCAAAGGTCCAGGGAGGGAGAAAGCTGCAACCACAATTAGCCAATCCAAGCGTCGTTACCGGAGGTCATCAGACAGAGCCGAAGTTGCCAGTCCAAAGGTCCAGGGAGGGAGAAAGCTGCAACCACAATTAGCCAATCCAAGCGTCGTTACCGGAGTTTGTCAAACAGAGCCGAAGTCGCCAGTCCAAAGGTCCAGGGAGGGATAAAGCTGCAACCACGATTAGCCAATCCAAGCGTCGTTACCGGAGGTCGTCAGACAGAGCCGAAGTCGCCAGTCCAAAGGTCCAGGGAGGGAGAAAGCTGCAACCACAATTAGCCAATCCAAGCGTCGTTACCGGAGTTTGTCAAACAGAGCCGAAGTCGCCAGTCCAAAGGTCCAGGGAGGGATAAAGCTGCAACCACGATTAGCCAATCCAAGCGTCGTTACCGGAGGTCGTCAGACAGAGCCAAAGTCGCCAGTCCAAAGGTCCAGGGAGGGAGAAAGCTGCAACCACAATTAGCCAATCCAAGCGTCGTTACCGGAGGTCATCAGACAGAGCCGAAGTTGCCAGTCCAAAGGTCCAGGGAGGGAGAAAGCTGGAACCACGATTAGCCAATCCAAGCGTCGTTACAGGAGGTCGTCAGACAGAGCCGAAG
Organism: Anolis carolinensis; assembly: GCF_035594765.1. Classification (NCBI taxonomy): domain Eukaryota; kingdom Metazoa; phylum Chordata; class Lepidosauria; order Squamata; family Anolidae; genus Anolis; species Anolis carolinensis. The sequence goes on along the minus strand of NC_085844.1, from coordinate 251,074,015 downwards.
TCGCCAGTCCAAAGGTCCAGGGAGGGAGAAAGCTGCAACCACGATTAGCCAATCCAAGCGTCGTTACCGGAGGTCGTCAGACAGAGCCGAAGTCGCCAGTCCAAAGGTCCAGGGAGGGATAAAGCTGAAACCACGATTAGCCAATCCAAGCGTCCTTACCGGAGGTCGTCAGACAGAGCCAAAGTCGCCAGTCCAAAGGTCCAGGGAGGGAGAAAGCTGCAACCGCGATTAGCCAATCCAAGTGTCCTTACCGGAGGTTGTCAAACAGAGCCAAAGTCGCCAGTCCAAAGGTCCAGGGAGGGAGAAAGCTGCAACCGCGATTAGCCAATCCAAGCGTCGTTACCGGAGGTCGTCAGACAGAGCCGAAGTCACCAGTCCAAAGGTCCAGGGAGGGAGAAAGCTGCAACCGCGATTAGCCAATCCAAGTGTCCTTACCGGAGGTCGTCAGACAGAGCCGAAGTCGCCGGTCCAAAGGTCCAGGGAGGGAGAAAGCTGCAACCACGATTAGCCAATCCAAGCGTCGTTACCGGAGGTCGTCAGACAGAGCCAAAGTCGCCAGTCCAAAGGTCCAGGGAGGGAGAAAGCTGCAACCGCGATTAGCCAATCCAAGTGTCCTTACCGGAGGTTGTCAAACAGAGCCAAAGTCGCCAGTCCAAAGGTCCAGGGAGGGAGAAAGCTGCAACCGCGATTAGCCAATCCAAGCGTCGTTACCGGAGGTCGTCAGACAGAGCCGAAGTCACCAGTCCAAAGGTCCAGGGAGGGAGAAAGCTGCAACCACAATTAGCCAATCCAAGCGTCGTTACCGGAGTTCATCAGACAGAGCCGAAGTCGCCAGTCCAAAGGTCCAGGGAGGGAGAAAGCTGGAACCACGATTAGCCAATCCAAGCGTCGTTACAGGAGGTCGTCAGACAGAGCCGAAGTCGCCAGTCCAAAGGTCCAGGGAGGGAGAAAGCTGCAACCACGATTAGCCAATCCAAGCGTCGTTACCGGAGTTTGTCAGACAGAGCCGAAGTCGCCAGCCCAAAGGTCCAGGGAGGGAGAAAGCTGCAACCGCGATTAGCCAATCCAAGCGTCCTTACCGGAGGTCGTCAGACAGAGCCAAAGTCGCCAGTCCAAAGGTCCAGGGAGGGAGAAAGCTGCAACCGCGATTAGCCAATCCAAGCGTCGTTACCGGAGGTCGTCAGACAGAGCCAAAGTCGCCAGTCCAAAGGTCCAGGGAGGGAGAAAGCTGCAACCACAATTAGCCAATCCAAGCGTCGTTACCGGAGGTCGTCAGACAGAGCCGAAGTCGCCAGTCCAAAGGTCCAGGGAGGGAGAAAGCTGGAACCACGATTAGCCAATCCAAGCGTCGTTACAGGAGGTCGTCAGACAGAGCCGAAGTCGCCAGTCCAAAGGTCCAGGGAGGGAGAAAGCTGCAACCACGATTAGCCAATCCAAGCGTCGTTACCGGAGGTCGTCAGACAGAGCCGAAGTCGCCAGTCCAAAGGTCCAGGGAGGGAGAAAGCTGGAACCACGATTAGCCAATCCAAGCGTCGTTACAGGAGGTCGTCAGACAGAGCCGAAGTCGCCAGTCCAAAGGTCCAGGGAGGGAGAAAGCTGCAACCACGATTAGCCAATCCAAGCGTCGTTACCGGAGGTCGTCAGACAGAGCCGAAGTCGCCAGTCCAAAGGTCCAGGGAGGGATAAAGCTGCAACCACGATTAGCCAATCCAAGCGTCGTTACCGGAGTTTGTCAAAGAGAGCCGAAGTCGCCAGTCCAAAGGTCCAGGGAAGGAGAAAGCTTCAACCACGATTAGCCAATCCAAGCGTCGTTACCGGAGGTCATCAGACAGAGCCGAAGTCGCCAGTCCAAAGGTCCAGGGAGGGAGAAAGCTGCAACCACGATTAGCCAATCCAAGCGTCGTTACCGGAGGTCGTCAGACAGAGCCGAAGTCGCCAGTCCAAAGGTCCAGGGAGGGATAAAGCTGCAACCACGATTAGCCAATCCAAGCGTCCTTACCGGAGGTCGTCAGACAGAGCCAAAGTCGCCAGTCCAAAGGTCCAGGGAGGGAGAAAGCTGCAACCGCGATTAGCCAATCCAAGCGTCGTTACCGGAGGTCGTCAGACAGAGCCAAAGTCGCCAGTCCAAAGGTCCAGGGAGGGAGAAAGCTGCAACCACGATTAGCCAATCCAAGCGTCGTTACCGGAGGTCGTCAGACAGAGCCGAAGTCGCCAGTCCAAAGGTCCAGGGAGGGAGAAAGCTGCAACCACGATTAGCCAATCCAAGCGTCGTTACAGGAGGTCGTCAGACAGAGCCGAAGTCGCCAGTCCAAAGGTCCAGGGAGGGAGAAAGCTGCAACCACGATTAGCCAATCCAAGCGTCGTTACCGGAGGTCGTCAGACAGAGCCGAAGTCGCCAGTCCAAAGGTCCAGGGAGGGAGAAAGCTGCAACCACAATTAGCCAATCCAAGCGTCGTTACCGGAGTTTGTCAAGCAGAGCCGAAGTCGCCAGTCCAAAGGTCCAGGGAGGGATAAAGCTGCAACCACGATTAGCCAATCCAAGCGTCGTTACCGGAGGTCGTCAGACAGAGCCGAAGTCGCCAGTCCAAAGGTCCACGGAGGGAGAAAGCTGCAACCGCGATTAGCCAATCCAAGAGTCCTTAACGGAGTTCATCAAACAGAGCCGAAGTCGCCAGTCCAAAGGTCCAGGGAGGGAGAAGGCTGCAACTGCGATTAGCCAATCCAAGAGTCCTTACCGGAGTTCGTCAAACAGAGCCGAAGTCGCCAGTCCAAAGGTCCAGGGAGGGAGAAAGCTGCAACCGCGATTAGCCAATCCAAGCGTCGTTACCGGAGGTCGTCAGACAGAGCCAAAGTCGCCAGTCCAAAGGTCCAGGGAGGGAGAAAGCTGCAACCACAATTAGCCAATCCAAGCGTCGTTACCGGAGGTCATCAGACAGAGCCGAAGTTGCCAGTCCAAAGGTCCAGGGAGGGAGAAAGCTGGAACCACGATTAGCCAATCCAAGCGTCGTTACAGGAGGTCGTCAGACAGAGCCGAAGTCGCCAGTCCAAAGGTCCAGGGAGGGAGAAAGCTGCAACCACGATTAGCCAATCCAAGCGTCGTTACCGGAGGTCGTCAGACAGAGCCGAAGTCGCCAGTCCAAAGGTCCAGGGAGGGATAAAGCTGCAACCACGATTAGCCAATCCAAGCGTCGTTACCGGAGTTTGTCAAAGAGAGCCGAAGTCGCCAGTCCAAAGGTCCAGGGAAGGATAAAGCTTCAACCACGATTAGCCAATCCAAGCGTCGTTACCGGAGGTCATCAGACAGAGCCGAAGTCGCCAGTCCAAAGGTCCAGGGAGGGAGAAAGCTGCAACCACGATTAGCCAATCCAAGCGTCGTTACCGGAGGTCGTCAGACAGAGCCGAAGTCGCCAGTCCAAAGGTCCAGGGAGGGATAAAGCTGCAACCACGATTAGCCAATCCAAGCGTCCTTACCGGAGGTCGTCAGACAGAGCCAAAGTCGCCAGTCCAAAGGTCCAGGGAGAGAGAAAGCTGCAACCGCGATTAGCCAATCCAAGCGTCGTTACCGGAGGTCGTCAGACAGAGCCAAAGTCGCCAGTCCAAAGGTCCAGGGAGGGAGAAAGCTGCAACCGCAATTAGCCAATCCAAGTGTCCTTACCGAAGGTTGTCAAACAGAGCCAAAGTCGCCAGTCCAAAGGTCCAGGGAGGGAGAAAGCTGCAACCGCGATTAGCCAATCCAAGCGTCGTTACCGGAGGTCGTCAGACAGAGCCGAAGTCACCAGTCCAAAGGTCCAGGGAGGGAGAAAGCTGCAACCACAATTAGCCAATCCAAGCGTCGTTACCGGAGGTCATCAGACAGAGCCGAAGTCGCCAGTCCAAAGGTCCAGGGAGGGAGAAAGCTGCAACCACGATTAGCCAATCCAAGCGTCGTTACAGGAGGTCGTCAGACAGAGCCGAAGTCGCCAGTCCAAAGGTCCAGGGAGGGAGAAAGCTGCAACCACGATTAGCCAATCCAAGCGTCGTTACCGGAGGTCGTCAGACAGAGCCGAAGTCGCCAGTCGAAAGGTCCAGGGAGGGAGAAAGCTGCAACCACAATTAGCCAATCCAAGCGTCGTTACCGGAGTTTGTCAAACAGAGCCGAAGTCGCCAGTCCAAAGGTCCAGGGAGGGATAAAGCTGCAACCACGATTAGCCAATCCAAGCGTCGTTACCGGAGGTCGTCAGACAGAGCCGAAGTCGCCAGTCCAAAGGTCCCGGGAGGGAGAAGGCTGCAACTGCGATTAGCCAATCCAAGAGTCCTTACCGGAGTTCGTCAAACAGAGCCGAAGTCGCCAGCCCAAAGGTCCAGGGAGGGAGAAAGCTGCAACCACGATTAGCCAATCCAAGCGTCCTTACCGGAGGTCGTCAGACAGAGCCAAAGTCGCCAGTCCAAAGGTCCAGGGAGGGAGAAAGCTGCAACCGCGATTAGCCAATCCAAGCGTCGTTACCGGAGGTCGTCAGACAGAGCCAAAGTCGCCAGTCCAAAGGTCCAGGGAGGGAGAAAGCTGCAACCACAATTAGCCAATCCAAGCGTCGTTACCGGAGGTCATCAGACAGAGCCGAAGTTGCCAGTCCAAAGGTCCAGGGAGGGAGAAAGCTGGAACCACGATTAGCCAATCCAAGCGTCGTTACAGGAGGTCGTCAGACAGAGCCGAAGTCGCCAGTCCAAAGGTCCATGGAGGGAGAAAGCTGCAACCACGATTAGCCAATCCAAGCGTCGTTACCGGAGGTCGTCAGACAGAGCCGAAGTCGCCAGTCCAAAGTTCCAGGGAGGGAGAAAGCTGCAACCACGATTAGCCAATCCAAGCGTCGTTACTGGAGTTTGTCAAAGAGAGCCGAAGTCGCCAGTCCAAAGGTCCAGGGAAGGATAAAGCTGCAACCACGATTAGCCAATCCAAGCGTCGTTACCGGAGGTCATCAGACAGAGCCGAAGTCGCCAGTCCAAAGGTCCAGGGAGGGAGAAAGCTGCAACCACGATTAGCCAATCCAAGCGTCGTTACCGGAGGTCGTCAGACAGAGCCGAAGTCGCCAGTCCAAAGGTCCAGGGAGGGATAAAGCTGAAACCACGATTAGCCAATCCAAGCGTCCTTACCGGAGGTCGTCAGACAGAGCCAAAGTCGCCAGTCCAAAGGTCCAGGGAGGGAGAAAGCTGCAACCGCGATTAGCCAATCCAAGCGTCGTTACCGGAGGTCGTCAGACAGAGCCAAAGTCGCCAGTCCAAAGGTCCAGGGAGGGAGAAAGCTGCAACCACAATTAGCCAATCCAAGCGTCGTTACCGGAGGTCATCAGACAGAGCCGAAGTTGCCAGTCCAAAGGTCCAGGGAGGGAGAAAGCTGGAACCACGATTAGCCAATCCAAGCGTCGTTACAGGAGGTCGTCAGACAGAGCCGAAGTCGCCAGTCCAAAGGTCCAGGGAGGGAGAAAGCTGCAACCGCGATTAGCCAATCCAAGCGTCGTTACCGGAGGTCGTCAGACAGAGCCAAAGTCGCCAGTCCAAAGGTCCAGGGAGGGAGAAAGCTGCAACCACAATTAGCCAATCCAAGCGTCGTTACCGGAGGTCATCAGACAGAGCCGAAGTTGCCAGTCCAAAGGTCCAGGGAGGGAGAAAGCTGGAACCACGATTAGCCAATCCAAGCGTCGTTACAGGAGGTCGTCAGACAGAGCCGAAGTCGCCAGTCCAAAGGTCCAGGGAGGGAGAAAGCTGCAACCACGATTAGCCAATCCAAGCGTCGTTACCGGAGGTCGTCAGACAGAGCCGAAGTCGCCAGTCCAAAGGTCCAGGGAGGGAGAAAGCTGCAACCACAATTAGCCAATCCAAGCGTCGTTACCGGAGTTTGTCAAGCAGAGCCGAAGTCGCCAGTCCAAAGGTCCAGGGAGGGATAAAGCTGCAACCACGATTAGCCAATCCAAGCGTCGTTACCGGAGGTCGTCAGACAGAGCCGAAGTCGCCAGTCCAAAGGTCCAGGGAGGGAGAAAGCTGCAACCGCGATTAGCCAATCCAAGAGTCCTTAACGGAGTTCATCAAACAGAGCCGAAGTCGCCAGTCCAAAGGTCCAGGGAGGGAGAAGGCTGCAACTGCGATTAGCCAATCCAAGAGTCCTTACCGGAGTTCGTCAAACAGAGCCGAAGTCGCCAGTCCAAAGGTCCAGGGAGGGAGAAAGCTGCAACCGCGATTAGCCAATCCAAGCGTCGTTACCGGAGGTCGTCAGACAGAGCCAAAGTCGCCAGTCCAAAGGTCCAGGGAGGGAGAAAGCTGCAACCACAATTAGCCAATCCAAGCGTCGTTACCGGAGGTCATCAGACAGAGCCGAAGTTGCCAGTCCAAAGGTCCAGGGAGGGAGAAAGCTGGAACCACGATTAGCCAATACAAGCGTCGTTACAGGAGGTCGTCAGACAGAGCCGAAGTCGCCAGTCCAAAGGTCCAGGGAGGGAGAAAGCTGCAACCACGATTAGCCAATCCAAGCGTCGTTACCGGAGGTCGTCAGACAGAGCCGAAGTCGCCAGTCCAAAGGTCCAGGGAGGGATAAAGCTGCAACCACGATTAGCCAATCCAAGCGTCGTTACCGGAGTTTGTCAAAGAGAGCCGAAGTCGCCAGTCCAAAGGTCCAGGGAAGGATAAAGCTTCAACCACGATTAGCCAATCCAAGCGTCGTTACCGGAGGTCATCAGACAGAGCCGAAGTCGCCAGTCCAAAGGTCCAGGGAGGGAGAAAGCTGCAACCACGATTAGCCAATCCAAGCGTCGTTACCGGAGGTCGTCAGACAGAGCCGAAGTCGCCAGTCCAAAGGTCCAGGGAGGGATAAAGCTGCAACCACGATTAGCCAATCCAAGCGTCCTTACCGGAGGTCGTCAGACAGAGCCAAAGTCGCCAGTCCAAAGGTCCAGGGAGAGAGAAAGCTGCAACCGCGATTAGCCAATCCAAGCGTCGTTACCGGAGGTCGTCAGACAGAGCCAAAGTCGCCAGTCCAAAGGTCCAGGGAGGGAGAAAGCTGCAACCGCAATTAGCCAATCCAAGTGTCCTTACCGAAGGTTGTCAAACAGAGCCAAAGTCGCCAGTCCAAAGGTCCAGGGAGGGAGAAAGCTGCAACCGCGATTAGCCAATCCAAGCGTCGTTACCGGAGGTCGTCAGACAGAGCCGAAGTCACCAGTCCAAAGGTCCAGGGAGGGAGAAAGCTGCAACCACAATTAGCCAATCCAAGCGTCGTTACCGGAGGTCATCAGACAGAGCCGAAGTCGCCAGTCCAAAGGTCCAGGGAGGGAGAAAGCTGCAACCACGATTAGCCAATCCAAGCGTCGTTACAGGAGGTCGTCAGACAGAGCCGAAGTCGCCAGTCCAAAGGTCCAGGGAGGGAGAAAGCTGCAACCACGATTAGCCAATCCAAGCGTCGTTACCGGAGGTCGTCAGACAGAGCCGAAGTCGCCAGTCGAAAGGTCCAGGGAGGGAGAAAGCTGCAACCACAATTAGCCAATCCAAGCGTCGTTACCGGAGTTTGTCAAACAGAGCCGAAGTCGCCAGTCCAAAGGTCCAGGGAGGGATAAAGCTGCAACCACGATTAGCCAATCCAAGCGTCGTTACCGGAGGTCGTCAGACAGAGCCGAAGTCGCCAGTCCAAAGGTCCAGGGAGGGAGAAAGCTGCAACCGCGATTAGCCAATCCAAGAGTCCTTAACGGAGTTCATCAAACAGAGCCGAAGTCGCCAGTCCAAAGGTCCCGGGAGGGAGAAGGCTGCAACTGCGATTAGCCAATCCAAGAGTCCTTACCGGAGTTCGTCAAACAGAGCCGAAGTCGCCAGCCCAAAGGTCCAGGGAGGGAGAAAGCTGCAACCACGATTAGCCAATCCAAGCGTCCTTACCGGAGGTCGTCAGACAGAGCCAAAGTCGCCAGTCCAAAGGTCCAGGGAGGGAGAAAGCTGCAACCGCGATTAGCCAATCCAAGCGTCGTTACCGGAGGTCGTCAGACAGAGCCAAAGTCGCCAGTCCAAAGGTCCAGGGAGGGAGAAAGCTGCAACCACAATTAGCCAATCCAAGCGTCGTTACCGGAGGTCATCAGACAGAGCCGAAGTTGCCAGTCCAAAGGTCCAGGGAGGGAGAAAGCTGGAACCACGATTAGCCAATCCAAGCGTCGTTACAGGAGGTCGTCAGACAGAGCCGAAGTCGCCAGTCCAAAGGTCCATGGAGGGAGAAAGCTGCAACCACGATTAGCCAATCCAAGCGTCGTTACCGGAGGTCGTCAGACAGAGCCGAAGTCGCCAGTCCAAAGGTCCAGGGAGGGATAAAGCTGCAACCACGATTAGCCAATCCAAGCGTCGTTACTGGAGTTTGTCAAAGAGAGCCGAAGTCGCCAGTCCAAAGGTCCAGGGAAGGATAAAGCTGCAACCACGATTAGCCAATCCAAGCGTCGTTACCGGAGGTCATCAGACAGAGCCGAAGTCGCCAGTCCAAAGGTCCAGGGAGGGAGAAAGCTGCAACCACGATTAGCCAATCCAAGCGTCGTTACCGGAGGTCGTCAGACAGAGCCGAAGTCGCCAGTCCAAAGGTCCAGGGAGGGATAAAGCTGAAACCACGATTAGCCAATCCAAGCGTCCTTACCGGAGGTCGTCAGACAGAGCCAAAGTCGCCAGTCCAAAGGTCCAGGGAGGGAGAAAGCTGCAACCGCGATTAGCCAATCCAAGCGTCGTTACCGGAGGTCGTCAGACAGAGCCAAAGTCGCCAGTCCAAAGGTCCAGGGAGGGAGAAAGCTGCAACCGCGATTAGCCAATCCAAGCGTCGTTACCGGAGGTCGTCAGACAGAGCCGAAGTCACCAGTCCAAAGGTCCAGGGAGGGAGAAAGCTGCAACCACAATTAGCCAATCCAAGCGTCGTTACCGGAGGTCATCAGACAGAGCCGAAGTCGCCAGTCCAAAGGTCCAGGGAGGGAGAAAGCTGCAACCACGATTAGCCAATCCAAGCGTCGTTACAGGAGGTCGTCAGACAGAGCCGAAGTCGCCAGTCCAAAGGTCCAGGGAGGGAGAAAGCTGCAACCACGATTAGCCAATCCAAGCGTCGTTACCGGAGGTCGTCAGACAGAGCCGAAGTCGCCAGTCCAAAGGTCCAGGGAGGGAGAAAGCTGCAACCACAATTAGCCAATCCAAGCGTCGTTACCGGAGTTTGTCAAACAGAGCCGAAGTCGCCAGTCCAAAGGTCCAGGGAGGGATAAAGCTGCAACCACGATTAGCCAATCCAAGCGTCGTTACCGGAGGTCGTCAGACAGAGCCGAAGTCGCCAGTCCAAAGGTCCAGGGAGGGAGAAAGCTGCAACCACAATTAGCCAATCCAAGCGTCGTTACCGGAGTTTGTCAAACAGAGCCGAAGTCGCCAGTCCAAAGGTCCAGGGAGGGATAAAGCTGCAACCACGATTAGCCAATCCAAGCGTCGTTACCGGAGGTCGTCAGACAGAGCCAAAGTCGCCAGTCCAAAGGTCCAGGGAGGGAGAAAGCTGCAACCACAATTAGCCAATCCAAGCGTCGTTACCGGAGGTCATCAGACAGAGCCGAAGTTGCCAGTCCAAAGGTCCAGGGAGGGAGAAAGCTGGAACCACGATTAGCCAATCCAAGCGTCGTTACAGGAGGTCGTCAGACAGAGCCGAAGTCGCCAGTCCAAAGGTCCAGGGAGGGAGAAAGCTGCAACCACGATTAGCCAATCCAAGCGTCGTTACCGGAGGTCGTCAGACAGAGCCGAAGTCGCCAGTCCAAAGGTCCAGGGAGGGATAAAGCTGAAACCACGATTAGCCAATCCAAGCGTCCTTACCGGAGGTCGTCAGAAAGAGCCAAAGTCGCCAGTCCAAAGGTCCAGGGAGGGAGAAAGCTGCAACCGCGATTAGCCAATCCAAGCGTCGTTACCGGAGGTCGTCAGACAGAGCCAAAGTCGCCAGTCCAAAGGTCCAGGGAGGGAGAAAGCTGCAACCGCAATTAGCCAATCCAAGCATCGTTACTGGAGGTCGTCAGACAGAGCCGAAGTCGCCAGTCCAAAGGTCCATGGAGGGAGAAAGCTGCAACCACGATTAGCCAATCCAAGCGTCGTTACCGGAGGTCGTCAGACAGAGCCGAAGTCGCCAGTCCAAAGGTCCAGGGAGGGATAAAGCTGCAACCACGATTAGCCAATCCAAGCGTCGTTACTGGAGTTTGTCAAAGAGAGCCGAAGTCGCCAGTCCAAAGGTCCAGGGAAGGATAAAGCTGCAACCACGATTAGCCAATCCAAGCGTCGTTACCGGAGGTCATCAGACAGAGCCGAAGTCGCCAGTCCAAAGGTCCAGGGAGGGAGAAAGCTGCAACCATGATTAGCCAATCCAAGCGTCGTTACCGGAGGTCGTCAGACAGAGCCGAAGTCGCCAGTCCAAAGGTCCAGGGAGGGATAAAGCTGAAACCACGATTAGCCAATCCAAGCGTCCTTACCGGAGGTCGTCAGACAGAGCCAAAGTCGCCAGTCCAAAGGTCCAGGGAGGGAGAAAGCTGCAACCGCGATTAGCCAATCCAAGCGTCGTTACCGGAGGTCGTCAGACAGAGCCAAAGTCGCCAGTCCAAAGGTCCAGGGAGGGAGAAAGCTGCAACCGCGATTAGCCAATCCAAGCGTCGTTACCGGAGGTCGTCAGACAGAGCCGAAGTCACCAGTCCAAAGGTCCAGGGAGGGAGAAAGCTGCAACCACAATTAGCCAATCCAAGCGTCGTTACCGGAGGTCATCAGACAGAGCCGAAGTCGCCAGTCCAAAGGTCCAGGGAGGGAGAAAGCTGCAACCACGATTAGCCAATCCAAGCGTCGTTACAGGAGGTCGTCAGACAGAGCCGAAGTCGCCAGTCCAAAGGTCCAGGGAGGGAGAAAGCTGCAACCACGATTAGCCAATCCAAGCGTCGTTACCGGAGGTCGTCAGACAGAGCCGAAGTCGCCAGCCCAAAGGTCCAGGGAGGGAGAAAGCTGCAACCGCGATTAGCCAATCCAAGCGTCCTTACCGGAGGTCGTCAGACAGAGCCGAAGTCGCCAGTCCAAAGGTCCAGGGAGGGAGAAAGCTGCAACCGCGATTAGCCAATCCAAGCGTCGTTACCGGAGGTCGTCAGACAGAGCCAAAGTCGCCAGTCCAAAGGTCCAGGGAGGGAGAAAGCTGCAACCACAATTAGCCAATCCAAGCGTCGTTACCGGAGGTCATCAGACAGAGCCGAAGTCGCCAGTCCAAAGGTCCAGGGAGGGAGAAAGCTGGAACCACGATTAGCCAATCCAAGCGTCGTTACAGGAGGTCGTCAGACAGAGCCGAAGTCGCCAGTCCAAAGGTCCAGGGAGGGAGAAAGCTGCAACCACGATTAGCCAATCCAAGCGTCGTTACCGGAGGTCGTCAGACAGAGCCGAAGTCGCCAGTCCAAAGGTCCAGGGAGGGAGAAAGCTGCAACCACGATTAGCCAATCCAAGCGTCGTTACCGGAGTTTGTCAAAGAGAGCCGAAGTCGCCAGTCCAAAGGTCCAGGGAAGGATAAAGCTTCAACCACGATTAGCCAATCCAAGCGTCGTTACCGGAGGTCATCAGACAGAGCCGAAGTCGCCAGTCCAAAGGTCCAGGGAGGGAGAAAGCTGCAACCACGATTAGCCAATCCAAGCGTCGTTACCGGAGGTCGTCAGACAGAGCCGAAGTCGCCAGTCCAAAGGTCCAGGGAGGGATAAAGCTGCAACCACGATTAGCCAATCCAAGCGTCCTTACCGGAGGTCGTCAGACAGAGCCAAAGTCGCCAGTCCAAAGGTCCAGGGAGGGAGAAAGCTGCAACCGCGATTAGCCAATCCAAGCGTCGTTACCGGAGGTCGTCAGACAGAGCCAAAGTCGCCAGTCCAAAGGTCCAGGGAGGGAGAAAGCTGCAACCACGATTAGCCAATCCAAGCGTCGTTACCGGAGGTCGTCAGACAGAGCCGAAGTCGCCAGTCCAAAGGTCCAGGGAGGGAGAAAGCTGCAACCACGATTAGCCAATCCAAGCGTCGTTACAGGAGGTCGTCAGACAGAGCCGAAGTCGCCAGTCCAAAGGTCCAGGGAGGGAGAAAGCTGCAACCACGATTAGCCAATCCAAGCGTCGTTACCGGAGGTCGTCAGACAGAGCCGAAGTCGCCAGTCCAAAGGTCCAGGGAGGGAGAAAGCTGCAACCACAATTAGCCAATCCAAGCGTCGTTACCGGAGTTTGTCAAGCAGAGCCGAAGTCGCCAGTCCAAAGGTCCAGGGAGGGATAAAGCTGCAACCACGATTAGCCAATCCAAGCGTCGTTACCGGAGGTCGTCAGACAGAGCCGAAGTCGCCAGTCCAAAGGTCCAGGGAGGGAGAAAGCTGCAACCGCGATTAGCCAATCCAAGAGTCCTTAACGGAGTTCATCAAACAGAGCCGAAGTCGCCAGTCCAAAGGTCCAGGGAGGGAGAAGGCTGCAACTGCGATTAGCCAATCCAAGAGTCCTTACCGGAGTTCGTCAAACAGAGCCGAAGTCGCCAGTCCAAAGGTCCAGGGAGGGAGAAAGCTGCAACCGCGATTAGCCAATCCAAGCGTCGTTACCGGAGGTCGTCAGACAGAGCCAAAGTCGCCAGTCCAAAGGTCCAGGGAGGGAGAAAGCTGCAACCACAATTAGCCAATCCAAGCGTCGTTACCGGAGGTCATCAGACAGAGCCGAAGTTGCCAGTCCAAAGGTCCAGGGAGGGAGAAAGCTGGAACCACGATTAGCCAATCCAAGCGTCGTTACAGGAGGTCGTCAGACAGAGCCGAAGTCGCCAGTCCAAAGGTCCAGGGAGGGAGAAAGCTGCAACCACGATTAGCCAATCCAAGCGTCGTTACCGGAGGTCGTCAGACAGAGCCGAAGTCGCCAGTCCAAAGGTCCAGGGAGGGATAAAGCTGCAACCACGATTAGCCAATCCAAGCGTCGTTACCGGAGTTTGTCAAAGAGAGCCGAAGTCGCCAGTCCAAAGGTCCAGGGAAGGATAAAGCTTAAACCACGATTAGCCAATCCAAGCGTCGTTACCGGAGGTCATCAGACAGAGCCGAAGTCGCCAGTCCAAAGGTCCAGGGAGGGAGAAAGCTGCAACCACGATTAGCCAATCCAAGCGTTGTTACCGGAGGTCGTCAGACAGAGCCGAAGTCGCCAGTCCAAAGGTCCAGGGAGGGATAAAGCTGCAACCACGATTAGCCAATCCAAGCGTCCTTACCGGAGGTCGTCAGACAGAGCCAAAGTCGCCAGTCCAAAGGTCCAGGGAGAGAGAAAGCTGCAACCGCGATTAGCCAATCCAAGCGTCGTTACCGGAGGTCGTCAGACAGAGCCAAAGTCGCCAGTCCAAAGGTCCAGGGAGGGAGAAAGCTGCAACCGCGATTAGCCAATCCAAGCGTCCTTACCGGAGGTCGTCAGACAGAGCCGAAGTCGCCAGTCCAAAGGTCCAGGGAGGGAGAAAGCTGCAACCGCGATTAGCCAATCCAAGCGTCGTTACCGGAGGTCGTCAGACAGAGCCAAAGTCGCCAGTCCAAAGGTCCAGGGAGGGAGAAAGCTGCAACCACAATTAGCCAATCCAAGCGTCGTTACCGGAGGTCATCAGACAGAGCCGAAGTCGCCAGTCCAAAGGTCCAGGGAGGGAGAAAGCTGGAACCACGATTAGCCAATCCAAGCGTCGTTACAGGAGGTCGTCAGACAGAGCCGAAGTCGCCAGTCCAAAGGTCCAGGGAGGGAGAAAGCTGCAACCACGATTAGCCAATCCAAGCGTCGTTACCGGAGGTCGTCAGACAGAGCCGAAGTCGCCAGTCCAAAGGTCCAGGGAGGGAGAAAGCTGCAACCACGATTAGCCAATCCAAGCGTCGTTACCGGAGTTTGTCAAAGAGAGCCGAAGTCGCCAGTCCAAAGGTCCAGGGAAGGATAAAGCTTCAACCACGATTAGCCAATCCAAGCGTCGTTACCGGAGGTCATCAGACAGAGCCGAAGTCGCCAGTCCAAAGGTCCAGGGAGGGAGAAAGCTGCAACCACGATTAGCCAATCCAAGCGTCGTTACCGGAGGTCGTCAGACAGAGCCGAAGTCGCCAGTCCAAAGGTCCAGGGAGGGATAAAGCTGCAACCACGATTAGCCAATCCAAGCGTCCTTACCGGAGGTCGTCAGACAGAGCCAAAGTCGCCAGTCCAAAGGTCCAGGGAGGGAGAAAGCTGCAACCGCGATTAGCCAATCCAAGCGTCGTTACCGGAGGTCGTCAGACAGAGCCAAAGTCGCCAGTCCAAAGGTCCAGGGAGGGAGAAAGCTGCAACCACGATTAGCCAATCCAAGCGTCGTTACCGGAGGTCGTCAGACAGAGCCGAAGTCGCCAGTCCAAAGGTCCAGGGAGGGAGAAAGCTGCAACCACGATTAGCCAATCCAAGCGTCGTTACAGGAGGTCGTCAGACAGAGCCGAAGTCGCCAGTCCAAAGGTCCAGGGAGGGAGAAAGCTGCAACCACGATTAGCCAATCCAAGCGTCGTTACCGGAGGTCGTCAGACAGAGCCGAAGTCGCCAGTCCAAAGGTCCAGGGAGGGAGAAAGCTGCAACCACAATTAGCCAATCCAAGCGTCGTTACCGGAGTTTGTCAAGCAGAGCCGAAGTCGCCAGTCCAAAGGTCCAGGGAGGGATAAAGCTGCAACCACGATTAGCCAATCCAAGCGTCGTTACCGGAGGTCGTCAGACAGAGCCGAAGTCGCCAGTCCAAAGGTCCAGGGAGGGAGAAAGCTGCAACCGCGATTAGCCAATCCAAGAGTCCTTAACGGAGTTCATCAAACAGAGCCGAAGTCGCCAGTCCAAAGGTCCAGGGAGGGAGAAGGCTGCAACTGCGATTAGCCAATCCAAGAGTCCTTACCGGAGTTCGTCAAACAGAGCCGAAGTCGCCAGTCCAAAGGTCCAGGGAGGGAGAAAGCTGCAACCGCGATTAGCCAATCCAAGCGTCGTTACCGGAGGTCGTCAGACAGAGCCAAAGTCGCCAGTCCAAAGGTCCAGGGAGGGAGAAAGCTGCAACCACAATTAGCCAATCCAAGCGTCGTTACCGGAGGTCATCAGACAGAGCCGAAGTTGCCAGTCCAAAGGTCCAGGGAGGGAGAAAGCTGGAACCACGATTAGCCAATCCAAGCGTCGTTACAGGAGGTCGTCAGACAGAGCCGAAGTCGCCAGTCCAAAGGTCCAGGGAGGGAGAAAGCTGCAACCACGATTAGCCAATCCAAGCGTCGTTACCGGAGGTCGTCAGACAGAGCCGAAGTCGCCAGTCCAAAGGTCCAGGGAGGGATAAAGCTGCAACCACGATTAGCCAATCCAAGCGTCGTTACCGGAGTTTGTCAAAGAGAGCCGAAGTCGCCAGTCCAAAGGTCCAGGGAAGGATAAAGCTTAAACCACGATTAGCCAATCCAAGCGTCGTTACCGGAGGTCATCAGACAGAGCCGAAGTCGCCAGTCCAAAGGTCCAGGGAGGGAGAAAGCTGCAACCACGATTAGCCAATCCAAGCGTTGTTACCGGAGGTCGTCAGACAGAGCCGAAGTCGCCAGTCCAAAGGTCCAGGGAGGGATAAAGCTGCAACCACGATTAGCCAATCCAAGCGTCCTTACCGGAGGTCGTCAGACAGAGCCAAAGTCGCCAGTCCAAAGGTCCAGGGAGAGAGAAAGCTGCAACCGCGATTAGCCAATCCAAGCGTCGTTACCGGAGGTCGTCAGACAGAGCCAAAGTCGCCAGTCCAAAGGTCCAGGGAGGGAGAAAGCTGCAACCGCAATTAGCCAATCCAAGTGTCCTTACCGAAGGTTGTCAAACAGAGCCAAAGTCGCCAGTCCAAAGGTCCAGGGAGGGAGAAAGCTGCAACCGCGATTAGCCAATCCAAGCGTCGTTACCGGAGGTCGTCAGACAGAGCCGAAGTCACCAGTCCAAAGGTCCAGGGAGGGAGAAAGCTGCAACCACAATTAGCCAATCCAAGCGTCGTTACCGGAGGTCATCAGACAGAGCCGAAGTCGCCAGTCCAAAGGTCCAGGGAGGGAGAAAGCTGCAACCACGATTAGCCAATCCAAGCGTCGTTACAGGAGGTCGTCAGACAGAGCCGAAGTCGCCAGTCCAAAGGTCCAGGGAGGGAGAAAGCTGCAACCACGATTAGCCAATCCAAGCGTCGTTACCGGAGGTCGTCAGACAGAGCCGAAGTCGCCAGTCGAAAGGTCCAGGGAGGGAGAAAGCTGCAACCACAATTAGCCAATCCAAGCGTCGTTACCGGAGTTTGTCAAACAGAGCCGAAGTCGCCAGTCCAAAGGTCCAGGGAGGGATAAAGCTGCAACCACGATTAGCCAATCCAAGCGTCGTTACCGGAGGTCGTCAGACAGAGCCGAAGTCGCCAGTCCAAAGGTCCAGGGAGGGAGAAAGCTGCAACCGCGATTAGCCAATCCAAGAGTCCTTAACGGAGTTCATCAAACAGAGCCGAAGTCGCCAGTCCAAAGGTCCCGGGAGGGAGAAGGCTGCAACTGCGATTAGCCAATCCAAGAGTCCTTACCGGAGTTCGTCAAACAGAGCCGAAGTCGCCAGCCCAAAGGTCCAGGGAGGGAGAAAGCTGCAACCACGATTAGCCAATCCAAGCGTCCTTACCGGAGGTCGTCAGACAGAGCCAAAGTCGCCAGTCCAAAGGTCCAGGGAGGGAGAAAGCTGCAACCGCGATTAGCCAATCCAAGCGTCGTTACCGGAGGTCGTCAGACAGAGCCAAAGTCGCCAGTCCAAAGGTCCAGGGAGGGAGAAAGCTGCAACCACAATTAGCCAATCCAAGCGTCGTTACCGGAGGTCATCAGACAGAGCCGAAGTTGCCAGTCCAAAGGTCCAGGGAGGGAGAAAGCTGGAACCACGATTAGCCAATCCAAGCGTCGTTACAGGAGGTCGTCAGACAGAGCCGAAGTCGCCAGTCCAAAGGTCCATGGAGGGAGAAAGCTGCAACCACGATTAGCCAATCCAAGCGTCGTTACCGGAGGTCGTCAGACAGAGCCGAAGTCGCCAGTCCAAAGGTCCAGGGAGGGATAAAGCTGCAACCACGATTAGCCAATCCAAGCGTCGTTACTGGAGTTTGTCAAAGAGAGCCGAAGTCGCCAGTCCAAAGGTCCAGGGAAGGATAAAGCTGCAACCACGATTAGCCAATCCAAGCGTCGTTACCGGAGGTCATCAGACAGAGCCGAAGTCGCCAGTCCAAAGGTCCAGGGAGGGAGAAAGCTGCAACCACGATTAGCCAATCCAAGCGTCGTTACCGGAGGTCGTCAGACAGAGCCGAAGTCGCCAGTCCAAAGGTCCAGGGAGGGATAAAGCTGAAACCACGATTAGCCAATCCAAGTGTCCTTACCGGAGGTCGTCAGACAGAGCCAAAGTCGCCAGTCCAAAGGTCCAGGGAGGGAGAAAGCTGCAACCGCGATTAGCCAATCCAAGCGTCGTTACCGGAGGTCGTCAGACAGAGCCAAAGTCGCCAGTCCAAAGGTCCAGGGAGGGAGAAAGCTGCAACCGCGATTAGCCAATCCAAGCGTCGTTACCGGAGGTCGTCAGACAGAGCCGAAGTCACCAGTCCAAAGGTCCAGGGAGGGAGAAAGCTGCAACCACAATTAGCCAATCCAAGCGTCGTTACCGGAGGTCATCAGACAGAGCCGAAGTCGCCAGTCCAAAGGTCCAGGGAGGGAGAAAGCTGCAACCACGATTAGCCAATCCAAGCGTCGTTACAGGAGGTCGTCAGACAGAGCCGAAGTCGCCAGTCCAAAGGTCCAGGGAGGGAGAAAGCTGCAACCACGATTAGCCAATCCAAGCGTCGTTACCGGAGGTCGTCAGACAGAGCCGAAGTCGCCAGTCCAAAGGTCCAGGGAGGGAGAAAGCTGCAACCACAATTAGCCAATCCAAGCGTCGTTACCGGAGTTTGTCAAACAGAGCCGAAGTCGCCAGTCCAAAGGTCCAGGGAGGGATAAAGCTGCAACCACGATTAGCCAATCCAAGCGTCGTTACCGGAGGTCGTCAGACAGAGCCGAAGTCGCCAGTCCAAAGGTCCAGGGAGGGAGAAAGCTGCAACCACAATTAGCCAATCCAAGCGTCGTTACCGGAGTTTGTCAAACAGAGCCGAAGTCGCCAGTCCAAAGGTCCAGGGAGGGATAAAGCTGCAACCACGATTAGCCAATCCAAGCGTCGTTACCGGAGGTCGTCAGACAGAGCCAAAGTCGCCAGTCCAAAGGTCCAGGGAGGGAGAAAGCTGCAACCACAATTAGCCAATCCAAGCGTCGTTACCGGAGGTCATCAGACAGAGCCGAAGTCGCCAGTCCAAAGGTCCAGGGAGGGAGAAAGCTGGAACCACGATTAGCCAATCCAAGCGTCGTTACAGGAGGTCGTCAGACAGAGCCGAAGTCACCAGTCCAAAGGTCCAGGGAGGGAGAAAGCTGCAACCACGATTAGCCAATCCAAGCGTCGTTACCGGAGGTCGTCAGACAGAGCCGAAGTCGCCAGTCCAAAGGTCCAGGGAGGGATAAAGCTGAAACCACGATTAGCCAATCCAAGCGTCCTTACCGGAGGTCGTCAGACAGAGCCAAAGTCGCCAGTCCAAAGGTCCAGGGAGGGAGAAAGCTGCAACCGCGATTAGCCAATCCAAGCGTCGTTACCGGAGGTCGTCAGACAGAGCCGAAGTCACCAGTCCAAAGGTCCAGGGAGGGAGAAAGCTGCAACCGCGATTAGCCAATCCAAGTGTCCTTACCGGAGGTCGTCAGACAGAGCCGAAGTCGCCGGTCCAAATGTCCAGGGAGGGAGAAAGCTGCAACCACGATTAGCCAATCCAAGCGTCGTTACCGGAGGTCGTCAGACAGAGCCAAAGTCGCCGGTCCAAAGGTCCAGGGAGGGAGAAAGCTGCAACCGCGATTAGCCAATCCAAGTGTCCTTACCGGAGGTTGTCAAACAGAGCCAAAGTCGCCAGTCCAAAGGTCCAGGGAGGGAGAAAGCTGCAACCGCGATTAGCCAATCCAAGCGTCGTTACCGGAGGTCGTCAGACAGAGCCGAAGTCACCAGTCCAAAGGTCCAGGGAGGGAGAAAGCTGCAACCACAATTAGCCAATCCAAGCGTCGTTACCGGAGTTCATCAGACAGAGCCGAAGTCGCCAGTCCAAAGGTCCAGGGAGGGAGAAAGCTGGAACCACGATTAGCCAATCCAAGCGTCGTTACAGGAGGTCGTCAGACAGAGCCGAAGTCGCCAGTCCAAAGGTCCAGGGAGGGAGAAAGCTGCAACCACGATTAGCCAATCCAAGCGTCGTTACCGGAGTTTGTCAGACAGAGCCGAAGTCGCCAGCCCAAAGGTCCAGGGAGGGAGAAAGCTGCAACCGCGATTAGCCAATCCAAGCGTCCTTACCGGAGGTCGTCAGACAGAGCCAAAGTCGCCAGTCCAAAGGTCCAGGGAGGGAGAAAGCTGCAACCGCGATTAGCCAATCCAAGCGTCGTTACCGGAGGTCGTCAGACAGAGCCAAAGTCGCCAGTCCAAAGGTCCAGGGAGGGAGAAAGCTGCAACCACAATTAGCCAATCCAAGCGTCGTTACCGGAGGTCGTCAGACAGAGCCGAAGTCGCCAGTCCAAAGGTCCAGGGAGGGAGAAAGCTGGAACCACGATTAGCCAATCCAAGCGTCGTTACAGGAGGTCGTCAGACAGAGCCGAAGTCGCCAGTCCAAAGGTCCAGGGAGGGAGAAAGCTGCAACCACGATTAGCCAATCCAAGCGTCGTTACCGGAGGTCGTCAGACAGAGCCGAAGTCGCCAGTCCAAAGGTCCAGGGAGGGATAAAGCTGCAACCACGATTAGCCAATCCAAGCGTCGTTACCGGAGTTTGTCAAAGAGAGCCGAAGTCGCCAGTCCAAAGGTCCAGGGAAGGATAAAGCTTCAACCACGATTAGCCAATCCAAGCGTCGTTACCGGAGGTCATCAGACAGAGCCGAAGTCGCCAGTCCAAAGGTCCAGGGAGGGAGAAAGCTGCAACCACAATTAGCCAATCCAAGCGTCGTTACCGGAGGTCGTCAGACAGAGCCGAAGTCGCCAGTCCAAAGGTCCAGGGAGGGATAAAGCTGCAACCACGATTAGCCAATCCAAGCGTCCTTACCGGAGGTCGTCAGACAGAGCCAAAGTCGCCAGTCCAAAGGTCCAGGGAGGGAGAAAGCTGCAACCGCGATTAGCCAATCCAAGCGTCGTTACCGGAGGTCGTCAGACAGAGCCAAAGTCGCCAGTCCAAAGGTCCAGGGAGGGAGAAAGCTGCAACCACGATTAGCCAATCCAAGCGTCGTTACCGGAGGTCGTCAGACAGAGCCGAAGTCGCCAGTCCAAAGGTCCAGGGAGGGAGAAAGCTGCAACCACGATTAGCCAATCCAAGCGTCGTTACAGGAGGTCGTCAGACAGAGCCAAAGTCGCCAGTCCAAAGGTCCAGGGAGGGAGAAAGCTGCAACCACGATTAGCCAATCCAAGCGTCGTTACCGGAGGTCGTCAGACAGAGCCGAAGTCGCCAGTCCAAAGGTCCAGGGAGGGAGAAAGCTGCAACCACAATTAGCCAATCCAAGCGTCGTTACCGGAGTTTGTCAAGCAGAGCCGAAGTCGCCAGTCCAAAGGTCCAGGGAGGGATAAAGCTGCAACCACGATTAGCCAATCCAAGCGTCGTTACCGGAGGTCGTCAGACAGAGCCGAAGTCGCCAGTCCAAAGGTCCAGGGAGGGAGAAAGCTGCAACCGCGATTAGCCAATCCAAGAGTCCTTAACGGAGTTCATCAAACAGAGCCGAAGTCGCCAGTCCAAAGGTCCAGGGAGGGAGAAGGCTGCAACTGCGATTAGCCAATCCAAGAGTCCTTACCGGAGTTCGTCAAACAGAGCCGAAGTCGCCAGTCCAAAGGTCCAGGGAGGGAGAAAGCTGCAACCGCGATTAGCCAATCCAAGCGTCGTTACCGGAGGTCGTCAGACAGAGCCAAAGTCGCCAGTCCAAAGGTCCAGGGAGGGAGAAAGCTGCAACCACAATTAGCCAATCCAAGCGTCGTTACCGGAGGTCATCAGACAGAGCCGAAGTTGCCAGTCCAAAGGTCCAGGGAGGGAGAAAGCTGGAACCACGATTAGCCAATCCAAGCGTCGTTACAGGAGGTCGTCAGACAGAGCCGAAGTCGCCAGTCCAAAGGTCCAGGGAGGGAGAAAGCTGCAACCACGATTAGCCAATCCAAGCGTCGTTACCGGAGGTCGTCAGACAGAGCCGAAGTCGCCAGTCCAAAGGTCCAGGGAGGGATAAAGCTGCAACCACGAATAGCCAATCCAAGCGTCGTTACCGGAGTTTGTCAAAGAGAGCCGAAGTCGCCAGTCCAAAGGTCCAGGGAAGGATAAAGCTTCAACCACGATTAGCCAATCCAAGCGTCGTTACCGGAGGTCATCAGACAGAGCCGAAGTCGCCAGTCCAAAGGTCCAGGGAGGGAGAAAGCTGCAACCACGATTAGCCAATCCAAGCGTCGTTACCGGAGGTCGTCAGACAGAGCCGAAGTCGCCAGTCCAAAGGTCCAGGGAGGGATAAAGCTGCAACCACGATTAGCCAATCCAAGCGTCCTTACCGGAGGTCGTCAGACAGAGCCAAAGTCGCCAGTCCAAAGGTCCAGGGAGAGAGAAAGCTGCAACCGCGATTAGCCAATCCAAGCGTCGTTACCGGAGGTCGTCAGACAGAGCCAAAGTCGCCAGTCCAAAGGTCCAGGGAGGGAGAAAGCTGCAACCGCAATTAGCCAATCCAAGTGTCCTTACCGAAGGTTGTCAAACAGAGCCAAAGTCGCCAGTCCAAAGGTCCAGGGAGGGAGAAAGCTGCAACCGCGATTAGCCAATCCAAGCGTCGTTACCGGAGGTCGTCAGACAGAGCCGAAGTCACCAGTCCAAAGGTCCAGGGAGGGAGAAAGCTGCAACCACAATTAGCCAATCCAAGCGTCGTTACCGGAGGTCATCAGACAGAGCCGAAGTCGCCAGTCCAAAGGTCCAGGGAGGGAGAAAGCTGCAACCACGATTAGCCAATCCAAGCGTCGTTACCGGAGGTCGTCAGACAGAGCCGAAGTCGCCAGTCGAAAGGTCCAGGGAGGGAGAAAGCTGCAACCACAATTAGCCAATCCAAGCGTCGTTACCGGAGTTTGTCAAACAGAGCCGAAGTCGCCAGTCCAAAGGTCCAGGGAGGGATAAAGCTGCAACCACGATTAGCCAATCCAAGCGTCGTTACCGGAGGTCGTCAGACAGAGCCGAAGTCGCCAGTCCAAAGGTCCAGGGAGGGAGAAAGCTGCAACCGCGATTAGCCAATCCAAGAGTCCTTAACGGAGTTCATCAAACAGAGCCGAAGTCGCCAGTCCAAAGGTCCCGGGAGGGAGAAGGCTGCAACTGCGATTAGCCAATCCAAGAGTCCTTACCGGAGTTCGTCAAACAGAGCCGAAGTCGCCAGCCCAAAGGTCCAGGGAGGGAGAAAGCTGCAACCACGATTAGCCAATCCAAGCGTCCTTACCGGAGGTCGTCAGACAGAGCCAAAGTCGCCAGTCCAAAGGTCCAGGGAGGGAGAAAGCTGCAACCGCGATTAGCCAATCCAAGCGTCATTACCGGAGGTCGTCAGACAGAGCCAAAGTCGCCAGTCCAAAGGTCCAGGGAGGGAGAAAGCTGCAACCACAATTAGCCAATCCAAGCGTCGTTACCGGAGGTCATCAGACAGAGCCGAAGTTGCCAGTCCAAAGGTCCAGGGAGGGAGAAAGCTGGAACCACGATTAGCCAATCCAAGCGTCGTTACAGGAGGTCGTCAGACAGAGCCGAAGTCGCCAGTCCAAAGGTCCATGGAGGGAGAAAGCTGCAACCACGATTAGCCAATCCAAGCGTCGTTACCGGAGGTCGTCAGACAGAGCCGAAGTCGCCAGTCCAAAGGTCCAGGGAGGGATAAAGCTGCAACCACGATTAGCCAATCCAAGCGTCGTTACTGGAGTTTGTCAAAGAGAGCCGAAGTCGCCAGTCCAAAGGTCCAGGGAAGGATAAAGCTGCAACCACGATTAGCCAATCCAAGCGTCGTTACCGGAGGTCATCAGACAGAGCCGAAGTCGCCAGTCCAAAGGTCCAGGGAGGGAGAAAGCTGCAACCACGATTAGCCAATCCAAGCGTCGTTACCGGAGGTCGTCAGACAGAGCCGAAGTCGCCAGTCCAAAGGTCCAGGGAGGGATAAAGCTGAAACCACGATTAGCCAATCCAAGCGTCCTTACCGGAGGTCGTCAGACAGAGCCAAAGTCGCCAGTCCAAAGGTCCAGGGAGGGAGAAAGCTGCAACCGCGATTAGCCAATCCAAGCGTCGTTACCGGAGGTCGTCAGACAGAGCCAAAGTCGCCAGTCCAAAGGTCCAGGGAGGGAGAAAGCTGCAACCGCGATTAGCCAATCCAAGCGTCGTTACCGGAGGTCGTCAGACAGAGCCGAAGTCACCAGTCCAAAGGTCCAGGGAGGGAGAAAGCTGCAACCACAATTAGCCAATCCAAGCGTCGTTACCGGAGGTCATCAGACAGAGCCGAAGTCGCCAGTCCAAAGGTCCAGGGAGGGAGAAAGCTGCAACCACGATTAGCCAATCCAAGCATCGTTACAGGAGGTCGTCAGACAGAGCCGAAGTCGCCAGTCCAAAGGTCCAGGGAGGGAGAAAGCTGCAACCACGATTAGCCAATCCAAGCGTCGTTACCGGAGGTCGTCAGACAGAGCCGAAGTCGCCAGTCCAAAGGTCCAGGGAGGGAGAAAGCTGCAACCACAATTAGCCAATCCAAGCGTCGTTACCGGAGTTTGTCAAACAGAGCCGAAGTCGCCAGTCCAAAGGTCCAGGGAGGGATAAAGCTGCAACCACGATTAGCCAATCCAAGCGTCGTTACCGGAGGTCGTCAGACAGAGCCGAAGTCGCCAGTCCAAAGGTCCAGGGAGGGAGAAAGCTGCAACCACAATTAGCCAATCCAAGCGTCGTTACCGGAGTTTGTCAAACAGAGCCGAAGTCGCCAGTCCAAAGGTCCAGGGAGGGATAAAGCTGCAACCACGATTAGCCAATCCAAGCGTCGTTACCGGAGGTCGTCAGACAGAGCCAAAGTCGCCAGTCCACAGGTCCAGGGAGGGAGAAAGCTGCAACCACAATTAGCCAATCCAAGCGTCGTTACCGGAGGTCATCAGACAGAGCCGAAGTTGCCAGTCCAAAGGTCCAGGGAGGGAGAAAGCTGGAACCACGATTAGCCAATCCAAGCGTCGTTACAGGAGGTCGTCAGACAGAGCCGAAGTCGCCAGTCCAAAGGTCCAGGGAGGGAGAAAGCTGCAACCACGATTAGCCAATCCAAGCGTCGTTACCGGAGGTCGTCAGACAGAGCCGAAGTCGCCAGTCCAAAGGTCCAGGGAGGGATAAAGCTGCAACCACGATTAGCCAATCCAAGCGTCGTTACTGGAGTTTGTCAAAGAGAGCCGAAGTCGCCAGTCCAAAGGTCCAGGGAAGGATAAAGCTGCAACCACGATTAGCCAATCCAAGCGTCGTTACCGGAGGTCATCAGACAGAGCCGAAGTCGCCAGTCCAAAGGTCCAGGGAGGGAGAAAGCTGCAACCACGATTAGCCAATCCAAGCGTCGTTACCGGAGGTCGTCAGACAGAGCCGAAGTCGCCAGTCCAAAGGTCCAGGGAGGGATAAAGCTGAAACCACGATTAGCCAATCCAAGCGTCCTTACCGGAGGTCGTCAGACAGAGCCAAAGTCGCCAGTCCAAAGGTCCAGGGAGGGAGAAAGCTGCAACCGCGATTAGCCAATCCAAGCGTCGTTACCGGAGGTCGTCAGACAGAGCCAAAGTCGCCAGTCCAAAGGTCCAGGGAGGGAGAAAGCTGCAACCGCGATTAGCCAATCCAAGCGTCGTTACCGGAGGTCGTCAGACAGAGCCGAAGTCACCAGTCCAAAGGTCCAGGGAGGGAGAAAGCTGCAACCACAATTAGCCAATCCAAGCGTCGTTACCGGAGGTCATCAGACAGAGCCGAAGTCGCCAGTCCAAAGGTCCAGGGAGGGAGAAAGCTGCAACCACGATTAGCCAATCCAAGCGTCGTTACAGGAGGTCGTCAGACAGAGCCGAAGTCGCCAGTCCAAAGGTCCAGGGAGGGAGAAAGCTGCAACCACGATTAGCCAATCCAAGCGTCGTTACCGGAGGTCGTCAGACAGAGCCGAAGTCGCCAGTCCAAAGGTCCAGGGAGGGAGAAAGCTGCAACCACAATTAGCCAATCCAAGCGTCGTTACCGGAGTTTGTCAAACAGAGCCGAAGTCGCCAGTCCAAAGGTCCAGGGAGGGATAAAGCTGCAACCACGATTAGCCAATCCAAGCGTCGTTACCGGAGGTCGTCAGACAGAGCCGAAGTCGCCAGTCCAAAGGTCCAGGGAGGGAGAAAGCTGCAACCACAATTAGCCAATCCAAGCGTCGTTACCGGAGTTTGTCAAACAGAGCCGAAGTCGCCAGTCCAAAGGTCCAGGGAGGGATAAAGCTGCAACCACGATTAGCCAATCCAAGCGTCGTTACCGGAGGTCGTCAGACAGAGCCAAAGTCGCCAGTCCAAAGGTCCAGGGAGGGAGAAAGCTGCAACCACAATTAGCCAATCCAAGCGTCGTTACCGGAGGTCATCAGACAGAGCCGAAGTTGCCAGTCCAAAGGTCCAGGGAGGGAGAAAGCTGGAACCACGATTAGCCAATCCAAGCGTCGTTACAGGAGGTCGTCAGACAGAGCCGAAGTCGCCAGTCCAAAGGTCCAGGGAGGGAGAAAGCTGCAACCACGATTAGCCAATCCAAGCGTCGTTACCGGAGGTCGTCAGACAGAGCCGAAGTCGCCAGTCCAAAGGTCCAGGGAGGGATAAAGCTGAAACCACGATTAGCCAATCCAAGCGTCCTTACCGGAGGTCGTCAGACAGAGCCAAAGTCGCCAGTCCAAAGGTCCAGGGAGGGAGAAAGCTGCAACCGCGATTAGCCAATCCAAGCGTCGTTACCGGAGGTCGTCAGACAGAGCCAAAGTCGCCAGTCCAAAGGTCCAGGGAGGGAGAAAGCTGCAACCGCAATTAGCCAATCCAAGCATCGTTACTGGAGGTCGTCAGACAGAGCCGAAGTCGCCAGTCCAAAGGTCCATGGAGGGAGAAAGCTGCAACCACGATTAGCCAATCCAAGCGTCGTTACCGGAGGTCGTCAGACAGAGCCGAAGTCGCCAGTCCAAAGGTCCAGGGAGGGATAAAGCTGCAACCACGATTAGCCAATCCAAGCGTCGTTACTGGAGTTTGTCAAAGAGAGCCGAAGTCGCCAGTCCAAAGGTCCAGGGAAGGATAAAGCTGCAACCACGATTAGCCAATCCAAGCGTCGTTACCGGAGGTCATCAGACAGAGCCGAAGTCGCCAGTCCAAAGGTCCAGGGAGGGAGAAAGCTGCAACCATGATTAGCCAATCCAAGCGTCGTTACCGGAGGTCGTCAGACAGAGCCGAAGTCGCCAGTCCAAAGGTCCAGGGAGGGATAAAGCTGAAACCACGATTAGCCAATCCAAGCGTCCTTACCGGAGGTCGTCAGACAGAGCCAAAGTCGCCAGTCCAAAGGTCCAGGGAGGGAGAAAGCTGCAACCGCGATTAGCCAATCCAAGCGTCGTTACCGGAGGTCGTCAGACAGAGCCAAAGTCGCCAGTCCAAAGGTCCAGGGAGGGAGAAAGCTGCAACCGCGATTAGCCAATCCAAGCGTCGTTATCGGAGGTCGTCAGACAGAGCCGAAGTCACCAGTCCAAAGGTCCAGGGAGGGAGAAAGCTGCAACCACAATTAGCCAATCCAAGCGTCGTTACCGGAGGTCATCAGACAGAGCCGAAGTCGCCAGTCCAAAGGTCCAGGGAGGGAGAAAGCTGCAACCACGATTAGCCAATCCAAGCGTCGTTACAGGAGGTCGTCAGACAGAGCCGAAGTCGCCAGTCCAAAGGTCCAGGGAGGGAGAAAGCTGCAACCACGATTAGCCAATCCAAGCGTCGTTACCGGAGGTCGTCAGACAGAGCCGAAGTCGCCAGTCCAAAGGTCCAGGGAGGGAGAAAGCTGCAACCACAATTAGCCAATCCAAGCGTCGTTACCGGAGTTTGTCAAACAGAGCCGAAGTCGCCAGTCCAAAGGTCCAGGGAGGGATAAAGCTGCAACCACGATTAGCCAATCCAAGCGTCGTTACCGGAGGTCGTCAGACAGAGCCGAAGTCGCCAGTCCAAAGGTCCAGGGAGGGAGAAAGCTGCAACCACAATTAGCCAATCCAAGCGTCGTTACCGGAGTTTGTCAAACAGAGCCGAAGTCGCCAGTCCAAAGGTCCAGGGAGGGATAAAGCTGCAACCACGATTAGCCAATCCAAGCGTCGTTACCGGAGGTCGTCAGACAGAGCCAAAGTCGCCAGTCCAAATGTCCAGGGTGGGAGAAAGCTGCAACCACAATTAGCCAATCCAAGCGTCGTTACCGGAGGTCATCAGACAGAGCCGAAGTTGCCAGTCCAAAGGTCCAGGGAGGGAGAAAGCTGGAACCACGATTAGCCAATCCAAGCGTCGTTACAGGAGGTCGTCAGACAGAGCCGAAGTCGCCAGTCCAAAGGTCCAGGGAGGGAGAAAGCTGCAACCACGATTAGCCAATCCAAGCGTCGTTACCGGAGGTCGTCAGACAGAGCCGAAGTCGCCAGTCCAAAGGTCCAGGGAGGGATAAAGCTGAAACCACGATTAGCCAATCCAAGCGTCCTTACCGGAGGTCGTCAGACAGAGCCAAAGTCGCCAGTCCAAAGGTCCAGGGAGGGAGAAAGCTGCAACCGCGATTAGCCAATCCAAGCGTCGTTACCGGAGGTCGTCAGACAGAGCCAAAGTCGCCAGTCCAAAGGTCCAGGGAGGGAGAAAGCTGCAACCGCAATTAGCCAATCCAAGCGTCGTTACCGGAGGTCGTCAGACAGAGCCGAAGTCGCCAGTCCAAAGTTCCAGGGAGGGAGAAAGCTGGAACCACGATTAGCCAATCCAAGCGTCGTTACAGGAGGTCGTCAGACAGAGCCGTAGTCGCCAGTCCAAAGGTCCAGGGAGGGATAAAGCTGCAACCATGATTAGCCAATCCAAGCGTCGTTACCGGAGGTCGTCAGACAGAGCCGAAGTCGCCAGTCCAAAGGTCCAGGGAGGGAGAAAGCTGCAACCACGATTAGCCAATCCAAGCGTCGTTACCGGAGTTTGTCAAACAGAGCCGAAGTCGCCAGTCCAAAGGTCTAGGGAGAGAGAAAGCTGCAACCACGATTAGCCAACCCAAGCGTCGTTACCGGAGGTCATCAGACAGAGCCAAAGTCGCCAATCCAAAGGTCCAGGGAGGGAGAAAGCTGCAACCACGATTAGCCAATCCAAGCATCGTTACTGGAGGTCGTCAGACAGAGCCGAAGTCGCCAGTCCAAAGGTCCAGGGAGGGATAAAGCTGCAACCACGATTAGCCAATCCAAGCGTCGTTACCGGAGGTCGTCAGACAGAGCCGAAGTCGCCAGTCCAAAGGTCCAGGGAGGGAGAAAGCTGCAACCATGATTAGCCAATCCAAGCGTCGTTACCGGAGGTTTTCAGGCAGAGCCGAAGTCGCCAGTCCAAAGGTCCAGGGAGGGATAAAGCTGCAACCACGATTAGCCAATCCAAGCGTCGTTACCGGAGGTCGTCAGACAGAGCCGAAGTCGCCAGTCCAAAGGTCCAGGGAGGGATAAAGCTGCAACCACGATTAGCCAATCCAAGCGTCGTTACCGGAGGTCATCAGACAGAGCCGAAGTTGCCAGTCCAAAGGTCCAGGGAGGGAGAAAGCTGGAACCACGATTAGCCAATCCAAGCGTCGTTACAGGAGGTCGTCAGACAGAGCCGAAGTCGCCAGTCCAAAGGTCCAGGGAGGGAGAAAGCTGCAACCACGATTAGCCAATCCAAGCGTCGTTACCGGAGGTCGTCAGACAGAGCCGAAGTCGCCAGTCCAAAGGTCCAGGGAGGGATAAAGCTGCAACCACGATTAGCCAATCCAAGCGTCGTTACTGGAGTTTGTCAAAGAGAGCCGAAGTCGCCAGTCCAAAGGTCCAGGGAAGGATAAAGCTGCAACCACGATTAGCCAATCCAAGCGTCGTTACCGGAGGTCATCAGACAGAGCCGAAGTCGCCAGTCCAAAGGTCCAGGGAGGGAGAAAGCTGCAACCACGATTAGCCAATCCAAGCGTCGTTACCGGAGGTCGTCAGACAGAGCCGAAGTCGCCAGTCCAAAGGTCCAGGGAGGGATAAAGCTGAAACCACGATTAGCCAATCCAAGCGTCCTTACCGGAGGTCGTCAGACAGAGCCAAAGTCGCCAGTCGAAAGGTCCAGGGAGGGAGAAAGCTGCAACCGCGATTAGCCAATCCAAACGTCGTTACCGGAGGTCGTCAGACAGAGCCAAAGTCGCCAGTCCAAAGGTCCAGGGAGGGAGAAAGCTGCAACCGCAATTAGCCAATCCAAGCGTCGTTACCGGAGGTCGTCAGACAGAGCCGAAGTTGCCAGTCCAAAGGTCCAGGGAGGGATAAAGCTGCAACCACGATTAGCCAATCCAAGCGTCGTTACCGGAGGTCGTCAGACAGAGCCGAAGTCGCCAGTCCAAAGGTCCAGGGAGGGATAAAGCTGCAACCACGATTAGCCAATCCAAGCGTCGTTACCGGAGGTCATCAGACAGAGCCGAAGTTGCCAGTCCAAAGGTCCAGGGAGGGAGAAAGCTGGAACCACGATTAGCCAATCCAAGCGTCGTTACAGGAGGTCGTCAGACAGAGCCAAAGTCGCCAGTCCAAAGGTCCAGGGAGGGAGAAAGCTGCAACCACGATTAGCCAATCCAAGCGTCGTTACCGGAGGTCGTCAGACAGAGCCGAAGTCGCCAGTCCAAAGGTCCAGGGAGGGATAAAGCTGCAACCACGATTAGCCAATCCAAGCGTCGTTACTGGAGTTTGTCAAAGAGAGCCGAAGTCGCCAGTCCAAAGGTCCAGGGAAGGATAAAGCTGCAACCACGATTAGCCAATCCAAGCGTCGTTACCGGAGGTCATCAGACAGAGCCGAAGTCGCCAGTCCAAAGGTCCAGGGAGGGAGAAAGCTGCAACCACGATTAGCCAATCCAAGCGTCGTTACCGGAGGTCGTCAGACAGAGCCGAAGTCGCCAATCCAAAGGTCCAGGGAGGGATAAAGCTGAAACCACGATTAGCCAATCCAAGCGTCGTTACCGGAGTTTGTCAAACAGAGCCGAAGTCGCCAGTCGAAAGGTCCAGGGAGGGAGAAAGCTGCAACCGCGATTAGCCAATCCAAGCGTCGTTACCGGAGGTCGTCAGACAGAGCCAAAGTCGCCAGTCCAAAGGTCCAGGGAGGGAGAAAGCTGCAACCGCAATTAGCCAATCCAAGCGTCGTTACCGGAGGTCGTCAGACAGAGCCGAAGTCGCCAGTCCAAAGGTCCAGGGAGGGAGAAAGCTGCAACCACGATTAGCCAATCCAAGCGTCGTTACCGGAGTTTGTCAAACAGAGCCGAAGTCGCCAGTCCAAAGGTCTAGGGAGAGAGAAAGCTGCAACCACGATTAGCCAACCCAAGCGTCGTTACCGGAGGTCATCAGACAGAGCCAAAGTCGCCAATCCAAAGGTCCAGGGAGGGAGAAAGCTGCAACCACGATTAGCCAATCCAAGCATCGTTACTGGAGGTCGTCAGACAGAGCCGAAGTCGCCAGTCCAAAGGTCCAGGGAGGGATAAAGCTGCAACCACGATTAGCCAATCCAAGCGTCGTTACCGGAGGTCGTCAGACAGAGCCGAAGTCGCCAGTCCAAAGGTCCAGGGAGGGAGAAAGCTGCAACCACGATTAGCCAATCCAAGCATCGTTACCGGAGGTTTTCAGGCAGAGCCGAAGTCGCCAGTCCAAAGGTCCAGGGAGGGATAAAGCTGCAACCACGATTAGCCAATCCAAGCGTCGTTACCGGAGGTCGTCAGACAGAGCCGAAGTCGCCAGTCCAAAGGTCCAGGGAGGGATAAAGCTGCAACCACGATTAGCCAATCCAAGTGTCGTTACTGGAGTTTGTCAAAGAGAGCCGAAGTCGCCAGTCCAAAGGTCCAGGGAAGGATAAAGCTGCAACCACGATTAGCCAATCCAAGCGTCGTTACCGGAGGTCATCAGACAGAGCCGAAGTCGCCAGTCCAAAGGTCCAGGGAGGGAGAAAGCTGCAACCACGATTAGCCAATCCAAGCGTCGTTACCGGAGGTCGTCAGACAGAGCCGAAGTCGCCAGTCCAAAGGTCCAGGGAGGGATAAAGCTGAAACCACGATTAGCCAATCCAAGCGTCCTTACCGGAGGTCGTCAGACAGAGCCAAAGTCGCCAGTCCAAAGGTCCAGGGAGGGAGAAAGCTGCAACCGCGATTAGCCAATCCAAGCGTCGTTACCGGAGGTCGTCAGACAGAGCCAAAGTCGCCAGTCCAAAGGTCCAGGGAGGGAGAAAGCTGCAACCGCGATTAGCCAATCCAAGCGTCGTTACCGGAGGTCGTCAGACAGAGCCAAAGTCGCCAGTCCAAAGGTCCAGGGAGGGAGAAAGCTGCAACCACGATTAGCCAACCCAAGTGTCGTTACTGGAGGTCATCAGACAGAGCCAAAGTCGCCAGTCCAAAGGTCCAGGGAGGGAGAAAGCTGCAACCACGATTAGCCAATCCAAGCGTCGTTACCGAAGGTCGTCAGACAGAGCCGAAGTCGCCAATCCAATGGTCCAGGGAGGGAGAAAGCTGCAACCACGATTAGCCAATCCAAGCGTCGTTACTGGAGGTCGTCAGACAGAGCCGAAGTCGCCAGTCCAAAGGTCCAGGGAGGGAGAAAGCTGAAACCACGATTAGCCAATCCAAGCGTCCTTACCGGAGGTCGTCTGACAGAGCCAAAGTCGCCAGTCCAAAGGTCCAGGGAGGGAGAAAGCTGCAACCGCGATTAGCCAATCCAAGCGTCGTTACCGGAGGTCATCAGACAGAGCCAAAGTCGCCAATCCAAAGGTCCAGGGAGGGAGAAAGCTGCAACCACGATTAGCCAATCCAAGCGTCGTTACCGGAGTTTGTCAAACAGAGCCGAAGTCGCCAGTCCAAAGGTCCAGGGAGGGAGAAAGCTGCAACCGCAATTAGCCAATCCAAGCGTCGTTACCGGAGTTTGTCAAACAGAGCCGAAGTCGCCAGTCCAAAGGTCCAGGGAGGGATAAAGCTGCAACCACGATTAGCCAATCCAAGCGTCGTTACCGGAGGTCGTCAGACAGAGCCGAAGTCGCCAGTCCAAAGGTCCAGGGAGGGAGAAAGCTGCAACCACGATTAGCTAATCCAAGCGTCGTTACCGGAGTTTGTCAAACAGAGCCGAAGTCGCCAGTCCAAAGGTCTAGGGAGAGAGAAAGCTGCAACCACGATTAGCCAACCTAAGCGTCGTTACCGGAGGTCATCAGACAGAGCCAAAGTCGCCAATCCAAAGGTCCAGGGAGGGAGAAAGCTGCAACCACGATTAGCCAATCCAAGCGTCGTTACCGGAGGTCGTCAGACAGAGCCGAAGTCGCCAGTCCAAAGGTCCAGGGAGGGAGAAAGCTGCAACCACGATTAGCCAATCCAAGCATCGTTACCGGAGGTTTTCAGGCAGAGCCGAAGTCGCCAGTCCAAAGGTCCAGGGAGGGATAAAGCTGCAACCACGATTAGCCAATCCAAGCGTCGTTACCGGAGGTCGTCAGACAGAGCCAAAGTCGCCAGTCCAAAGGTCCAGGGAGGGATAAAGCTGCAACCACGATTAGCCAATCCAAGCGTCGTTACTGGAGTTTGTCAAAGAGAGCCGAAGTCGCCAGTCCAAAGGTCCAGGGAAGGATAAAGCTGCAACCACGATTAGCCAATCCAAGCGTCGTTACCGGAGGTCATCAGACAGAGCCGAAGTCGCCAGTCCAAAGGTCCAGGGAGGGAGAAAGCTGCAACCACGATTAGCCAATCCAAGCGTCGTTACCGGAGGTCGTCAGACAGAGCCGAAGTCGCCAGTCCAAAGGTCCAGGGAGGGAGAAAGCTGAAACCACGATTAGCCAATCCAGGCGTCCTTACCGGAGGTCGTCAGACAGAGCCAAAGTCGCCAGTCCAAAGGTCCAGGGAGGGAGAAAGCTGCAACCGCGATTAGCCAATCCAAGCGTCGTTACCGGAGGTCGTCAGACAGAGCCGAAGTCGCCAGTCCAAAGGTCCAGGGAGGGAGAAAGCTGCAACCACGATTAGCCAATCCAAGCGTCGTTACCGGAGGTCGTCAGACAGAGCCAAAGTCGCCAGTCCAAAGGTCCAGGGAGGGAGAAAGCTGCAAGCGCAATTAGCCAATCCAAGCGTCGTTACCGGAGGTTGTCAGACAGAGCCGAAGTCGCCAGTCCAAAGGTCCAGGGAGGGAGAAAGCTGGAACCACGATTAGCCAATCCAAGCGTCGTTACAGGAGGTCGTCAGACAGAGCCGAAGTCGCCAGTCCAAAGGTCCAGGGAGGGAGAAAGCTGCAACCACGATTAGCCAATCCAAGCGTCGTTACCGGAGGTCGTCAGACAGAGCCGAAGTCGCCAATCCAAAGGTCCAGGGAGGGAGAAAGCTGCAACCACGATTAGCCAATCCAAGCGTCGTTACCGGAGTTTGTCAAACAGAGCCGAAGTCGCCAGTCCAAAGGTCCAGGGAGGGATAAAGCTGCAACCACGATTAGCCAATCCAAGCGTCGTTACCGGAGTTTGTCAAACAGAGCCGAAGTCGCCAGTCCAAAGGTCCAGGGAGGGATAAAGCTGCAACCACGATTAGCCAATCCAAGCGTCGTTACCGGAGGTCGTCAGACAGAGCCGAAGTCGCCAGTCCAAAGGTCCAGGGAGGGAGAAAGCTGCAACCACGATTAGCCAATCCAAGCGTCGTTACCGGAGTTTGTCAAACAGAGCCGAAGTCGCCAGTCCAAAGGTCTAGGGAGAGAGAAAGCTGCAACCACGATTAGCCAACCCAAGCGTCGTTACCGGAGGTCATCAGACAGAGCCAAAGTCGCCAATCCAAAGGTCCAGGGAGGGAGAAAGCTGCAACCACGATTAGCCAATCCAAGCATCGTTACTGGAGGTCGTCAGACAGAGCCGAAGTCGCCAGTCCAAAGGTCCAGGGAGGGATAAAGCTGCAACCACGATTAGCCAATCCAAGCGTCGTTACCGGAGGTCGTCAGACAGAGCCGAAGTCGCCAGTCCAAAGGTCCAGGGAGGGAGAAAGCTGCAACCACGATTAGCCAATCCAAGCATCGTTACCGGAGGTTTTCAGGCAGAGCCGAAGTCGCCAGTCCAAAGGTCCAGGGAGGGATAAAGCTGCAACCACGATTAGCCAATCCAAGCGTCGTTACCGGAGGTCGTCAGACAGAGCCGAAGTCGCCAGTCCAAAGGTCCAGGGAGGGATAAAGCTGCAACCACGATTAGCCAATCCAAGCGTCGTTACTGGAGTTTGTCAAAGAGAGCCGAAGTCGCCAGTCCAAAGGTCCAGGGAAGGATAAAGCTGAAACCACGATTAGCCAATCCAAGCGTCGTTACCGGAGGTCATCAGACAGAGCCGAAGTCGCCAGTCCAAAGGTCCAGGGAGGGAGAAAGCTGCAACCACGATTAGCCAATCCAAGCGTCGTTACCGGAGGTCGTCAGACAGAGCCGAAGTCGCCAGTCCAAAGGTCCAGGGAGGGATAAAGCTGAAACCACGATTAGCCAATCCAAGCGTCCTTACCGGAGGTCGTCAGACAGAGCCAAAGTCGCCAGTCCAAAGGTCCAGGGAGGGAGAAAGCTGCAACCGCGATTAGCCAATCCAAGCGTCGTTACCGGAGGTCGTCAGACAGAGCCAAAGTCGCCAGTCCAAAGGTCCAGGGAGGGAGAAAGCTGCAACCGCGATTAGCCAATCCAAGCGTCGTTACCGGAGGTCGTCAGACAGAGCCAAAGTCGCCAGTCCAAAGGTCCAGGGAGGGAGAAAGCTGCAACCACGATTAGCCAACCCAAGTGTCGTTACTGGAGGTCATCAGACAGAGCCAAAGTCGCCAGTCCAAAGGTCCAGGGAGGGAGAAAGCTGCAACCACGATTAGCCAATCCAAGCGTCGTTACCGAAGGTCGTCAGACAGAGCCGAAGTCGCCAATCCAATGGTCCAGGGAGGGAGAAAGCTGCAACCACGATTAGCCAATCCAAGCATCGTTACTGGAGGTCGTCAGACAGAGCCGAAGTCGCCAGTCCAAAAGTCCAGGGAGGGAGAAAGCTGAAACCACGATTAGCCAATCCAAGCGTCCTTACCGGAGGTCGTCTGACAGAGCCAAAGTCGCCAGTCCAAAGGTCCAGGGAGGGAGAAAGCTGCAACCGCGATTAGCCAATCCAAGCGTCGTTACCGGAGGTCATCAGACAGAGCCAAAGTCGCCAATCCAAAGGTCCAGGGAGGGAGAAAGCTGCAACCACGATTAGCCAATCCAAGCGTCGTTACCGGAGTTTGTCAAACAGAGCCGAAGTCGCCAGTCCAAAGGTCCAGGGAGGGAGAAAGCTGCAACCGCAATTAGCCAATCCAAGCGTCGTTACCGGAGTTTGTCAAACAGAGCCGAAGTCGCCAGTCCAAAGGTCCAGGGAGGGATAAAGCTGCAACCACGATTAGCCAATCCAAGCGTCGTTACCGGAGGTCGTCAGACAGAGCCGAAGTCGCCAGTCCAAAGGTCCAGGGAGGGAGAAAGCTGCAACCACGATTAGCTAATCCAAGCGTCGTTACCGGAGTTTGTCAAACAGAGCCGAAGTCGCCAGTCCAAAGGTCTAGGGAGAGAGAAAGCTGCAACCACGATTAGCCAACCCAAGCGTCGTTACCGGAGGTCATCAGACAGAGCCAAAGTCGCCAATCCAAAGGTCCAGGGAGGGAGAAAGCTGCAACCACGATTAGCCAATCCAAGCATCGTTACTGGAGGTCGTCAGACAGAGCCGAAGTCGCCAGTCCAAAGGTCCAGGGAGGGATAAAGCTGCAACCACGATTAGCCAATCCAAGCGTCGTTACCGGAGGTCGTCAGACAGAGCCGAAGTCGCCAGTCCAAAGGTCCAGGGAGGGAGAAAGCTGCAACCACGATTAGCCAATCCAAGCATCGTTACCGGAGGTTTTCAGGCAGAGCCGAAGTCGCCAGTCCAAAGGTCCAGGGAGGGATAAAGCTGCAACCACGATTAGCCAATCCAAGCGTCGTTACCGGAGGTCGTCAGGCAGAGCCGAAGTCGCCAGTCCAAAGGTCCAGGGAGGGATAAAGCTGCAACCACGATTAGCCAATCCAAGCGTCGTTACCGGAGGTCGTCAGACAGAGCCGAAGTCGCCAGTCCAAAGGTCCAGGGAGGGAGAAAGCTGCAACCACGATTAGCCAATCCAAGCGTCGTTACCGGAGTTCGTCAGACAGAGCCAAAGTCGCCAGTCCAAAGGTCCAGGGAGGGAGAAAGCTGCAACCACGATTAGCCAATCCAAGCGTCGTTACCGGAGTTTGTCAGACAGAGCTGACAGACCTCCGAGTCAGGATGAAGGACTTGATGAAGCCTTCTGTCAACAGCTGACCAAACAGGCACAAAGAAGAGATATAGTAGTCATGGGCGATTTCAATTATCCCGATATCTGCTGGAAAACAAACTCAGCCAAGAGTACAAAGTCCAACAAATTCCTCACTTGCCTTGCAGATAATTTTATGGTCCAGAAGGTAGAAGAGGCAACAAGGGGATCAGCAACTCTTGATCTAATCTTAACAAATGTGGAAGACCTGATCAATACAGTTGAAGTGGTTGGATCCTTAGGGGCAAGTGACCATGTGCTCCTGCAGTTTGCAATACAAAGGAATGCTGAAACTAAGACAAGTCAAACACGCATTCTGGACTTTAAGAGAGCTGACTTCCAAAAAATGAAGGAATTACTGAGCGGCATTCCATGGACGCCGATATTAAAAAACAAGGGAGTTAAGGATGGATGGGAGTTTTTCAAAAGTGAAATACTCAAGGCGCAAATGCAAACAGTGCCAACAAAGAAGAAAAATAAGACAAGTGCAAAGAAGCCAGAATGGATGTCCAAAGAACTTCTAACTGAGCTAAAGCTCAAAAGTGACATGCACAAGAAGTGGAAAAGGGGAGAAATCACCAAAGAAGAATTCAAACGTATAGCCAACTCCTGTAGGGAAAAGGTTCGCAAGGCTAAAGCGCAAAATGAGCTCAGGCTTGCCAGGGACATAAAAAACAACAAAAAAGGTTTTTTTGCTTATGTTGGTAGAAAAAGGAAGAACAAGGAGGCGATAGGGCCACTGCAAGGAGTAGATGGGGTGATGGTGACAGGTGATAGGGAAAAGGCAGAACTGCTTAATGCCTTCTTTGCCTCGGTCTTCTCACAAAAAGAAAGCCATCTTCAACCTCAGCAACATGGAATGGACGAAGGATTGGGGGAAATCCAACCCCAAATAGGGAAACAAGTTGTCCAGGAACACCTGGCCACTCTAAACGAATTCAAGTCCCCAGGGCCAGATCAGCTACATCCAAGAGTATTGAAGGAACTAGCGGAAGTTATTTCAGAACCACTGGCAATCATCTTCGAGAGTTCTTGGAGAACAGGAGAAGTCCCAGCAGATTGGAGGAGGGCGAATGTGGTCCCTATCTTCAAGAAGGGAAAAAAGAACGACCCAAACAATTACCGTCCGGTCAGCCTCACATCAATACCAGGCAAGATTCTGGAAAAGATCATTAAGGAAGTGGTCTGCAAACACTTAGAAACAAATGCGGTCATTGCTAATAGTCAACACGGATTTACCAAAAACAAGTCATGCCAGACTAATCTGATCTCTTTTTTCGATAGAGTTACGAGTTGGGTCGATACAGGGAATGCCGTGGATGTAGCATATCTAGATTTCAGTAAGGCCTTCGACAAAGTCCCCCACGACCTTCTGGCAAACAAACTAGTAAAATGTGGGCTAGACAAAACTACGGTTAGGTGGATCTGTAATTGGCTAAGCGAACGAACCCAAAGGGTGCTCACCAATGCGTCGTCTTCATCATGGAAAGAAGTGACAAGTGGAGTGCCGCAGGGCTCCGTCCTGGGCCCGGTTCTGTTCAACATCTTTATTAACGACTTAGACAAAGGGTTAGAAGGCACGATCATCAAGTTTGCAGATGACACCAAACTCGGAGGGATAGCTAACACTCCAGAAGACAGGAGCAGAATTCAAAATGATCTTGACAGACTAGAGAGATGGGCCGAAACTAACAAAATGAAGTTCAACAGGGACAAATGCAAGATACTTCACTTCGGCAGAAAAAATGGAAATCAAAGATACAGAATGGGGGACGCCTGGCTTGACAGCAGTGTGTGCGAAAAAGATCTTGGAGTCCTCGTGGACAACAAGTTAAACATGAGCCTACAATGTGATGCGGCAGCTAAAAAAGCCAATGGGATTTTGGCCTGCATCAATAGGGGAATAACGTCTAGATCCAGGGAAGTCATGCTCCCCCTCTATTCTGCCTTGGTCAGACCACACCTGGAATACTGTGTCCAGTTTTGGGCACCGCAGATGAAGGGAGATGCTGACAAGGTGGAAAGCGTCCAGAGGAGGGCAACTAAAATGATTAAGGGTCTGGAGAACAAGCCCTATGAGGAGAGGCTTAAAGAGCTGGGCATGTTTAGCCTGCAGAAGAGAAGGCTGAGAGGAGACATGATAGCCATGTACAAATATGTGAGGGGAAGTCATAGGGAGGAGGGAGCAAGCTTATTTTCTGCTGCCCTGCAGACTAGGACACGGAACAATGGCTTCAAACTACAGGAAAGGAGATTCCACCTGAACATCAGGAAGAACTTCCTCACTGTGAGGGCTGTTCGGCAGTGGAACTCTCTCCCCGGGCCGTGGTGGAGGCTCCTTCTTTGGAGGCTTTTAAGCAGAGGCTGGATGGCCATCTGTCGGGGGTGCTTTGAATGCGATTTCCTGCTTCTTAGCGGGGGGTTGGACTAGATGGCCCTTGAGGTCTCTTCCAACTCTACTATTCTATGATTCTATGATTCTATGAAGTCGCCAGTCCAAAGGTCCAGGGAGGGAGAAAGCTGCAACCACGATTAGCCAACCCAAGTGTCGTTACTGGAGGTCATCAGACAGAGCCAAAGTCGCCAGTCCAAAGGTCCAGGGAGGGAGAAAGCTGCAACCACGATTAGCCAATCCAAGCGTCGTTACCGAAGGTCGTCAGACAGAGCCGAAGTCGCCAATCCAATGGTCCAGGGAGGGAGAAAGCTGCAACCACGATTAGCCAATCCAAGCATCGTTACTGGAGGTCGTCAGACAGAGCCGAAGTCGCCAGTCCAAAGGTCCAGGGAGGGAGAAAGCTGAAACCACGATTAGCCAATCCAAGCGTCCTTACCGGAGGTCGTCAGACAGAGCCAAAGTCGCCAGTCCAAAGGTCCAGGGAGGGAGAAAGCTGCAACCGCGATTAGCCAATCCAAGCGTCGTTACCGGAGGTCATCAGACAGAGCCAAAGTCGCCAGTCCAAAGGTCCAGGGAGGGAGAAAGCTGCAACCACGATTAGCCAATCCAAGCGTCGTTACCGGAGGTCGTCAGACAGAGCCAAAGTCGCCAGTCCAAAGGTCCAGG
The DNA here is from genome assembly GCF_035594765.1 of Anolis carolinensis. NCBI lineage: Eukaryota > Metazoa > Chordata > Lepidosauria > Squamata > Anolidae > Anolis > Anolis carolinensis. Next base: position 251,034,387 of record NC_085844.1, on the reverse strand, counting down.
GAGGGAGAAAGCTGGAACCACGATTAGCCAATCCAAGCGTCGTTACAGGAGGTCGTCAGACAGAGCCAAAGTCGCCAGTCCAAAGGTCCAGGGAGGGAGAAAGCTGCAACCGCAATTAGCCAATCCAAGCGTCGTTACCGGAGGTCGTCAGACAGAGCCGAAGTCGCCAGTCCAAAGGTCCAGGGAGGGAGAAAGCTGGAACCACGATTAGCCAATCCAAGCGTCGTTACCGGAGGTCGTCAGACAGAGCCAAAGTCGCCAGTCCAAAGGTCTAGGGAGAGAGAAAGCTGCAACCGCAATTAGCCAATCCAAGCGTCGTTACCGGAGGTCGTCAGACAGAGCCGAAGTCGCCAGTCCAAAGGTCCAGGGAGGGAGAAAGCTGGAACCACGATTAGCCAATCCAAGCGTCGTTACAGGAGGTCGTCAGACAGAGCCGAAGTCGCCAGTCCAAAGGTCCAGGGAGGGAGAAAGCTGCAACCACGATTAGCCAATCCAAGCGTCGTTACCGGAGGTCGTCAGACAGAGCCGAAGTCGCCAATCCAAAGGTCCAGGGAGGGAGAAAGCTGCAACCACGATTAGCCAATCCAAGCGTCGTTACCGGAGTTTGTCAAACAGAGCCGAAGTCGCCAGTCCAAAGGTCCAGGGAGGGATAAAGCTGCAACCACGATTAGCCAATCCAAGCGTCGTTACCGGAGTTTGTCAAACAGAGCCGAAGTCGCCAGTCCAAAGGTCCAGGGAGGGATAAAGCTGCAACCACGATTAGCCAATCCAAGCGTCGTTACCGGAGGTCGTCAGACAGAGCCGAAGTCGCCAGTCCAAAGGTCCAGGGAGGGAGAAAGCTGCAACCACGATTAGCCAATCCAAGCGTCGTTACCGGAGTTTGTCAAACAGAGCCGAAGTCGCCAGTCCAAAGGTCTAGGGAGAGAGAAAGCTGCAACCACGATTAGCCAACCCAAGCGTCGTTACCGGAGGTCATCAGACAGAGCCAAAGTCGCCAATCCAAAGGTCCAGGGAGGGAGAAAGCTGCAACCACGATTAGCCAATCCAAGCATCGTTACTGGAGGTCGTCAGACAGAGCCGAAGTCGCCAGTCCAAAGGTCCAGGGAGGGATAAAGCTGCAACCACGATTAGCCAATCCAAGCGTCGTTACCGGAGGTCGTCAGACAGAGCCGAAGTCGCCAGTCCAAAGGTCCAGGGAGGGAGAAAGCTGCAACCACGATTAGCCAATCCAAGCATCGTTACCGGAGGTTTTCAGGCAGAGCCGAAGTCGCCAGTCCAAAGGTCCAGGGAGGGATAAAGCTGCAACCACGATTAGCCAATCCAAGCGTCGTTACCGGAGGTCGTCAGACAGAGCCGAAGTCGCCAGTCCAAAGGTCCAGGGAGGGATAAAGCTGCAACCACGATTAGCCAATCCAAGCGTCGTTACTGGAGTTTGTCAAAGAGAGCCGAAGTCGCAAGTCCAAAGGTCCAGGGAAGGATAAAGCTGCAACCACGATTAGCCAATCCAAGCGTCGTTACCGGAGGTCATCAGACAGAGCCGAAGTCGCCAGTCCAAAGGTCCAGGGAGGGAGAAAGCTGCAACCACGATTAGCCAATCCAAGCGTCGTTACCGGAGGTCGTCAGACAGAGCCGAAGTCGCCAGTCCAAAGGTCCAGGGAGGGAGAAAGCTGCAACCACGATTAGCCAATCCAAGCGTCGTTACCGGAGGTCGTCAGACAGAGCCAAAGTCGCCAGTCCAAAGGTCCAGGGAGGGAGAAAGCTGCAACCGCAATTAGCCAATCCAAGCGTCGTTACCGGAGGTCGTCAGACAGAGCCGAAGTCGCCAGTCCAAAGGTCCAGGGAGGGAGAAAGCTGGAACCACGATTGGCCAATCCAAGCGTCGTTACAGGTGGTCGTCAGACAGAGCTGAAGTCGCCAGTCCAAAGGTCCAGGGAGGGAGAAAGCTGCAACCACGATTAGCCAATCCAAGCGTCGTTACCGGAGGTCGTCAGACAGAGCCGAAGTCGCCAATCCAAAGGTCCAGGGAGGGAGAAAGCTGCAACCACGATTAGCCAATCCGAGGGTCGTTACCGGAGTTTGTCAAACAGAGCCGAAGTCGCCAGTCCAAAGGTCCAGGGAGGGATAAAGCTGCAACCGCGATTAGCCAATCCAAGCGTCGTTACCGGAGGTCGTCAGACAGAGCCGAAGTCGCCAGTCCAAAGGTCCAGGGAGGGAGAAAGCTGCAACCACGATTAGCCAATCCAAGCGTCGTTACCGGAGTTTGTCAAACAGAGCCGAAGTCGCCAGTCCAAAGGTCTAGGGAGAGAGAAAGCTGCAACCACAATTAGCCAACCCAAGCGTCGTTACCGGAGGTCATCAGACAGAGCCAAAGTCGCCAATCCAAAGGTCCAGGGAGGGAGAAAGCTGCAACCACGATTAGCCAATCCAAGCATCGTTACTGGAGGTCGTCAGACAGAGCCGAAGTCGCCAGTCCAAAGGTCCAGGGAGGGAGAAAGCTGCAACCGCAATTAGCCAATCCAAGCGTCGTTACCGGAGGTCGTCAGACAGAGCCGAAGTTGCCAGTCCAAAGGTCCAGGGAGGGAGAAAGCTGGAACCACGATTAGCCAATCCAAGCGTCGTTACAGGAGGTCGTCAGACAGAGCCGAAGTCGCCAGTCCAAAGGTCCAGGGAGGGATAAAGCTGCAACCACGATTAGCCAATCCAAGCGTCGTTACCGGAGGTCGTCAGACAGAGCCAAAGTCGCCAGTCCAAAGGTCCAGGGAGGGAGAAAGCTGCAACCACGATTAGCCAATCCAAGCGTCGTTACCGGAGTTTGTCAAACAGAGCCGAAGTCGCCAGTCCAAAGGTCTAGGGAGAGAGAAAGCTGCAACCACGATTAGCCAACCCAACCGTCGTTACCGGAGGTCATCAGACAGAGCCAAAGTCGCCAATCCAAAGGTCCAGGGAGGGAGAAAGCTGCAACCACGATTAGCCAATCCAAGCATCGTTACTGGAGGTCGTCAGACAGAGCCGAAGTCGCCAGTCCAAAGGTCCAGGGAGGGAGAAAGCTGCAACCATGATTAGCCAATCCAAGCGTCGTTACCGGAGGTCGTCAGACAGAGCCGAAGTCGCCAGTCCAAAGGTCCAGGGAGGGAGAAAGCTGCAACCATGATTAGCCAATCCAAGCGTCGTTACCGGAGGTTTTCAGGCAGAGCCGAAGTCGCCAGTCCAAAGGTCCAGGGAGGGATAAAGCTGCAACCACGATTAGCCAATCCAAGCGTCGTTACCGGAGGTCGTCAGACAGAGCCGAAGTCGCCAGTCCAAAGGTCCAGGGAGGGATAAAGCTGCAACCACGATTAGCCAATCCAAGCGTCGTTACCGGAGGTCGTCAGACAGAGCCGAAGTCGCCAGTCCAAAGGTCCAGGGAGGGATAAAGCTGCAACCACGATTAGCCAATCCAAGCGTCGTTACCGGAGGTCGTCAGACAGAGCCGAAGTCGCCAGTCCAAAGGTCCAGGGAGGGAGAAAGCTGCAACCACGATTAGCCAATCCAAGCACCGTTACCGGAGGTTTTCAGGCAGAGCCGAAGTCGCCAGTCCAAAGGTCCAGGGAGGGATAAAGCTGCAACCACGATTAGCCAATCCAAGCGTCGTTACCGGAGGTCGTCAGGCAGAGCCGAAGTCACCAGTCCAAAGGTCCAGGGAGGGATAAAGCTGCAACCACGATTAGCCAATCCAAGCGTCGTTACCGGAGGTCGTCAGACAGAGCCGAAGTCGCCAGTCCAAAGGTCCAGGGAGGGAGAAAGCTGCAACCACGATTAGCCAATCCAAGCGTCGTTACCGGAGGTCGTCAGACAGAGCCAAAGTCGCCAGTCCAAAGGTCCAGGGAGGGAGAAAGCTGCAACCACGATTAGCCAATCCAAGCGTCGTTACCGGAGTTTGTCAGACAGAGCTGAATTCGCCAGTCCAAAGGTCCAGGGGGGGAGAAAGCTGCAACCACGATTAGCCAATCCAAGCGTCGTTACTGGAGGTCATCAGACAGAGCCAAAGTCGCCAGTCCAAAGGTCCAGGGAGGGAGAAAGCTGCAACCACGATTAGCCAATCCAAGCGTCGTTACCGGAGGTCGTCAGACAGAGCCGAAGTCGCCAGTCCAAAGGTCCAGGGAGGGATAAAGCTGCAACCACGATTAGCCAATCCAAGCGTCGTTACCGGAGGTCGTCAGACAGAGCCAAAGTCGCCAGTCCAAAGGTCCAGGGAGGGAGAAAGCTGCAACCACGATTAGCCAATCCAAGCGTCGTTACCGGAGTTTGTCAGACAGAGCTGAATTCGCCAGTCCAAAGGTCCAGGGGGGGAGAAAGCTGCAACCACGATTAGCCAATCCAAGCATCGTTACTGGAGGTCGTCAGACAGAGCCGAAGTCGCCAGTCCAAAGGTCCAGGGAGGGATAAAGCTGCAACCACGATTAGCCAATCCAAGCGTCGTTACCGGAGGTCGTCAGACAGAGCCGAAGTCGCCAGTCCAAAGGTCCAGGGAGGGAGAAAGCTGCAACCACGATTAGCCAATCCAAGCGTCGTTACCGGAGGTCGTCAGGCAGAGCCGAAGTCGCCAGTCCAAAGGTCCAGGGAGGGATAAAGCTGCAACCACGATTAGCCAATCCAAGCGTCGTTACCGGAGGTCGTCAGACAGAGCCGAAGTCGCCAGTCCAAAGGTCCAGGGAGGGAGAAAGCTGCAACCACGATTAGCCAATCCAAGCGTCGTTACCGGAGGTCGTCAGACAGAGCCAAAGTCGCCAGTCCAAAGGTCCAGGGAGGGAGAAAGCTGCAACCACGATTAGCCAATCCAAGCGTCGTTACCGGAGTTTGTCAGACAGAGCTGAATTCGCCAGTCCAAAGGTCCAGGGGGGGAGAAAGCTGCAACCACGATTAGCCAATCCAAGCATCGTTACTGGAGGTCGTCAGACAGAGCCGAAGTCGCCAGTCCAAAGGTCCAGGGAGGGATAAAGCTGCAACCACGATTAGCCAATCCAAGCGTCGTTACCGGAGGTCGTCAGACAGAGCCGAAGTCGCCAGTCCAAAGGTCCAGGGAGGGAGAAAGCTGCAACCACGATTAGCCAATCCAAGCATCGTTACCGGAGGTTTTCAGGCAGAGCCGAAGTCGCCAGTCCAAAGGTCCAGGGAGGGATAAAGCTGCAACCACGATTAGCCAATCCAAGCGTCGTTACCGGAGGTCGTCAGACAGAGCCGAAGTCGCCAGTCCAAAGGTCCAGGGAGGGATAAAGCTGCAACCACGATTAGCCAATCCAAGCGTCGTTACTGGAGTTTGTCAAAGAGAGCCGAAGTCGCCAGTCCAAAGGTCCAGGGAAGGATAAAGCTGCAACCACGATTAGCCAATCCAAGCGTCGTTACCGGAGGTCATCAGACAGAGCCGAAGTCGCCAGTCCAAAGGTCCAGGGAGGGAGAAAGCTGCAACCACGATTAGCCAATCCAAGCGTCGTTACCGGAGGTCGTCAGACAGAGCCGAAGTCGCCAGTCCAAAGGTCCAGGGAGGGATAAAGCTGAAACCACAATTAGCCAATCCAAGCGTCCTTACCGGAGGTCGTCAGACAGAGCCAAAGTCGCCAGTCCAAAGGTCCAGGGAGGGAGAAAGCTGCAACCGCGATTAGCCAATCCAAGCGTCGTTACCGGAGGTCGTCAGACAGAGCCAAAGTCGCCAGTCCAAAGGTCCAGGGAGGGAGAAAGCTGCAACCGCAATTAGCCAATCCAAGCGTCGTTACCGGAGGTCGTCAGACAGAGCCGAAGTCGCCAGTCCAAAGGTCCAGGGAGGGAGAAAGCTGGAACCACGATTAGCCAATCCAAGCGTCGTTACAGGAGGTCGTCAGACAGAGCCGAAGTCGCCAGTCCAAAGGTCCAGGGAGGGAGAAAGCTGCAACCACGATTAGCCAATCCAAGCGTCGTTACCGGAGGTCGTCAGACAGAGCCGAAGTCGCCAATCCAAAGGTCCAGGGAGGGAGAAAGCTGCAACCATGATTAGCCAATCCAAGCGTCGTTACCGGAGTTTGTCAAACAGAGCCGAAGTCGCCAGTCCAAAGGTCCAGGGAGGGATAAAGCTGCAACCACGATTAGCCAATCCAAGCGTCGTTACCGGAGGTCGTCAGACAGAGCCGAAGTCGCCAGTCCAAAGGTCCAGGGAGGGAGAAAGCTGCAACCACGATTAGCCAATCCAAGCGTCGTTACCGGAGTTTGTCAAACAGAGCCGAAGTCGCCAGTCCAAAGGTCTAGGGAGAGAGAAAGCTGCAACCACGATTAGCCAACCCAAGCGTCGTTACCGGAGGTCATCAGACAGAGCCAAAGTCGCCAATCCAAAGGTCCAGGGAGGGAGAAAGCTGCAACCACGATTAGCCAATCCAAGCATCGTTACTGGAGGTCGTCAGACAGAGCCGAAGTCGCCAGTCCAAAGGTCCAGGGAGGGATAAAGCTGCAACCACGATTAGCCAATCCAAGCGTCGTTACCGGAGGTCGTCAGACAGAGCCGAAGTCGCCAGTCCAAAGGTCCAGGGAGGGAGAAAGCTGCAACCACGATTAGCCAATCCAAGCATCGTTACCGGAGGTTTTCAGGCAGAGCCGAAGTCGCCAGTCCAAAGGTCCAGGGAGGGATAAAGCTGCAACCACGATTAGCCAATCCAAGCGTCGTTACCGAAGGTCGTCAGACAGAGCCGAAGTCGCCAATCCAATGGTCCAGGGAGGGAGAAAGCTGCAACCACGATTAGCCAATCCAAGCATCGTTACTGGAGGTCGTCAGACAGAGCCGAAGTCGCCAGTCCAAAGGTCCAGGGAGGGAGAATGCTGCAACCATGATTAGCCAATCCAAGCGTCGTTACCAGAGGTTTTCAGGCAGAGCCAAAGTCGCCAGTCCAAAGGTCCAGGGAGGGAGAAAGCTGCAACCAAGATTAGCCAATCCAAGCGTCGTTACCGGAGGTCATCATACAGAGCCGAAGTCGCCAGTCCAAAGGTCCAGGGAGGGAGAAAGCTGCAACCGCGATTAGCCAATCCAAGCATCGTTACTGGAGGTCGTCAGACAGAGCCGAAGTCGCCAGTCCAAAGGTCCAGGGAGGGAGTAAGCTGCAGCCATGATTAGCCAATCCAAGCATCGTTACCGGAGGTTTTCAGGCAGAGCTGAAGTCGCCAGTCCAAAGGTCCAGGGAGGGAGAAAGCTGCAACCACGATTAGCCAATCCAAGCGTCGTTACCGGAGGTCGTCAGACAGAGCAAAGTCGCCAGTCCAAAGGTCCAGGGAGGGAGAAAGTTGCAACCGCGATTAGCCAATCCAAGCATCGTTACCGGAGGTCGTCAGACAGAGCCGAAGTCGCCAATCCAAAGGTCCAGGGAGGGAGAAAGGCACACTCACGATAGTCCAGTCCAAATCCAAAAAACACAGGAACCAGGAACGCCAAGCTGTAGAGCCAGGACCCAAAGCCCAACAGGAAAAACAGGCAGGGACAAACCAATGCCAAAATGACACTTTGCCTTCTGCAAAGGATCCCCACTTTAGACCTTACTTTTATCTTACACATCACTATCTGAAGATAAGCTGGCCTCCACCTCATCATCATCCCCCACATTTCTTCCTGTCGTTACATGTGAACCCCGCCCATCATCCCTCCAGTGTCTCCATCTTCTGTCAAGACTTAGGTCTCCCCATGCCCCGGGTGTATCAGCTGTTTGCCAATCCTCTTGTCCCGAAAACCCCACAAACGTATCACCAGAAGTTGGCTCTGCAAACACATCCCTAATTTCTTGTACCCTAGTCCAATCCACATTTTCATCACTCCTAGACCCATTATCCCCAGAGAAACCCAAAAACGACTCCTCCTCTGTGGGAGCAGTAAGTATATCCCAGAGCTTTTTTCTTTCCCTTTCCTCATCTGATTCCTGCTCCCGAGTAACCCTTTTAGTTCCTCTATTCACATCCATCCCGTCTCCTCCCTCAATCATTGAATTCTCATCACTAGAAAACCCTTCAAACGTGTCTTCCTCAGAAGGTGCCATAAGTATATCCCGGATCTGTTTCCTTTGTTGTTCCTCATCTGGCACCTGCTCAAGATTACCCCTTTCCCTCCTACTAGTACTTCTACTACTGTTTGTAATATTGCCAGGAGACTCAACTACAACAAAATGCCTGCCTCCTCCCTCAGCCGGGTTGCCTGAAGGAAAATTAGAGGAAGGCTGAGAAGAGCCTCCCCTCCTTAAAAATGCTCTGTTTCCTGTGCTGATAAATCCAAGCCAACTGTTGCCCAGGCTGGTATTTGACAACTGAGAACATTTTGCAGGAAAACCAAAGACAAAACGGTTCTCACTGTAGGCATTACCTACTTTGGCATTTACTAAAGTCTTGAGCTTCTTCTCTTCTCTCTCCTCCCTACTCTCTTTCAGAAAGTACTTTAAAAAGATTATTGTTATTAATAATTATAGGAATTCCAGCAAACAGCTAAGCCTCATTCTCAGAAAAACTACCTACCTACCTAACTACCTAAACTTAACCAACATCTAATAATTTCTTTCCTTTGCAATCTCATCACAAGTTCTCTCTGTTGTTTTATTATATTCTCTCTGTGCTCTCTGCCTTCTTTATTTCATTTAATAATAATATGCTCCAAAGACATTGTGGTTTTCTTTCCAAACATGACCAAATTTCCAACAATACTTTATGAAAATGGATTTTTCCCCCCAGTGGATCATACAGGAGTGTTTTTCTAATAAGGGAACATGCTGATTGCTTGCTTGTGTATGGTGGCCTGCTGGCCTCTTCCAGTATGTTGTGAGAACAAGAAATGCAAAAGCTTTGGAAGAAGTTGCTGTTGTTGTTGAAAGTGTAATAGTTGTGTGATGTGGAAGTGCATCTTTGAGATTTGACAGGACGGAATGGTGCCCTGCTGCTGCTGCTCTTGGAGAATAAACATCCTAAAAATCAGGGGATGACCCAAACTTTATGAAACTTGGTGGGCCAGCAGTGGTCGATGTGTCTTCCAAGTGTGGCCATTTTCATCCAGATAGCCCTAAAAATGACCTGAAGAGGAGCCGGGGAGCCCCCCCCCCATTGCTGCCAATGGACCAGATCTAGCCGCATTTTATGGCTGCAGACCAGAAACATCAATTTGGATGCCCACCCATTTTTGGGAGGTGCACAGAAATGAATGTGCAGGTCGCCCAAAATCCAGAATGCTTAGGATTCAGCCAAATGCACAAGCTTTTTGGCAGGCACTGCTTGCTTTTTTATTATTTGGGGGGGGGGGGGTGTGCTTTTGCCTTATGACTGTTTTATCTTTTTTCTGCATTTTAGAAAATCTTTGAGGGCTACTGAGTTGCTGACTGTACTGCAGTGCTAACTTATTTGTGTGTGTGTATTTACAGCTAACAACCACCACACAAATGGTTTCACACAGGAACAAGCCTTTTTCTAGTACTACTGAGCCAAAAACAACTCTAGCCAGCCATCGCAGCTAAAAAAATTATTTTTTTGGACAAAAATTGTAAAAATCTCTAAAATTAGGAGATGTACTAATCTTTCTGAAACTTGGGTGGAATGATACTCTGGTTATGTTACGTAATTATAGAGAAATTCAAGGACATAGCTCTTGTACTTTGTTTTTAAAAAAGGCTTTTTGTAAAAAAAAATCTTTAAAAATCCCCCCAAAAAATCAATGGATGAGTAAAACATTCTGCCACTTGGAGGGGTGGTAACAGTGGTAAATATGGGTTTCTGTGAGTTTTCTGGGCTGTCTGGCCATGTTCCATAAGCATTCTCTCCTGACGTTTCACCCACATCTATAGCAGTCATCCTCAGAGGTTGTGAGGTGGGTTGGAAACTGGGCAAGGGAGGTTTATATATCTGTAGAAGGTCCAAACTGGAAGAAAGAACTCTTCTCTGTTTGAGGCAAGTGTGAATGTTGCAATTGGCCAACTTGATTAGGATTGAAAAGCCTTGCTGCTTCAAATCCTGGCTACTTCCTGCCTGGGGGAATCCTTTGTTGGGAGGTGTTAGCTGGCCCTGATTGTTTCACGTCTGGAATTCCCCAGTTTTCAGAGTGTTGTTCTTTATTTACTGTCCTGATTTTAGAGTTTTTTAAATACTGGTAGCCAGATTTGGTTCATTTCTTCCTTTCTGTTGAAATTGCCCACATAGCTTGCCGCTTCAGTAGAGTTCAATGGCTTCTCTATGTAGTCTGGCATGGTGGTTGTTAGAGTTTTCTATCATTGTAGCAAGTTTCTAAAGCTCTAAAAATGATTGAGAAAGGAGGCCCGGAAGCTGCGCCCTTGTCACGACCCAGGCTACAGAGCACCAATAACCATACGCAGAGGCCAGATTCTATCTAATATCTTTATTAAGGAAATATATAAGATTAATAAAAATAAATGTAAAAGTTAGTTCAGAAGCAGACCTTTCAGGAAAGGTCAAAATTAGTCCAAAAAAGCAATGTCCAATATGAAATATTATGTTCCAAAGTTGTAATCCAATAACCGAAACACTCACTTTGCCAGGCAAAGTGAGGGGAGATGACAAGGTCCTTTAGTCCATAAACTTGAGCAAGGCTAGGAAATAACTTGATACTTGAAGCAAGGCTTAAAACGTGGAACAAGGTAACAAGGAACAAGAACAAGGTCCGTGGAATAACTTGGTAAAATCCGTGATACAAGGCAAGGTATAGTCCTGGAAAACAAGCAAGGTCCGTAGGTAAACAAAGGCTGGAAACTGGAGCGAAGGCTGGAAAGCAGGGCAAGGCTTGAGCAGGAACGAGGCTTGAAACGGAGCGCGCTGTCCAGACACAACTCGCTCCGGAGGCTGACGAATTGACTCTGCGAAGTTACTACGCGGGTAAAACACCTATATAGAGTCTAACTTTCTCGCCGAAGCAGTTCTCTGGGAACCAGAAACGAAAGCTAAACTCTGGGACCAGATGTTTGACTCCCTAAAGATTCTCACGGAAAGCAGTCTTAATTGGCTACATTCTTAGCTGCAATTCTAGCACTCCTGCGCGAAGCTGCTTCCAAACCCCTCTGTTGTTTACAAAACTCACGGCGCAAGAACACGGGAGATGTGGGCTCTGGGTTTGTTTGACATACTTCTGGGACACAACTTTCTTGCAGGTGCAAGGTTCCCAGATCTGCCTGGGAAAGATCTGGCTGAGAAGATTCCAGTTCTGACTGGGAAGGTAAAAAACCCAAGTTTTCTTCTTCATCAGGGATTACAATGTCCTGAGCAGGACTACAAGGCCCATGGGTCATCACACTATCCCCCTCCTCAAGGCCCCTCCCAAACTGGGGCCCTCTCCCCGAGGCGCGAGGTCGCGGCTTGGCGGGATAGGTCTGATGAAAGCGACGGGTTAGATCAGGAGCATGGACTGTGGAGGCGTCTTCCCAAGAGCGTTCCTCAGGGCCAAAACCCACCCAGTCAATGAGATATTGTAGGCGGCGGCGGTGAAAGCGAGAATCCAAAATGTCCTCAACCTCGAACTCCTCCTCCCCATTCATCAAAACAGGAGGGGGGGCCGGTTGGTCTGTATCAGGACGCACACCATCCGCCGGAAGGAGCAGGGAACGGTGAAACACTGGGTGGATGCGCATTGAACGCGGAAGTTGGAGTTTGAAAGTCACGGGGTTTAATTGCGCCACCACTGGATAGGGGCCAATGAAACGGGCATCTAACTTCCGGCAAGGGCGGTGGGAGGGCAGAAAGCGAGTGGACAGAAAAACCCGATCTCCTACCTTGATTTCGGGGCCCGGCTGGCGATGTTTGTCAGCGTGGCGTTTATAGTCCTCCTTGGCTTGGTCTAGTTGCTGGAGCAAAAGTTGTTGTACCGCTGTGAGTTCCTGCAGCCAATCCTCTGCTGCGGGAACTTCTGAAGTTTCAATGACAGGGGGAAAGAAACGTGGATGGAAGCCGTAGTTTGCAAAGAACGGCGTTTCTTTTGTAGAAGCTTGAACTCCATTGTTATAGGCAAACTCCGACAGTGGTAACAGAGAAGCCCAATTGTCCTGTTGGTAGTTTACATAACAGCGAAGATACTGCTCCAAAGTGGCATTGGTGCGCTCCGTTTGCCCATCTGTTTGGGGATGATGAGCTGAAGATAAGCGAGAGTCTATGCCCAATAGTTTTTGTAGTGCCTTCCAAAAACGAGAGGTGAATTGAGATCCACGGTCTGTGACTAAACTCTTGGGCAATCCATGTAGTCTGAAAACATGTTGAAGGAATAGATCTGCAGTCTCTTTGGCCGTGGGAAGACCTTCACAGGGAATGAAATGGGCTAACTTGGTGAAAAGGTCCACCACCACTAGGATCGTGGTGAATCCACAGGAAGGTGGTAGGTCAGTGATGAAATCCGCAGAAATTATTTCCCATGGCCGAGATGGGTTAGGAAGGGGATGCAGAAGCCCTGAGGGCTTCTCCCTTCTTATCTTGGAGCGCTGGCATACTGGGCAGGTGTTGACATATTTTTCCACATCTTTGCGGATCTTGGGCCACCAAAAATCCCTTAGGATCAGATGCATGGTTTTAAATAGTCCGAAATGCCCTGCTGGTTTGCAGTCATGACACAGACGAAGCGCTTTCTCCCTGCCCGGTCCGGGTGGGATATAAACATGATTTCTATAGCATAGCAGTCCATCTTTAAGCGAAAAGGGAAAATGCAGACCTTGGCGAAGTTGGTCCTGAGCCCAGGCATCTGCTTGCTGACTAGCCCTGATTTCTTGAGCACAGATGGGTCCTGGAGTAGAGGAAGTTGAACCAATGGGAGTGGATTTGGTGTTCCCCACTGTGAGCGTGGCAAAGTTCTCGGGTTGTAGTAATTGGGATTCAAAGGTCTCCTTGCGTCCTGCAGCGTATTCCGGTTTACGTGACAGGGCGTCTGCTTGCTTGGTTTGGGCTGGGGTCACATAATGAATCTGGAAGTTAAAACGTTCAAAGAACAAAGCCCAACGTTGCTGCCTCTGATTTAGTTTGCGGGCAGTTCTTAGATGTTCTAGATTTCGATGATCAGTGTGGACTTCAATGGGAAATTTGGCCCCTTCTAGCCAATGTCTCCAAGTTTCAAAGGCTGCCTTTATGGCCAGTAGTTCCTTTTCCCAAATGGTGTAATTTCTCTCTGGTGTGGTTAGTTGACGGGAGTAAAAGGCACAGGGATGAAGGTGGTCTCCCACCGGTTGTAAGAGTACAGCCCCAATTGCCACATCAGAGGCGTCCGCTTGCACAACAAAAGGGGTTCCAGGATCTGGGTGCTGTAGAATTGGCTGGGACGTGAATAAGTTCTTTAGTTGCTGGAACCCTTTCTCTGCTTGATCAGTCCAGCGGAAGGGCTGTTTTCCACGGATGCAGCTAGTGATTGGGTCAGACCAGCGGGCAAAATCTGGAATGAACTTGCGGTAATAGTTCGCGAACCCCAAGAAACGCTGCACCTCTTTCTTGTTAGTTGGCGCCCGCCATTCCAATACTGCTGAAACCTTGGCTGGATCCATGGAGAGCCCTAGAGGCGAGATACGGTAACCAAGGAAATCTACCTCTTGTAGATCAAAAGCGCATTTTTCCAACTTGGCATAAAGTCCATGATCCCGCAATCGTTGTAACACCATTTTGACGTGGTTCTCATGTTCTGATTGTGATCTAGAAAACACCAAAAAATCGTCCAGGTAGATTATCAAGAACCTATCTAGATAGTCCTGAAAAATGTCATTGACAAAATGCTGGAACGTTGCGGGAGCTCCGCATAATCCAAAATTCATAACTCGGGACTCGAATAATCCGAATTTGGTCTGGAAGGCGGTCTTCCACTCGTCCCCTTCTCTGATGCGAACTAAGTTGTAAGCCCCCCGAAGATCCAGCTTGGTGTAAACCTTGGCTCCTCGAAGCCGATCCAGTAGATCCGAGATTAAGGGTAGGGGATAGCTGTTCCGCTTGGTGATATTGTTCAATGCTCTGTAGTCCACCACCAAGCGTAGTTCCCCTGACTTCTTCTTCACAAACATCACTGGGGAGGCGGCTGGGGATTGAGAGGGTCTAATGAATCCCTTATGAAGGTTTGTCTCTATGAATTCCCTGAGAGCTTCTTGCTCTGGTTCAGTCAGGGAGTATAGGTGCCCTCGCGGGATCGGGGCCCCCTCCACCAGGTCAATGGCACAGTCATAAGGTCTATGTGGGGGTAATTTCTCGGCTTCCTTTTCATTGAATACATCCCAATACTCGGAGTACTTCTTGGGCAGGGTGATGATGGGCTCGGTGTCTGTGGCATGGCAGACCTTGGCTACAAGGCAATGGTTTTGGCAGTACTGTGAAGCAAACTGCAGTTCTCTGTTGGACCAGGAGATGCTTGGGTCGTGGAGAGTCAGCCATGGAATTCCCAAAATCACAGGGAAATGGGGAACCTCGGTAACAAAGAAGGAAATCTCTTCCATATGTTCCCTTATCCACATCCTGGTGGGTTCCGACCACTGACTTACGGGGCCCGTCTTGAGGGGGCGGCCGTCTATGGCTTGCACCACACGGGCATTCTTGAAATCATGATATTGTAATCCCAGAGAGTCGGCATACTCTCTATCAATGAAATTGTTGGTGGCTCCGGAGTCTATCATGGCGTGGATCATGACGGGTCCTCTTTTTGCTGACCATAAGGTGACCACGAGAAGGAACAGGACCCCGGTTGGCGGCTCTTGAACGGGTTTTTTGACCGGGTTGGCGAGCCTCTCTACGCCCGGTCGTTGGCTTCCCCCGCCGGCTGTGTGCCAGCCGGCTCAGACGCCTTCGTCTCCGTGGAGGACGCCGCCGCAAGACGGGCGGCGGGCTTCCCTTTGGCTGGGCACTCTCTGGCGAAGTGGCCCCCGTTCCCGCAGTACCAACAGAGGTTTAAGCGTTGACGACGGGCCTTCTCGGCGGCATCTAATCTGGGACGCACGTTGCCCAACTGCATCGGCACCTCCTCGCTTCCTCTGGGGTATGGGGTTGGTGGTGGGGGTCTCCACACTGGACGTGGCTGAACGCTGGCGGGAGCGGGGGGTTTTGCCCCAGCTCTACCGCTCTGGCCTCGAACCCACTGTTTCCTGTTGGCAATCATGACTTCAGCCCGTAAACATTGATCAATGAGTGCTTCGAGGGTCTGGGGAGGATCCACCTTGGAGATTTCCTCCAGCATTTCGATGTTGAGACCCTCCCGGAATTGTCCTCTGAGGGCTACATCATTCCAGCCGGTATTGTGGGCCAGCACTCGGAACTCGGCTATGTACTGAGACATAGGTCTGTCTCCTTGGAAGAGGCGACGGAGTTTGTGACCGGCTGCCTCCAAATTGTCCTCGATTCCCCAAGTCTCTTTAAGGTGGTCCAAGAAGCGTTGCGCGGATCTTAGGTGTGGAGAGGCTTGGTCGAACAGTGCCGTCGCCCAGTTGGCCGCTGGCCCGTCTAGAAGACTGTAAACCCATGCCACCTTGATGTCTTCTTGGGGAAATTCGGCAGCACGGGCCTCTAGATAAGCTTGGCATTGGCGACGGAAAACATGAACCTTAGAAGCTTCTCCAGTAAACTTGGTTGGCAACGCCATGGCCGGTAGACGGATTCCGCGTTCCTTCAAACCTTTTATTTCTCCATCCTGGGCATTGAGCTTATCACGGATTCGATCCACCTCATCCTTGTCGATGGTGTAGGTAATCGGCTGGCCGCTCGGCCCAGGTACGGTTCCGGTAGACATTCTGGCCGAGGTTAATTGGTGCTTAGGGTGGCGGAGTCAAACTGTCACGACCCAGGCTACAGAGCACCAATAACCATACGCAGAGGCCAGATTCTATCTAATATCTTTATTAAGGAAATATATAAGATTAATAAAAATAAATGTAAAAGTTAGTTCAGAAGCAGACCTTTCAGGAAAGGTCAAAATTAGTCCAAAAAAGCAATGTCCAATATGAAATATTATGTTCCAAAGTTGTAATCCAATAACCGAAACACTCACTTTGCCAGGCAAAGTGAGGGGAGATGACAAGGTCCTTTAGTCCATAAACTTGAGCAAGGCTAGGAAATAACTTGATACTTGAAGCAAGGCTTAAAACGTGGAACAAGGTAACAAGGAACAAGAACAAGGTCCGTGGAATAACTTGGTAAAATCCGTGATACAAGGCAAGGTATAGTCCTGGAAAACAAGCAAGGTCCGTAGGTAAACAAAGGCTGGAAACTGGAGCGAAGGCTGGAAAGCAGGGCAAGGCTTGAGCAGGAACGAGGCTTGAAACGGAGCGCGCTGTCCAGACACAACTCGCTCCGGAGGCTGACGAATTGACTCTGCGAAGTTACTACGCGGGTAAAACACCTATATAGAGTCTAACTTTCTCGCCGAAGCAGTTCTCTGGGAACCAGAAACGAAAGCTAAACTCTGGGACCAGATGTTTGACTCCCTAAAGATTCTCACGGAAAGCAGTCTTAATTGGCTACATTCTTAGCTGCAATTCTAGCACTCCTGCGCGAAGCTGCTTCCAAACCCCTCTGTTGTTTACAAAACTCACGGCGCAAGAACACGGGAGATGTGGGCTCTGGGTTTGTTTGACATACTTCTGGGACACAACTTTCTTGCAGGTGCAAGGTTCCCAGATCTGCCTGGGAAAGATCTGGCTGAGAAGATTCCAGTTCTGACTGGGAAGGTAAAAAACCCAAGTTTTCTTCTTCATCAGGGATTACAATGTCCTGAGCAGGACTACAAGGCCCATGGGTCATCACAGCCCTGCACAATCACTTAACAAAATAGTAACAAATAATTTATTGCTGTTGTTATAGTAATGAAACGTACACTTATGATATTTTAGAAACACTTTAGAAACAACTCGCCGGCACCCTCTAAATTTGTAATGAGTATTGAAACATTTTTTTTCATCGATCACACAAGCCTAATGTTTAAGAGCATATAGATTTTGGAGATAATTTCATTAAATGGATAAAATCAATTTATACTAGGCAGACAGCACAAGTGGTTGTAAATGGAAATTTAGCCAAGCCACATGAAATTCTAAAAAAGACTAAACAAAGATGCCCACTCCCAACATTTTTATTTATACTAGTTCTTGGAATACATTTAAGGGAGGAGAGGATTTCTGAAATAGAGATGAAAGAGGAAAATTATAAATTACGAGCATTTGCAGATAATTTGGTGATTATTTTAACAAACCCATTGAATAGAATAGAAGTTTTGATAAGGAAGTTGAATGATTTTGGAACTTTAGTGGGATTTAAAATCAATAACCAGAAAACAAAAAAAAATAACTACTAATATGGATATAAAAGATCAGGAAAAAATGCCGGCTATAACAGTTTTTAAAAATAGATTAAAAGGTAAAATATTTAGGAGGCTTTGACAAATAAAAATTGCCTACTGTTGAACGGCGCTCCATGCAGTCATGCCAGCCACATGACCTTGGAGGTGTCAACGGACAATGCCGGCTCTTCGGTTTAGAAATGGAGATGAGCACTGTAAAGAAGTATAGTTTACAGATGTCATGTTTAACTGCGTTTTAAAAGTCATGTTTAACTGTGTTTTAAAAGAGTCAGTATTTCAGTTACTCTGCTCTCATGAGTGGTTGCCATATAAACGTGGGCGGAGCCAACTGTCATTTGGCAGAAGAGAATTTGAAAAGAAACTCAGTTAGTCAGTCTGTGGTCAGAGAACCACAGGGAAGGTTGATTTTAGAGTCGGTGCCCTTATGAGGTACCGGGAAGACTGATTCTGGTTGAAGGGATCAGGGTAGCTCAAATGTTTGATTTTGAGTGAATTTTAAAAATAAGTTTGGTGACTTATTTTAAAGTAACCTGTTTCCAGATAAGGAACAGATAGGCTGTGATTGAAATTCACAGGGTGACTGCAGTTTAGAGCAGTAAAGAAAGAAGTGACATTTTAAGGAATTTGAAACACCTCAATATAGCTTTGCAACGGTTAGTCCAAGTGTCTCTAAAGAAGTTATTGTAACCATTAAGCTTGTGCCTGAATAAACTTGTTATTGTTCTCTCAAACATCTCAGTCTCTGTCATATATACACACATCTAAAATAAAGAAGAAGAAAGAAAAACCAAGATTTTAAAGTCTCCTCTCTAAGTAGCCAGTGACTAAATCTTCCAATAGTGGTGGCAAGAGTTGATAATCCCCTTAACATTTGGTGGCAGCGTTTAAAATAAAAACATCTTTATATTGGTGGCAGCGGATATATAATATAAATATAATTAATTAATAGGAACTCCTCCACATCTCCACAATCGGTGTCAGAGGTGGGATTTTTGGAAGGATTTCTCCCCCTTTCTGACATCTCCACAAGCACCAATCCCCAGAGTCGGTCACAACTGGACTTAACATCAGGGGAAAATCTTTACCTTTACCTACTGCTCCAAAATAACTATGAAATTTTATGGACAGATATTTTAAAAGATTATTACGGTGGGATAAATTACAATTTTCATTATTGGGCAGACACTCTGATAAAAATGAATGATGTGTCAAGAATATTGTTTCTTGGGCCTAATGTTGGAATAATGGAAGATAATGTGAAACAAGGGATTAAAATTTATGTTATGTTATAATTTGAAAGAGAATTGTTATAAAACAATGTCTTGATGGTATATGACTCCCGAAAAGCTTTCTAAGGTGTCTAAAGAGGTGTCTAAACACTAGATGGAAATTTTAAAAGCAAATGGTGGTGTATTACGGAAAAGAAAAAGAGAAATTGCACCTCCCTAAGATAAGGCAGATGAGTGCCGAGAGTGTGTCTGAAAAGGGAAATGTACAATCTGGTGACGAGGAAGAAACAGCACAGGATGGAAATGGAACTAGATATTTCTGAGGAGAATAAGATGTTGTATATTAAACCACTGATCTCTGGAGAGTTAAACCAAGTATATGCTGATATGAGAGATGAAGAGATAACAGATTACCAATTATTTAAAGAACAGGGTAGAAGGAATTTTAGAGAAAGAGAAAAATGGGAAAAACATACACTCAATTAGGAGCTAGATTGGATAAAGCGTTGGATCAGTGGATAGAAGGAAGCTGAATTATGACATTTAGACAATTGAAATAACTAATAGCCTTAGAGCAATTTTATAAATTAGTGCCCATGCAAATGAGGTGGTATATTAGGAATAAGAGAATTGACAATGTGGCCAGAGTTGCTACAATCCTTGATGAGCTGGAAGGAGATTTTGAAATGAGAAAAATGAATATACCATATAAGAAGCACTACAGAGAAAAGGCAGGAAACTTTATAACTAGAAATTCAGTCACCTTTTAAAATTACATGATACAATAAAAAAATGAAATTGGTATTACACATCAATTAAAAAGAAAGAGAAAAAGTCTCACAATGATGAGGAACGAAAAGGGAGAGCAGAAACAGTGAGAACAATATAAAGACACTGCAAACCACAATGAAGATTAGATGTCAGTTTTCCTCCCTTCTTTTTCCTAAACCCGACCCATAGAAAGTAGTGTTGTGTGTGGGTTTTTTCTCTCTCTCTTTATTGATAGTTATACCCCCCTTTGACGGTACTAATTGTATACTTTGACCATATCCTTTCCTCTCCCCCAGTTTTTATAGATAGTGTAAATAATTTCTTTTAATTAATAAAAATTAATTTTTAAAAAGTTTGGACTGTAAACACGCAAAGAGGTCTCTTCTGTGGCCTCGTTTCCTGTCTCAGGTGGAGAGGATGACTGCGGGGTTTTCTCTCTGTATAGGAAACTCCGTGACTTGTGTCGGAGAAGATCTTCTGCATTTCCAGCTTTGTCCCATCAGGTAAGAGAACTCTTCCATCTCTGTGATTCTTGTTGTCCACCCTCTCTGTGTGTCTTCAGCCTCTTAATCCTTATCTGAATCCTTCTCAGAAAGAGATCTTCTGGATATGAGATTTCTTTCTATTTTGGAACACTTTCATTTGCATTATCCACAGCAATAAAGGAGGGAAGGCTGATCCTTGTGGGATCATGTTATTTACCTATTAAGCAGTAGACCCTCTGGATTGTTTTTAGGATTCATTCAGCACTTTAAGTATTACACCTGCTGTATAATTATCCCTCCCTGATAACTTGATATTGCTTTGCACCTTGGCCTGGATCTTTTGACCCAAATCGGGATTTTAATATTATTGTGTATATTGACTTTTATGACTGTTTTTAATCATGTTGAAGTTTTACTGCTCGGTTTAATGTTTTATCTGATTTGTGCTGTTGTGTCTGGGCATGGCCCCATGTAAGCCGCCCCGAGTCCCTCCGGGGAGATGGGGCGGGATATAAGAATAAAATTATTATTATTATTATTATTATTATTATTATTATTATTATTATTATTAGTCCCAGCCTGTAAAGAAGTGTGTGTTTTGTTTTGATTTATGGATGACATGTTTGTTTAATTGTGTTTTAAAAGTCAGGTTTGGCTGTGTTTAAAATGGGTAAGTATTAGAGTTGATAATATGTAGGGGAAGGTAGCCATCTTAGCATTCATAGAATCATAGAATAGTAGAGTTGGAAGAGACCACATGGGCCATCCAGTCCAACCCCCTGCCAAGAAGCAGGAAATCGCATTCAAAGCACCCCCGACAGATGGCCATCCAGCCTCTGCTTAAAAGCCTCCAAGGAAGGAGCCTCCACCACAGTCCGGGGGAGAGAGTTCCACTGTCGAACCGCTCTCACAGTGAGGAAGTTCTTCCTGATGTTCAGGTGGAATCTCCTTTCCTGTAGTTTGAAGCCATTGTTCCGTGTCCTAGTCTGCAGGGCAGCAGAAAACAAGCTTGCTCCCTCCTCCCTATGACTTCCCTTCACATATTTGTACATGGCTATCGTGTCTCCTCTCAGCTTTCTCTTCTGCAGGCTAAACATGCCCAGCTCTTTAAGCCGCTCCTCATAGGGCTTGTTCTCCAGACCCTTAATCATTTTAGTCGCCCTCCTCTGGACGCTTTCCAGCTTGTCAACATCTCCCTTCAACTGTGGTGCCCAGAGTTGGACACAGAGTGATTCCAGGTAACGTGGTCTGACCAAGGCAGAATAGAATAAGGGGGAGCAGGACTTCCCTGGATCTAGACGCTATACCCCTATTGATGCAGCCAGAATCCCATTGGCTTTTTTAGCAGCCGCATCACATTGTTGGCTCATGTTTAACTTGTTGTCCACGAGGACTCCAAGATCTTTTTCTCATGTACTGCTGTCAAGCCAGGCATCGTCCCCCATTCTGTATCTTTGATTTCCATTTTTTCTGCCGAAGTGAAGTATCTTGCATTTGTCCCTGTTGAACTTCATTTTGTGAGTTTCGGCCCATCTCTCTAGTCTGTCAAGATCGTTTTGAATTCTGCTCCTGTCTTCTGGAGTGTTAGCTATCCCTCCCAGTTTTGTGTCGTCTGCAAACTTGATGATCGTGCCTTCTCACCCTTCGTCTAAGTCGTTAATAAAGATGTTGAACAGAACCGGGCCCAGGACGGAGCCCTGCGGCACTCCACTTGTCACTTCTTTCCATGATGAAGACGACGCATTCTGAGGCAGTTGCCTAGCAACAAGGGCGGAGCCAATCGCTGTTTGAAGGAAAAAGGAGGGAATGTTTTAAAAACAGGTCAGTCTGTAATGGTGAAATTACAGTGAGGACTGATTCTCAAGTGGAGGATCAGGGTGGCTCAAATGAGGGAATTTGAGTCAATTCTGAAATAAGGTGACTTATTTTAGGGAGTGTGATTCTTAGTCACAGGAGAAAGACTGGTTCCAGATTAGGGAAACAGGGAGACAGACCTCTAATAGGCCAGACTAAGCAAGTTGGGTGCCTTGTTTAGGGTTATTTGGAGAGTCTGAGGAGAAAGGGAAAGTAATCCCGGTTAGATCCAAAGTGATCAGGTTTAGACTGCTCAAGGGAAAGGAGCAAGTATTTTGAAAGTGTATTCCTCATAAGTTATATTTGCAACAGATTAAGAAAGTATTTTGGAGTTGGAACACCTCAACATCTATTGTAACTGTTATTTAAGTGCCTTTAAGAAGATACCACTAAGCTTTGTACATGAAATAAACTTGTTTTTGTTCTTTAAACCATCTAAGTCTCTGTCACACTCATATTCAAACTCAGTCACGATACCATCAAAAGTGAAATAAATAAAGAAAGCTTTAAAAAAGAATAAATTATCCTCTGCCTGACATCTCCACAATTGGTGGCTAGAGCTGAATAAAGCATATTTATATTGGTGGCAGCGAAGATAGTTAAATATATAATAACATAAGTGATCAAAAGGATTCCTCCTCTACCTCACCTCTTTACAATTGGTGGCAGCGGTGGGATTAAAAAGGGATTCCTCCCTGCCACAGTTCTGTACACAGCCCTTTTGCACAAGAGAGGCGGAAGGGGTGGCTGGTGGGCAGCCGAAGAAGGAAGTGTTGTAGTCTTTCAGATTTTGGTTTTCTAGATGAGGGAGACAAAATTCTGCTGTTTCCTGGGATTGCCACATCTATAACCTGAGATGTCTTATATTACCTTTGAAAACAAGTAGAGGAAATTATTAATTTATTCATCATTTTGATCACTAGTGCCTATTAGAATTGGACCCAAGAAAGATGGGGGCATGCTGGCAATCCCTTCCCTGCCCCAAAACCAATAGACTGGGATTGACTGGGAAATTTATTGGTCCTGATTCTTTCTCTGCTGGACAACTGGCCCCTGAAAAGGCCTCTGGGATGGAATGTTAGAAGCAGGGTTCCGGAGCAGAGCCATGGGGCCACCATCACTCCCTTCGGTGAATCGCTGGGTAACCAGGGATTTCTCCTTCCTGACAGGTTCATTAACATCATCTGTGAGAGACTGCAGGAGATGGCAGCACTCAGAGGAAGAAAAACTGAAGGAGGAAGACGAGAAGGAGGAATAACTGGAGGAGGAGGGAGAAGTGGCAGCCCAAAGGGCCCCTTGCCCTACGTTCTGCAAGGTCTAGTCTGAAGCACTCCAGGCACCTGGGATTCCCTGCTGGTTTCCCACCCAGGCTCTCAACTTCAACGGGGCAAAAATGAGACCGTAACTGAAACCCAGAGAGAGGAGACCTGCAAGGTTTTCAGACTGCCTGGGCACTTTCCCCCTTTCTAACCTTTCTATTCTTCATTCATTTCCTTAGTGACAGCCTCCCAGAAAGTGGTGGTGGGTCCCACTGAAGCTGAGATCACAGCAAAGGGGCTCCTGGAGTTCTTTACAATTATGGAGATGTTGCACAATCCGTGGGTCCTCAAAGATCCATCAAAGGCCTCCAAAGAAGGGCCAGGCATCAGTGAGAAAATAAGACCACAGACATCAAAAGAAGGAAGTCTTGAGCTGGTGCTAGGAAGCAAAACTGGGACCGTAACTCAAACCCAGAGAGACGGGGGCTTAGCTTTGGTGGACTGGAGAAGACTTGCAAGGTTTTCAGACTGCCTGGGCACTTTCCCCCTTTCTAACCTTTCTATTCTTCATTCATTTCCTTTTGATGGATCCTCAAAGATCCATCAAAAGCCTCCAAAGAAGGGTCAGACATCAGTGAGGAAAGAAGACCACAGACTTCAAAAGAAGGAAGCCTGGGGCTGGTGCTAGGGAGCAAAAATGGGACCGTAACTCAAACCCAGAGAGACGGGGGCTTAGCTTTGGTGGACTGGAGAGGACCTGACAGTTTTTCAGACTTCCTGGGCACTTTCCCCCTTTCTAACCTTTCTATTCTTCATTCATTTCCTTAGTGACAGCCTCCCAGAATGGGTCCCACAGAAGCTAAGATCACAGCAAAGGGGCTCCTTGAGTTCTTTACAATTATGGAGATGTTGCACGATCAGTGGGTCCTCAAAGATACATCAAAGGCCTCCAAAGAAAGTCCAGACATTAGTCGGAAAAGAAGGCCACAGACATCAGAATAAGGAAGCTTGGCCGTGGAAGGGAGCCAAGAAAAGACTCCTCCTTCCCAGTTGAGAATCCATCGATCTTGGAGATCTACCATCTCCCATTTCTTTGGAGCCCTTTGGACTTGCCCCGCTTGCCTCTCCTCCAATACGGACCTGCACCATCCAGCAGAGGACGAATGTGAGGCAAGGAAGGTAAAAAAGAAAAGAGGAGAAACAAAGCATTAAGGAGAAGAGAAAGAAAAGTGGTGTGAGAGAAAAGAAGACGGAGAGGAGAGGTAATAAAATAGCAGAAAGGAGACGCACGCTTATTTTGTGTTGCTAAAATGTGAAAGGACAGAGAAAGCTGATAAAATTTTAGCACAATCTCTGCCCTGAAGGTGCTGACTGTTTTGGCTGATGTTAATGTGTATATGTGTATGAATGCTGAAGTCAAATGTAAATTCCCCTTTGTTTGTTTACCCATTGTAGCTATAGAGTTTGTGTCTCTACTTTCTTTCTCGGTATTGACCTGTGGTATAGTCTGTCTCATTGTAAACGAAATAAAATAACCTTTTTATGCTTTTTAAAGTTTAAATAGTATTCATGACATGGATGACCTTTGGGAGCCCTGTATGGACTTTGGGGGGGGGGGTTACTTGAGGTCAGACTAGATCACCTTCCAATGACCCCTTTCGTGTTGTTTCCTTCTTTGGAGGCCTTACTCTGGTATTAAATTGCCTTCCCTGTAATAATCTCTTTTCAATGCTGATGCTGCTAGAAAAGCTTCTGATAGAAAAGAGAAGATTTTTCCCAAAACCTAAAAATTAACAATATACACTTTTTAAAAAACCATATATTTATTTCTATGTTTTCTCCGTTCTCACAGTTATACAGTACAAAGAGTGTTCACCAGCCAGCCTTTAATAAATGACATTATTATTATTATTAATAATAATAATAATAATAATGCTATTATTATTAATTATATTATTACTGGCTTTCTCAGCCAGGTGAAAGCATGAATTTTAAGCTCTGTCCTGTGTGATTAATGTGTATTTTACCTAAATGCTTTGATCTGTATGTTTTATGGAAATGAAGTTTAATGTGTGTTTGTAGAATTTTTATAGTATTTATGTATTTTTAGCTGAGCCATGGGGTAAGGCTGGTAGACATACAATTATTATTAATTATTATTAATTATTATAAAAGTTCCCATTTCACTTCAAATTGCGCATTAAAAAATACAAAATGGAAGGAAGGTGAAAGGAATAAAAAAGGTGAAAGAGAAAATTAGGAAAAAAAAGATTTAAAATCAAAAGGAAAAATTATTGCCTTATTATTATTATTATTATTATTATTATTATTATTATTATTATTATTATCTTTCTTTGCCTTGTCACGACCCAGTTTGGCCACCTTCTGTGTATCAGTTCTCTTATTAATTATGTGAGGAAACAGAGGATTTTCCGGACTTTGATGATGGGAATACTTTGTTGGGAGGTATTAGCTGGCCCTGATTCTTTCCTGTTTGGAATTTCCTTGTTTTCAGAGTGGTGTTGTTTGCAATATTTTATGTGATTCTACTGTCTGTGGCCCTGAGAAAACAGGATTTGCCAGACTTTGATGATGGGAATACTTTGTTGGGAGGTGTTAGCTGGCCCCGATTGTTTCCTGTGTGGAATTCCCCTGGTTTTAGAGATTATATTGTCCTGCATTATTCTATCCCAGTAATTATTTCATATTAAAGAAGAATCTCACTTATCCAACATTCGCTTATACAATGTTCTGGATTATCCAATGCAGTCTGCCTTTTCATAATCAATGTTTTTGTAGTCAGTGTTTTAAATTCATTGTGATATTTTAGTGGTAAATTTGTAAATACAGTACAGTAGAGTCTCACTTATCCAACATAAACAGGCCGGCAGAACGTTGGATAAGCGAATATGTTGGATGATGAGGAATTAAGGATAACCCTATTAAACATCAAATTAAGTTATGATTTAACAAATTAAGCACCAAAACATCATGTTAGACAACAAATTTGTCAGAAAAAGTAGTTCAGTACACAGTAATGCTATATAGTAATTACTGTATTTATGAATTTAGCACCAAAATATCACGATATATTGAAAGCATTGACTACAAAAATGCGTTGGATAATCCAGAACGTTGGATAAGCGAGTGTTGGATAAGTGAGACTCTACTGTAAATACTACATAGCATTACTGCGCATGGAACTACTTTTTCTGTCAAATTTGTTGTATAATATGATGTTTTGGTGCTTAATTTGTATAACGATTACCTAATTTGATGTTTAATTGGCTTTTCCTGAATCCCTTCTTGTAATCCAACATATTCACTTATCCTGCCAGCCTGTTTACGTTGGATAAGTGAGACTCAACTGTATATTTCTAATCTTATATTATCTGCTCAGAACTGGATTATATGAGGCTCCTTCTTCACAGCTGTATAAAATGCACACTGAAGTGGATTATATGGTAGTGTGGATAATCCAGTGCAAAGCAGATAATATAAGATTATAAATGGGTTATATAGCTGTGTGGAAGGGCCTTGAGTCTACACTGCCATATAATCCAGTGCAAATTAGATAATCTGTGGAAGAAGTCTAAGTGAGGCCTAAATCTGCCTGTCCCCTAACTGAAACCTGGCTGTCCCTTGGTTGCTAGGCAACAAAGTGGGCAGAGATTAGCCCTCTAAACTGGCAGCAATTGGATAAAAAAAATTATTACTCTCCCTCTAATTTGGACTTTATTTTTCTTTTCTTTTTGTTGTATCAACCTTGAGGCGTGGATGATGGGTTGTGTTGTCAAATTTTGAGGTTGGGGGGCCTGTACTTTTGTTGTTTTGTGAATTGCCGTGATGCCATTACTCTTTTATATATATAGATTTCTGGTAATGTACACAGTTTATGCAAATTATGCCAATATATGCAGATTTTATGTAAATTTTAGCCAATATATGCAAATTGTCCAGCTCCTCTAGGCGAAGAAACTGTAGCAAAAGATGGCCACTGTCAAGAGCAGGATGCCATTCATGTCGACCACTCGCTTCCAGAAAGGGTCCTCGCTTGTGTCGGTCAACTTCTGCCGCAGGGCCTCCTCCTCCGACTGGCTCAGTTTGGGGCCGCTTTGGTCCTCCAGGCCACAGAACCAGTTCAGCGCTTTACGGCCGCAGGAAGCCTCTTGATTGGTCACTGCCAGGAAAGACAAAACAAACCCACCCCCCAAATTCAATTAAGCATGGATTGGATTGCATCTCCTATGGTTCACCCGCCCAGAAGACCTTTACATTTTTATTATTATTATTATTATTATTATTATTATTATTATTATTATTATTATTATTATTATCTGCAGCTTCCATCGACTAATCTCAACAATCTTTAAAATTTTTATTATTAATAATATTATTACTATTTAAAACTATTTTTGTATCCACAATTCCCGTCCACCCATTTAGACAACCTTTAAAATTATTATTAATATTATTACTACTATTATTTAAAATTATTATATCTGTTACTCCCATCCACCAGTCTGGACAACCTTTAACATTATTATTATTATTATTATTATTATTATTATTATTATTATTATTACTACTACTATTATTTTAAATTATTATATCTTCAGCTTCCATGCACCCATCTGCACAACCTTTAAAATTAATAATAATAATAATAATACTATTATATAAATTTACTATTATACATTATCATTTAAATTATTTGTATTATAATATTTAAACGTATTATTATTATTCTCTCACACTAGAAGCAACTTGCAGTTTCTCAAGTTGCTCCTGACACGAAAAAAAAAAGATTATTATATCTGCAACTCCCATCCATTCATCTGCACAACTTTTAAAATAATTCCTCCTCCTCCTCCTCTTCCTTGTTGTTATTATATAAATGTACTATTATATATTAGCAATTAAAATTATTCTTATTATATTATTTAAACATTATTTATTATTTTTATAATTTAAATGTATTATATATTATTACCATTAAAATGTATTGTTATTATCTCCCATGATTCACCCACTCAGAAGACCTTTATATTATTATTATTATTATTATTATTATTATTATTATTATTATTATTATTATTCCTGTATTATGCTGCTTTCCTTTACTCCATTATTTGGCCTTTAAAGATTCGAATCCATGTGGAGCAGTCAGATATTGTTATTTTTCTTCTGCCTTTTTACTTCTTATTGTGTTGCCTTTCTTCTAAATCATATTCTGAATCTATTTGGAGTATCCAGATTTTGTTGTAATAATAATAATAATAACTCTCAATAATACTATAATAACAACAACAATGCCTCAGACTATATATCTATTAGTCACACTGCACCTCCCATCATCTACCCATACTTGAAGACCTTTAATTTATTATGATTATGATGATGATGATGATGATGATGATGATTCTATTGGTTGAATTGTGACTCCCATCATCCACTCATCATCACAGAACGATTTCTCCCCCTGTCTAATTTGCATAAATGTGCATAAATATAATCGGTCAGTTTACGCGTTTGGTCCTGGTAGATGGTCTCTTCCTCCTTGTCCCCTTCCTCCTCAGCGTCCAAGTCAATCCGTTCTTCTGTCCGGTTGCGGAGGGACCAGCAGAGGCGATACAGCTGGAAATGAGGAAATGGGGATTTAGGGTTAGGAAGTTAGGGTTAGAATTAAGGTTAGAGAGTTAGAGGTAAGGTTAGAATTGGATTTAAGGTTGGAGCTAGAGTTAGAAAGAGTTAGCGGATAAGAATTAGGGTTAGCCTTCGAGTTGGAGAGTTCGAATTAGGGTTAGAGGATAAGAATTACGGTTGGCATTACGGTTAGAGTTAGCCTTGGAGTTAGCAATAGGGTTTGTCTTAGAGCAGTAGTTCTCAACCTGTGAGTCCCCAGGTGTTTTGGCCTACAAGTCCCAGAAATCCCAGCCAATTTATCAGCTGTTAGGATTTCTGGGAGTTGATGGCCAAAACAGCTAGGGACCCACAGGTTGAGAACCATTATCTTAGAGTTAGGGTTAGAGAGTTTGAATTAGAGTTAGGGTTAGAGATGGAGGATAAGCATTAGGTTTAGCCTTAGGGTTTGAGTTAGAGACAGCGATAGGGTTAGAGAGTTCAAATTAGGGGTAGAGATAGGGATGGACTTAGCGTTAGAGAGTATTGGAGTAAGCAATAGGGTTTGTCTAACTAACTTAGTCTCTAACTAAGACTAACCCTATTGCTAACTCCGATGCTCTGCAAGTATAACTCTAACGCTAGTTTGAGTTAGAAAACATTGCAGTTAGCAATAATAATAATAATAATAATAATAATAATAATAATAATAATAATAACAACAACAACAACAACCCTGCTGGGATCTGTGCGCATCATCTGAAAATACATCACACAGTCCTAGACACTTGGGAAGTGTTCAACTTGTGATTTTGTGATATGAAATCCAGCATATCTATCTTGTTTGCTGTGTCATAATAAAATAATAATATTTATTTCTTGCCCGCCTATCCTCATGGCTCAAGGCAGGTCACAACATTGCTAAAACACACATTCACCTAAAACATTCTTTAAAATACACATATTAAAATGTATTTCCACAAAATACACAAAACAGAGATTAAACATAAGATGCAAGTATAAAATTCGCCATTAAAACTGGGTAGGCTTGCTGGAAGAGATAGGTCTTCACTTGTGTCTTAAATTGCTACAGCTTATCTAGCTGTGGGACCTCTACCGGCAGGTCATTCCACAGTCTAGAGGCAGCTGATGAAAAGGTCCTCTGGGTGGTGGTTGCCAGTCGGGTTTTGGCTAGTCGGAGCACACGCTCCACAGAGGACCTCAATGTTCGACACAAATTATTCTGTGTTCGACACAGAAGAAGGTAACCTGGACCCAAAGAAGGGCTTTAAAGGTCAAAACTAACACCTTATACTTTGCCCAGAAACTCATTGGCAGCCAGTGGAGTGATAGGTGTAATATGCTCCCTCCTAGATGTTCCTGTAACCAATCTGGTTGCCCTATTTGAACTAGTGGAGTTTCTGAACTTGATACCAAGGTAGCCCAATGGAAAGCCCATTACAGAAGTCCAACCTTAAGGTTACCAGCACGTGCACCGCCATCTTCAGGTCCTCCAAATCTAGGAAGGGGTGCAGCTAGCGTATCAGCCACAGCTTAGTCTTAGAATAAGCATTAGTCTTAGAGTTAGGGTTAGAGATAGAGTTACTTAGAGAGCATTGGAGTTAGCAATAGAGTTAGTCTTAGAGAGTTCGAATTAGGGTTAGAGATGGAGTTTGAGTTAGACTTAAAGGTAGAGAGCATTAGGAGTAGTCTTAGAGTTAAGGTTAGAAATAGAGGGTTAGCCTTAGAGGTAGGGTTAGAGTAAGAGATAAAATTAGGTTAGAATTAGAACAGTAGGGTTAAGGATAGGGTTAGAACTAGGGTTAGGATTAGAAAGCCTTAGGGTTAGGGTTAGAGTAAAAAAAAATTGAGTTACAATTAGAATGACATTTAGGATTATAGCTAGAGTTGGGTCAGAGAGTTAAAATTAAGGTTGTAGCATTAGTGCATTAGGGTTAGAGAGGCCTCTTAGACCAGGGTCTGGAGCAGACTCACATGGATGTCGTCAATGGGCTTAGTAAGGAAGGAGGTGGTTAGAATGATGGCGATGGAGATGGTGAAGAGGAGCATGGCGAAGTAGTGGTAGTGGACCTTACAGATGATGTCAGGACAGTTGCTGGGATGGACGCAGCTCCCTGTCCCGAAGATGAACTCTGTGATCATCCGGGAAAGGCCTATCAGGAGGCCCAGCACCAGACCACAGAAGGCCCCCTGCAGATAGAGTTGAAAGGTCAGCAGAGAACCAGTCAATAAAGGTTGAGAAGGAGTCCATCGGAGAAAGGAGAGATCAATAGAAACAGAATGTTTGAGAAGTAGTACACTGGAGAAATCAATAGTAATGATGTTTTTAAAAAGCCAATGGGAGGACAAGATCAATAGAACTCAGTCATGTTCAAGAAGGAGTTGATTGGAGAATGAGATCAATAGGAACCGATAGATTAGAGGACGAGATCAATAGAAACGAATAATGTTCTAGAATGAGTCAACCAGAGGACAAGATTAGTAGGAACTGATAGATTGGAGGACGAGATCAATAGAAACCAATAATGTTCAAGGAGTTAAGAAGAGAATGAAATCAATAGGAACCAATAGACTGGAGGGGAAAGATCAATAGAAACCAATAATATTTGAGAAGAAGTAGATTGGAGAGATCAATAGTAATAATATTTGGGAAGGAGTCCATGGGAGGACAGAAGGACAGGATCAATAGAACTTCATCATGTTCAAGGAGTTGATCGAACATAGAGATCAATAGTGTCCAAGAAGGAGTTGGTTGGAGGACAAGATCAATTGGAAGATGAGATCAATAGAAACCAATAGTGTTTGAGAAGAAGTGGACTGGAGAGATCAATAGTATTCAATAATGTTCAGGAAAGATTCAGTGGGAGAACAAGATCAATAGGAACCGATAGCTTAGAGTAAAAATCAATAGAAACTAATAATGTTTGAGAAGAAGTCAATTGGAGGAAGATTAAATCAACGGAAACTGATAGTATTTGAGAAGGAATCGATCAATGGATACCAATAGGTCAGAGTATATAAATGGAAACTAATAATATTTTGGAAGGAGTCAATCTGAGGAAAACAAAATAATAAAAAAGCAATAATGTTCAAGAAAGAGTTGAGATCAATGAAAACCTATAGACTGGAGGATGAGATCACTAGAAACCAATAATGGTCAAGAAGTCAATCAGAGGAAGGCAAAATCGATAGAAACCAATAGATCGTAGGATGAGAACATTATAAAAACCAATAATTCCTACCTCTGATCTACTCCTCTATTGATTTTTATTGATCCCTCTCTCCTATCTATCTTGATTTCTATTTATCTCTTCCTCCTGTCTATTGATTTCTATTGAGCTCGTCCTCCAACTTCTTGAATATAGCTTTCCATTGATCTTGTCATCCTTTCCTATCGATCCCTCCTTCCGATCGACTCCTTTCGTGTTGATCTCTCCCTCCAATCAACTTCTTTCCTATTGATCTCGCCTTTCGATCAACTCTTTCCTTATCCATCTCTCCTTTCAATCGACTCCTTTCCTATCCATCTCTTTCAATTGACTCCTTTCCTATTGATCTCCCCTTTGATCGACTCCATCTTTCCTATCTCTCCATCCCTCCCATCAACTTCTTTCCTATTGATCTCTTCCTTTGATAAACTCCTTTTGTATCAATTTCTCCTTCTGATCAACTACTTTTGTATCAGTCTCTCCTTCCAATCAACTCCTATTGATTTCTTCCCAATAGAGTCCTTTCCTATCAAACTCTCCCATCAACCGACTCCTTCTTTCCTATCAATCTCTCCCTCTGACCAACTCCTTTTTTATTGATCTCTCACTCCAATCTATTATTTCCTTCATATCAATCTCTCCTTCTGATCTGGGGTTGTTGTATGTTTTCCGGGCTGTATGGCCATGTTCTAGAAGTATTCTCTCCTGACATTTCGCCCACATCTATGGCAGGCATCCTCAGAGGTTGTGAGATCTTCTGATCTATTTTTTCTTTGCTATTGATCTCTGATTAACTCCTTCCTTATTGATCTCTTCCTCCGATTGACTCCTTCTTTCATATATATCACTCTGTCTGATCTATACCTTTTTCCTATTGATCTTTCCTTCCAATCAACTCCGTTTGTATTGGTTTTTCCATCCGATCGATCAAGTCTTTATCAACTTGGGTCTGTCCCTCACCGTCTCATTGACTCTCTTGCACGAGATGGCCAGGACGAAGACGGCCGTGATCGGAGGCCCCAAGTAGCTGGTGACGGACTGGATGTAGTCAAGGAGCTGCCCGCTTTGGGCCTGCTGGATGACCGGGACCCAAAGGATGCTCAGGATGATCAGGATCACAATGAAGACCCTGAAAATGGGGAAAATGGGGGGGGGGGGTGAGTTTATGGGATTTGTAGCAAGGTAATGTGACAGTGGTGGTGACGGGGGTCCCCTCTTGTTACACCTTCCAACGATCATGAGCTCCTTCTCCTTGGCCTTGGTCCGGATCTTGGTGTAGATGTCCATCGTGAAGAGAGTGCTGGCACTGTTGAAGATGGAAGTCAAGGAGGACATCAAGGAGGCCAACATCACCGACAGCATCAGACCTCGCAAACCTGTCATTCAAGGATTAAATGATATCAAATAATAAGAACAAAATGTAACAATAATTACATAATAATTAGCATGATGCTAATTAATAATAAAATTTAATATTGTAATAATGAGTATGATAACAATTAAGAATTATTATTATTATTGATAATACAGTAGAGTCTCACTTATCCAACATGAACGGGCTGTCAGAATGTTGGATAAGCAAATATGTTGGATAATAAGGAGGCATTAAGGAAAAGCCTATTAAACATCAAATTAGGTTATGATTCTACAAATTAAGCACCAAAACATCATGTTAGACAACAAATTTGGCAGAAAAAGTAGTTCAATACGCAGTAATGCTATGTAGTAATTACTGTATTTATGAATTTAGCACCAAAATATCACGATATATTGAAAACATTGACTACAAAAATGCGTTGGATAATCCAGAACATTGGATAAGCGAGTGTTGGATAAGTGAGACTCTACTGTAATAGGAAGACATACTATAAATGCAACAAATATCAAAAGAATTTATGAGATATAATAGTAAAATAATTATAAAAATATGACAATCATGATATAAATAATAAAATAAATTATAAAAATTCAATAATATAAATAATAGAAGAATTGTAAAATATAATAGTGATATAAATGAAATTAATTATAAAAGTACCATGATAATGTAAATATTAATAAAAAATATAAAATATTATAATAATATAAATAATATGAAGAAAACAATTATCAAATATAATAGAAGTAATAATAAGTAAAATAATCCTCCTCCTCACCATTGGGCATGAGCCTGACCACCATCAAGGGGTAAGCGATGTTGGAGCAGCCCACCTTCGTCTCGCAGACATCCCAGCACTTGTCAGGGTCGATGCAGGCCACTTCATCTGTGGGAGATAGATATAAATATAGATAGTCCTGAGTGCGAATCTAGATATCATTATTATCATCTTTCGCCCTTAAGAGAACCAATTTTAAGAACCCATTCATTCATTCACAAGAACCCATCAATTCATAAAATCCATCCATTTATTGTCCTGCCCCTTTAAGAGCCCATTCATTCATAAAACGTGTCCATTCTCCTTCCCCTTTAAGAACCCATTCATTGATAAAACCTGTCCATTCTCCTTCCCCTTTAAGAACCCATTCATTCACAAAATCCATTCATAAGATCCATCTGTCCATTCTCTTTCCCCTTTAAGAACCCATTCATTGATAAAACCTGTCCATTCTCCTTCCCTTTTAAGAACCCATTCATTCACAAAATCCATTCATAAGATCCATCTGTCCATTCTCCTTCCCCTTTAAGAACCCATCCATACGAATGTCCTGAGTGTTTATTAGGCATGTGCGATCGATTAAAAATGTTTCAAAATGTATTACAAAATTACATTTCTAAAGTATTTCTATGGTATTGTTAGTAAAAAAAAAATTGTTACTATAACGAGAGTACTGAAATTTTGTTACTTTTTAATTATAATAATTGCACAAGTGGGGAGACTTCAGGGGCTCCTTTCATAAAGACCCACCGATTCATAAGACCACTCCATGCACTTCTTCCTGAATCCTTTCTTCTTCCTTCCCGAGTTACCTGTGTAGAGGATGCGGCTGATCATCCCTGGCATCACCATCAGAAACATGGGCAGCAGCTTCAGGTATCCACACAGGATGCAGCCCCCTTTGACGTGAGACATGCTCTTGGCAGACAGGCACCGCTGCACAATCACCTGCAGCACACAGGAGGAGAGAGGCATCATTGTTATAATATAAAATAATAATAATATAAAATAATAATAATAATAATAATAATAATAATACAAAGCACAGCAGACAAAAAAATCAGTACAAGAAAACCGCACTACAAACTAGAGCTGACACCTGGCACAACAAAACACTGCATGGAAAGTTCCTTGACAAAATTGAAGGAAAAGCTGATAAGGAGAAGACCTGGCTCTGGCTCACGAATGGGACCCTGAAGAAGGAGACAGAAGGCCTGATCCTTGCAGCCCAGGAGCAAGACATCAGGACAATGGCAATTCAGGCCAAGATCGAAAAATCAGCTGATGACCCAAAATGCAGACTGTGCAAGGAAACCGACGAAACCATTGATCATATCCTCAGCTGCTGTAAGAAAATCGCACAGACAGACTACAAACAGAGGCACAACTCTGTGGCCCAAATGATTCATTGGAACTTATGCCTCAAGTACCACCTCCCAGCAGCAAAGAACTGGTGGGATCACAAACCAGCAAAAGTATTGGAAATTGAGCACGCAAAGATACTGTGGGAGTTCCGAATCCAGACTGACAAAGGTCTGGAACACAACACACCAGACCTCACAGTTGTGGAAAAGAAAAAGGTTTGTATCATTGATGTTGCCATCCTAGGTGACAGTCGCATTGACGAAAAACAACAGGAAAAACTCAGTCGCTATCAGGACCTCAAGATTGAACTTCAAAGACTCTGGCAGA
The DNA here is from genome assembly GCF_035594765.1 of Anolis carolinensis. Taxonomy (NCBI): domain Eukaryota; kingdom Metazoa; phylum Chordata; class Lepidosauria; order Squamata; family Anolidae; genus Anolis; species Anolis carolinensis. The sequence continues at coordinate 250,998,826 of NC_085844.1, read as the reverse complement.
AACGAGTGCAGGTGGTCCCGGTGGTGATCGGCACACTGGGTGCTGTGCCAAAAGATCTCAGCTGGCATTTGGAAAAAATAGACATTGACAAAATTACAATCTTCCAACTGCAAAAGGCCACCTTACTGGGATCTGCGCGCATCATCCGAAAATACATCACACAGTCCTAGACACTTGGGAAGTGTTCGACTTGTGATTCTGTGATACGAAATCCAGCATATCTATCTTGTTTGCTGTGTCATAATAAAATAATAATAATAATAATAACAACAACAACAACAACAACAATGGAGTACTTCCTCATTCCTTTCTGCACACTGCTGGAAGTTTTTATGGTGTAAATTAGTTAAATTAGCCTCTGGGCATAAAGCAGTACCTACATTTTCTACTCGACAGATGCAATTGTCATTCAAGTTGCTTAGGTCAACAACAAGCTAGGCTATTTAATAGTCAGGAGCTCAATCCGACCCAGGCTGGCTTCAAACTCATGACCTCTCAATCAGTAGTGATTTATTGCAGCTGGCTACTAACCAGCTGCAACACAATATTCCACAGGTATATACACTCCACTTGCTTGATTACCATCACATTCTCTGAAGGTGTTACATAGTCTTCTGGTCTTTTATGTGACCATAGTGCTCGCCAGGTCAACTTCTGAGAAACCCGATCCAATGCTTTTTCAAGGTCAAGGAATGCAAAGTGCAGTGGTTTCTTTTATTCCGGATGTTTTTCCATGAGTAAAACATCTTGGGTTGATTTCCACAACTCGAGACATTCTTTGTAGTGGGAACCTTGTGAACAGTTTATATAACTGAGAGAGGAGTGTAATGGGAAGATAGTTGCTAAAGTTTTCTGCATCTCCGTTCTCCATTAGAAGTATGGTTTCAGACGTTGTCCAATCTTTAAATAACATGGCATTGCATAAAACAATATAACAGCCTAGTATAATATTATAGTATACTAGCTGTGCCCGGCCACGCGTTGCTGTGGCGTATGGGAATTCTTTGTTAGGTAGGTGGAATAACAGTGAATAGCTTTGTAGCCTGAAAGCCTGTCCATTTTCTTATGTGAATCCTTGTTTGATGAGGTGGAATAGAAAGGAATAGGCATGCTGCTTGGAAGGTTAGGTAGTTGCCTTTTAGGGGAATGTTTTTTTGGGGTGGTAGAATTGTAATGAATAGCCTCGGTGGTTCAAAGCCTGGGTGCTTGCTACCTAGGGGAAATCTTTGAGCGAGCCGATCCTGGGCAGCCATGCTGTCCCGAAAAATACTTTGAGTTCTGCACGCATGCGTATATTGCCTGTTGTGGGTTTTGGCCTTTTTTTGGTGTTGTGATTGTGTTTTTTGTGTGATTGTGTTATATCTTACTGGAGGCAGGGATGATGAATTGTGTTGCCAATTTTAGAGTTTGGGGGGTGTTGGGTTTTGTTGTTTTGTGAGTCGCCGTGATGCCAAAAGCCTTTTATATATATAGACTAGCTTTGCCCGACCACACGTTGTTGTGGCTTATGGGAATCATAATATAATATAATATAATATAATATAATATAATATAATATAATATAATATAATATAATATATTGTATATACATATAATATTGAGAATAATATTATAATGTAATACAGTATAATAATAATACACTATTTAAATTGTATATTATGTATTACATATAATATTACTAATAATATTGCATTATAGTCGTATAGTAAAACATAGTAATATATAATGCTTATATTGTGCTATGCTAGTAATATAATATATTGTATGTACATATAACTTGTAAGCCACCCTAAGTCCCCTTCGGGGTGAGAAGGGCGGGATATAAATGTCGTAAATAAATAAATAACAATAATCTATATATATAAAAGGATAAAGTTGTTTGCGCAGTGACTATAACAACAAAACTAAACATCCCAGAAATACGAAATTTGGCAACACAATGCAAAAGGCTTGCCTCCAGGTTACAACAACACAACCACACCACAAAACCACAATCCAGACCCACAAAACTCACAACAACGCATCATGCGATAACAACACAACTAAACGCCCCAGAAATACAAAACTTGGCAACACAATGCAAAAGCCTTGCCTCCCAGTTGTAACAACACAACCACACCACAAAACCACACAGGACCCACAAAACTCACAACAACGCATCATGACTATAACAACACAACTAAACGCCCCAGAAATACGAAACTTGACAACACAACGCAAAAAGCCTTCCCTCCAGGTTGTAACAACACAACCACACCACAAAACCACAATCCGGACCCATAAAACTCACAACAACGCATCGTGACTATAACAACACAACTAAATGCCCCAGAAATATGAAACTTGGCACACAACTAAACACCCCAGAAATACGAAACTTGACAACACAACGCAAAAAGCCTTCCCTCCAGGTTGTAACAACACAACCACACCACAAAACCACAATCCGGACCCATAAAACTCACAACAACGCATCATGACTATAACAACACAACTAAATGCCCCAGAAATATGAAACTTGGCACACAACTAAACACCCCAGAAATATAAAACTTGACAACACAACGCAAAAGCCTTGCCTCCCGGTTGTAACAACACAACCACACCACAAAACCACAATCCGGACCCACAAAACTCACGACAATGCATCGTGACTATAACAACACAACTAAACGCCCCAGAAATACGAAACTTGGCACACAACTAAACGCCCCAGAAATACAAAACTTGGCAAAACAATGCAAAAGCCTTGCCTCCCATTTGTAACAACACAACCACACCACAAAACCACAATCCGGACCCACAAAACTCACAACAATGCATCATGACTATAACAACACAACTAAACGTCCCAGAAATACGAAACTTGGCACACAACTAAACGCCCCAGAAATACAATACTTGGCAAAACAATGCAAAAGCCTTGCCTCCCATTTGTAACAACACAACCACACCACAAAACCACAATCCGGACCCACAAAACTCACAACAATGCATCATGACTATAACAACACAACTAAATGCCCCAGAAATACAAAACTTGGCAAAACAATGCAAAAGCCTTTCCTCCCAGTTGTAACAACACAACCACACCACAAAACCACACTGGACCCACAAAACTCACAACAACGCATCATGACTATAACAACACAACTAAACGCCCCAGAAATACGAAACTTGGCCACACAACACAAAAGCATTCCCTCCCAATTGTAACAACACAACCACACCACAAAACCACAATCCGGACCCACAAAACTCACAACAGTGCATCGTGACTATAACAACACAACTAAACGCCCCAGAAATACAAAACTTGGCAACACAACACAAAAGCCTTGCCTATCAGTTGTAACAACACAACCACACCACAAAACCACAATCCGGACCGACAAAACTCACAACAACGCATTGTGACTATAACAAATACAAAATTTGACAACACAACTCATCCACCTCCCCAATCCCTACATTCACACTTGGCCTCCAAAAAAACAATTACAATAATAACAATGACAACAACAACAACAATAAGAATCAACACCATCACAGGCAAGAAACAGCCAGGCACTGAGGCTGAGAGGCCAGTCAGTGCTACACTGGGCCTCCAAAAAACAATACAGTAGCATCTAACTTATCCAACCTTCATGACCACTACAACAACAATAATAATAAACACCTACACAGGCAAAACAAAAAGAAGACTATTGTACCACAATAAAAATATAAACCGCACTCTGCAGAATCAGACATTACAACTAACAACAAACAAAAGACAACAGGGATCTCAAGCAATTATCAATCAACACAAAAATTGAAGAAGGTAACAGACTTCAAATACTACTACTAATGTGAGTATAAAGAAGGTGGAGGTCACAGCATAAATACAACCTAATGCAGACTGACCAACACCACCAGACTAAGCCACAGCAACGCGTGGCCGGGCACAGCTAGTATAGTAATAATGCTATATAATATAATACAGACTAACAATATAGTATAATATAGTAACATAGCACGATAATATATCATATATATTTATGTATCTACTGACCTGGTCTGTGCACCAGTACCAAAGGGACAAGATGGTGAGGCCAAAGACCATTCCTGGCCAAGGCAGATCTCCATTGATGGGATCCCGGAAGATGCTGAAGGCGTCCGGACGCGGCATGTAGCACGTTTCGGAGATGTTGGCGGTGGCCTCGGTGAGCTTCGGGATGGCCTTCATGTACTTCTCCCTGAACTGCTCATAGCCCCCCACTTCGTTGAAGGCTGCATTGAGAGGTACATGAAACAAACTCAATGAGAAAGTGGCATCCAAGTCTAGGGAGCAGTGGCTCCACTGTTGGATCTATTACATTATTACTATTATCATTATTATTGATTATTATTATAGATGTGTTATCGAAGGCTTCCGTGGCTGGAATCACTGGGTTGTTGTGAGTTTTTCACGCTGTATGACCATGTTCCTGCAGCATTCTCTCCTGGCATTTCACCTGCATCTGTGGCCAATGGCACCTTCAGAGCTTTGCTCTGAATTCTGTTGGAAATGAGGCAAGTGGGGTGTATATATACCTATGGAATAATATCCAGTGTGGGAAAAAGAACTCTTGTCTGTTTAAAGCAAGTGTGGATGTTGCAATTATCAAGCTTGATTAGCATTGAGTAGCCATGATGCTGCAAAGCCTGGCTGTTGTAGCCTGGGGGCATCCTTTGTTTGGGAAGTGTTAACTGGCCCTTCTTTGTTTGCTGTCTGGAATTCACGTTTCTGGGTGATATTCTTTATTTACTATCTTGATTCTTGATTTCCAGAAACAGTAAAACTCCAGACAGCTAGCAATCAAGGGCCAGTTGACACCTTCCAAACAGAGAGTGCCTCCAGGCAACAGGCACCAGGCTACCGCTATGCAAACATGCTCATTGATTGACTTTGCAGCTTCCTGGCTACTCAATGCTATTCAAGCTTGCTAATTGCAATATTCACACTTGTTTTGTCAGACAAGAGTTCTTTTTCCCATCCTGGACAATATTCCACAGATATATCATATATTCAACTTGCCTCACTGCCAAGAGACACCTGAAGATGCCATTGACCACAGATGCAGGTGAAACGTCAGGAGAGAATGCTTCTGGAACATGGCCATACATCCGAAAAACTCACAGCAACCCATTATTATATATTATTGTTATATTTTATATTATTATTATATTTAAAGGCTGTGGTAGAGTGGAAAGAAAAGTGTCAGTGTTTGGATCTGTTATTATATTATTATTATTATTATTATTATTATTATTATTATTATTATTATTATTGACACAACGATGTTGTATGACACAGCAAACAAGATAGTCATGCTGGATTTCGTTTCACAAAATCACAAGTCGAACACTTCCCAAGTGTCTAGGACTGTGTGATGTATTTTCGAATGATGCGTGCAGATCCCAGCAGGGTGGCCTTTTGCAGTTGGCAGATCGTAATTTTGTCAATGTCTATTGTTTCCAAATGCCGGCTGAGATCTTTTGGCACGGCACCCAATGTGCCCATCACCACCGGGACCACCTGCACTGGTTTCTGCCAGAGTCTTTGAAGTTCAATCTTGAGGTCCTGATAGCGGCTGAGTTTTTCCTGTTGTTTTTCACCAATGCGACTGTCACCTGGGATGGCGACATCAATTATCCAAACCTTGTTCTTTTCCACAACTGTGATATCTGGTGTGTTGTGTTCCAGAACTTTGTCAGTCTGGATTCGGAAGTCCCACAGTATCTTTGCGTGTTCATTTTCCACGACCTTTGCTGGTTTGTGATCCCACCAGTTCTTTGCTGCTGGGAGGTGGTACTTGATGCATAAGTTCCAATGGATCATTTGGGCCACACAGTTGTGCCTCTGTTTGTAGTCTGTCTGTGCAATTTTCTTACAGCAGCTGAGGATATGATCAATGGTTTCGTCAGCTTCCTTGCACAGTCTGCATTTTGGGTCATCAGCTGATTTTTCGATCTTGGCCTTCATTGCCTTTGTCCTGATGTCTTGCTCCTGGGCTGCAAGGATCAGGCCTTCTGTCTCCTTCTTCAGGGTCCCATTCGTGAGCCAGAGCCAGGTCTTCTCCTTATCAGCTTTTCCTTCAATTTTGTCAAGGAACTTTCCATGCTATGTTTTGTTGTGCCAGTTGTCAGCTCTAGTTTGTAGTGTGGCTTTCTTGTACTGGTTTTTTGTCTGCTGTGCTTTGAGGAGTTTCTGATTTTTGACTTCAATCAAAGCAGGTTCTTCACTTTGCTTGACATATTCTGCCAGGGCATGTTCTTCTTCTTTGACTGCTTGTTTGACTTGTAAGAGTCCTCTGCCCCCTGATCTTCTAGGCAGATATAGCCGGTCAACATCACTGCGAGGGTGCAGTGAGTGATGAATGGTCATGAGTTTTCTTGTTTTTCTGTCCAAATTGTCCAGTTCCATCTGTGTCCAGTTTATAATGCCAGCAGTATATCTTATGACAGGCATGGCCCAGGTGTTTATGGCCTTGATGGTGTTGCCTCCATTGAGCTTCCTTTTGAGAATTTTTCTGACCCTTTGTGTGTATTCTTTACTGACCACAGTCTTCACATGTTCATGCTTGATGTTGTCCAGCTGTAATATGCCCAGATATTTATAGGCCTCTGGCTGGTGACACTTTATTGTTTGGCCATTGGGCATATTTATGCCCTCACTTTCAATGATTTTTCCTTTCTTCAATGCCACTGTCGAACATTTGTCCAAACCAAACTCCATGTTGATATCAGTGCTAAAAATTCGGACAGTGTTAGTCAGAGACTGGATTTCAGTTTTCATTTTTCCATACAGCTTCAGGTCATCCATGTACATCAAATGTGAAATTTTGTGAGAATTCTTAGATGTTTGATAGCCGAGATTTGTTTTTTGTAAGATTGTTGACAGAGGGATCATGGTGATAATGAAAAGCAGAGGGGACAATGAGTCTCCCTGGAAAATTCCTCTCCTGATGTTGACAAGTCCATAGCTTTCATTTCCAACAAACAGTTCAGTTTTCCAGTGCTCCATCATGTTTTCAATGAAGGTGCCAACGTTTTTACAAATCCCGATGGCGTCCAGGCACTTGATGATCCAGCTGTGTGGGAGTGAGTCAAAGGCCTTTTTGTAGTCAATCCACGTCATGTGAAGATTAGCTTTTCGGCTCTTACAGTTCTCCAGAATCATTTTGTCAATCAATAGCTGGTCTTTTGTGCCCCTGCTTTTCCGTTTGTTGCCTTTCTGTTCATCTGGCAAGATGTTTTTTTCTTCAAGATAGTCTTGAATTCTGTCAGCTATGATGCCAGTCAGTAGTTTAAACATAGTGGGCAGACACGTTATTGGCCTGTAGTTTCCTGATGCTGCTCCTTTTGCTGGATCCTTTTGTATCAGGTAAGTTCTTCCAGTTGTTAGCCATTCACTGATACTTCCTTTCTGCAGCATCTCATTGAATTGTTGGGCCATTTTTCCATGTAAACTAATCAGATGTTTGAGCCAAAATCCATGAAGTTGATCACTACCAGGCGATGTCCAGTTCTTGACTTTTTGCACTCGTTTGCTGATCATTTCAGTTGTTATTTCCATCTGTTCCATTTTGTTCTGTGAGAATTTTCCTTCAAACTCCTTTATCCACCCAGCGTTTTTGTTGTAGTTCTTATTATTTTCCCAAAGCTCTTTCCAGAACTTCGTTGTTGCAGTTTTCTCTGGCTTTATGGTTACTGTGTCTGTTGTTTGGTTCAGACTCTGGTAGAACCATCTTTGGTCTGATTGAAACAGTTGATTTTGTCTGTTCTGGATGATTCTGGCTTCATATCTTTCAATTTTTCTGGCTGTTGCTGTAATTTGTTCTTTCACAATTTCCAAAGCTTCTTCAATTTTTCTAGTGTTCAGCCAGTACTTTCGGATCAGGTATTGCTTGATTTTGTCATTCTTCAGTTTCTTCTCTTTCATATTTTTCAGGTTACTTGCATCTGATCTAAGCTTTTTGATTTTCAACTCCAGCCTGACCTTCCACTTTGGTTTTCCAGTCGATTTTCTTTGGGGCTGCCTTGGTTGTAGGAGCCCAAGTTCTTCTGTTACTATCACTGCTGCACTGTAGGCAAACTGGTTATTATTATTATTATTATTATAGATTATTTATATTTTATGTTATACAGTAGAGTCTCACTTATCCAACATAAACGGGCCGGCAGAATGTTGGATAAGGGAATATGTTGGATGATAAGGAGGGATTAAGGAAAAGCCTATTAAATGTCAAATTATGTTATGATTTTACAAATTAAGCATCAAAACATCATGTTATACAACAAATTTGACAGAAAAAGTAGTTCAATATGCAGTAATGCTATGTAGTAATTACTGTATTTATGAATTTAGCACCAAAATATCACGATGTATTGAAAACATTGACTACAAAAATGCGTTGGATAATCCAGAACATTGGATAAGCGAGTGTTGGATAAGTGAGACTCTACTGTATTTTACATTAGTATTAGAGTTTATATTTCTATTTTTATATTGCTATCGTATTTTATATTTCTATATTATTATTATTATTTATATGTACATTATTATTTCTTTACATCTACAGTACAAATGCACATTTGGTCCATGTGTCTGGGATTTGTCTCTGAATATTGAGGTCTTCCCAAGGGTCTAGGATATTAGAGTTATTTATTTATTATTATTGTCATTATTATTATTATTAATGTCTTACCGAATATAGCAAGGATGACGGACCCCACCAACATGATGGCGGTCTGCAAGGTGTCCGTGTAGATGACCGCAGCTAAGCCTCCTAATAACAGATTTAAATAGGGAGAAATATGTGTGAAAGGGGTTCCAAAAGGGTCATCTAGTCTGACCCCTTCCTATGCAGGAATGCACTACTAAAACCTCCCAGCAGAGGCCCAGACATCTGTTCCAAGAAAGATACCCTTACCCGTAATGGTGTAGAGGGCTGTAATGGCCAGCAGCATGATGATGGCCACGTAGATGTCCAGCCCCATGGCCAACTTGATGAAAATAGCCCCTGAGAAGATGTCTGACTGGGAAAATATTAGGGAAATTATTATTATTATTATTATTATTATTATTATTATTATTATTGACACAACGACACAGTATGACACAGCAAACAAGATAGATATTGTTATGGTTGAGCCTTCGGGCTCCGGTAATGAAAGAAGGGGTCGTAAGACTCCTCGAGAGTCAGACACTCTCGAGGAGCGTGAAAGGAAACGGCTCCGGGATTTGTTTGCAGAGCCGACAGATGAGGACTCATTTGAGGGTTTTTCTCAGGGTTTGGAGGAAGAGGTGGCCAGCGCGGAGGAGGATGATATGGAATGGACTCGTGTGAGGGAGAATTTGGGTGTTGGGGAAACAGGCAATGAAAGCATGGGAGGTGATTGACGGGTTGCAGGATCAGACCCATGGACTGGTTGGAGGGATGGAGCGGGATCCACAGCTGGGGATGCTGTGGGGCGTAGTCGAAGGTGCTTAAGCTCTGATGAGGATGATGATGTTGGGGCGTCTGGAATTGGGATGGCAGCTGACAGCGATGATGAGCTTGAACTGTGATAAAATGGGGTTTGGGACCAATGTCTAATTGCGTTGGGTAAGGTAATCTGGACGGACGCTTGGGCTCTTGCTGGGGAATTTCCTGAAGACGGGTGTGTTTCATTACTGGATACGTAAGTTTACCAAGGACGGGGCATTGACGGCGGGAGGAACTGTGTGGGGTTTTTCTCTGTGCAACTTGTGTTTAATCTTGATAGCTTGGACCTCCATCGTCTTTTTGACGGGCAATATCTACTTTCACTGGATTGACGCTGGACTGACTGACTACGATTCCGGATTAACCCTTCTGCTGACTATCGGTGTGACCTTTGGATTCCTTGACGACTACGCTTGGCTTTTGATCTTCTGGACTGGATTGGGACCCTGCTGACTGCCGTTACCCTAAACCTGAATCTTGACTACAACCACGCTCTCGTTCGCTGCAGGAAGGAGTAAACAAGCCTGGTTTACTCCCCTGCTGTTCCTGAGTAGCAGAGAGGAATCTGCCGCCAGTCTTTTGTTTACATTCCAACTCCTGTTGATTCTCTTTTGTTTGCATTGTTTGCCAAGCTGAAGTAAGCTCTTTGATTTAATCCGGATTATACTCCTGTTTAACCCGGTTTTTCCCTTTGAACTGTTTAAGCTCAAACTGAGCTGCTTTTTGGTTATTTAGCACACTGAAGTCAAGTGTTTGCCCTGTTCTTTGTTCCTTACGGGCGTTTTTAGTTCTGTAACCTCAATAAACTGAGTTTTGTTTTACTTGCTGGCGTTCTGTCTATGACAGATATGCTGGATTTTGTATTGTTATTATTATTATTATTATTATTATTATTATTTTAAATACTATTATATTATATTATATTATTATATTGTTATATTATTACATATATTATACTTTATTATATTGTATTGTTATATCATACAATATTATATGTATTATATTGTTTTATAATATATATTTAAAATCTAAAATCTATCATAACATCATATTATTATTGTATATATTAGTATAATATTATTTTCATATAATATAAAATATATTGTAATCATAGAATCATAGAATTGGAAGAGACCACACAGGCTATCCAGTCCAACCCCCTGCCATGTAGAAAAAGTACAAATATATATATATCATATATATACATATCATTTTGTATTTTATATATATATATATATATATATAGACATACACACACAAAAATATAATCTAAAATATATCATAGTATACATACTATTTGTCATTGATATATTGTATTATATTATATTATATTATATTATATTATATTATATAAAATCTCAAAAATATTTTAGTACATATTATTATTCATTGATATATTATATTATATTATATGATACATATATTTTATTAATACATAAGAAAATATTATATATATAATATTCATTAGTATATAATATAATAATATGATATTATTATATATCATTATCACATTATCATATATTATAATGATACATATATTTTATTAATATATAAGAAGATATGTATATAATACATATTCATTAGTATATAATATAATATGATATTATTTTATATCATCACATTATCACAGTTTATACAATATATAATGCATTATATTGTTATAATATTACTATGATATATTTAGTTATATTGTAATATAATATTATTATTATATTATTATCATATTATATTATAATATGTATGTTTTTATATAGATAATTAGATTGTCTTACATTATTATTTTATTCATTAGATTATAATGTTACTGTTCAATTGTATTACATTACTTCACATTATTATATATGAATTATATGTATTATTATATTATTATAACATTATATTGTAATATACAATTATGTCATATATATGATAAGATCCATGCCCTATTAGTTCCCTTTCCACCTCATTAAGCCTCCACTTTATTCACGACTTCCTTTGACCTTTTGATGGCTTATATAATGAGAAATTAAGTGCCGTCTGATTAATTAGTAACTCGCTTAACAAGGGGTCAAAGGTTGCCAAGATTTGCCTTCATTATCTCTCCATAACAACAGCCCTATATACCAGAATATCAGGGCAGAAAATCCCACGATATCTACTTTAACCTATAGAGTTTCGCTTATCCAACATAAACGGGCCGGCAGTATACTAGATAAGCGAAAATGTTGGATAATAAGGAGGGATTAAGAAAGTGCCTATTAAATGTCAAATTACATTATGATTTTACAAATTAAGCAACAAAACATCATGTTTTACAACAAATCGGCACAAAAAGCAGTTCAATACAGTACATGGTAACGTTATGTAGTAATTACTGTATTTACGAATTTAGCACCAAAACATTGCAATGTATTGAAAACATTGACTATAAAAGCATTGGCTACTGACAAACTGACTACAAATAAAGAGAGAATTGCATAAAATGAACTTTCGGTAATAATAATAATAATAATCCTTGCAGACTGTGCAAGGAAGCTGACGAAACCATTGATCATATCCTCAGCTGCTGTAAGAAAATTGCACAGACCGACTACAAACAGAGGCACAACTATGTGGCCCAAATAATTCATTGGAACTTATGCCTCAAGTACCACCTCCCAGCAGCAAAGAACTAGTGGGATCACAAACCTGCAAAAGTATTGGAAAATGAGCACGCAAAGATACTGTGGGACTTCCGAATCCAGACTGACAAAGTTCTGGAACACAACACACCAGACATCACAGTTGTGGAAAAGAAAACGGTTTGGATCATTGATGTCGCCATCCCAGGTGACAGTCGCATTGGTGAAAAACAACAGGAAAAACTCAGCCGCTATCAGGACCTCAAGATTGAACTTCAAAGACTCTGGCAGAAACCAGTGCAGGTGGTCCCAGTGGTGATGGGCACATTGGGTGCCGTGCCAAAAGATCTCAGCTGGCATTTGGAAACAATAGACATTGACAAAATTACGATCTGCCAACTGCAAAAGGCCACCCTACTGGGATCTGCACGCATCATCCGAAAATACATCACACAGTCCTAGACACTTGGGAAGTGTTCGACTTGTGATTTTGTGATACGAAATCCAGCATATCTATCCTGTTTGCTGTGTCAGACAACGTCGTTGTGTCAATAATAATAATCCAAGCTTCACTTATCCAATGTTCTGTATTATCCAATGCAGTCTGCCTTTTAGTAGTCAATGTTTTTGTAGTCAATGTTACAATGTTTTGGTGTTAAATTCGTAAATACAGTCATTACTACTTAACGTTATTGTGTATTGAACTGCTTTTTCTGTCAATTTGTTGTAAAACATGATGTTTTGGTGCTTAATTTGTAAAATCATAATGTAATTTTATGTTTAATAGGCTTTTTTCTTAATCCCTCCTTATTATCCAACATTTTCGCTTATCCAATGTTCTGCCAGCCCATTTATATTGGATAAGTGAGACTCTACTGTAGTTTGGATATTGAAACTACATCATTGTGCCATCTTATAAAAAGGGGGTGTTTTGAATGGATTGGGAGGAGCCAGCCTTCCATTCTGGGATGAGTCAAAGCACAGTATTTTGAAATAATAAGAATTTTACTAATCAGGTGTGATGAGGAAAGTATGAATCCCATCTCAATACTGCATGCTTCCAGTCCTAAAAAAATATGGGACGCATACTGATATAAATGGATTATATCCCAATGTGATAAAGTCCTTTGTTACATCCCGTCTGGATGACTGTTAAGCATTCTACATGGGGCCGCCTCTGAAGAGTGCTCAGAATTCTTTAGCAGGTCCAAAGAGTGGTAGCCAGGTTGTTCACTGAGCGGATGACTTGCCTGTTGAAACAGCTCCACTGCCTGCAAGTCTGTTTCTGGGCACAATCCAAAGGGATGGTGATGACCTACAAAACCCTACATGGCTCCAGTCCAGGTTACCTGAAGGACTATACCAATTTCTATGAACCTGGTAGACAACTGGGGAGGTCCTCCTCTTGGTCCCACCACCCGCTCAAGCACACTTGGTGGGAACACGGGAGATGGCCTTTCCTCCTGAGGCTCCTCTCCTTGATGCTCCACCCCATCCTTAAAAGTAGCAATGGATGAGGGTGTTGTGGCTCAGCCTCTGTGTGATTCTGATGACGATTCTGGGATGCAGTTTCAAGATGATGGGATTCAGGTTCAGGATGGGTTTCAAAATGATTCGGATGGGAATTGTGGGATTCAAGTGCAGGGTGTTCCTGCTGTGGAAAATGAAGAGCAGGGAGGGTTTCCCATGGGAAGAAATGTTGTTGTTAATGAGGATGGTTCTCAGGTGCAAGAAGCAGGAAGGGAGAGCAGCTCCCAGCCTCAACCTGATAACACTAACGAGCCCTGTGGCCTTGATGATGGGGTCGCTTCTCTAGATCGAGCTAGTCGTCTGGAATTTCGGGGGTTGCTCAGAAGTCTTAGAATAGCAAATAAGAGGGAGGTCAAAGGGCAAAGAAATGCCTTCATGTTATGCTATTAAAGCAGTCGTCTGAGAGGGAAATCTTCGTCAAAGCAATTTTTCTTCACTTAAATCAAGAACCAAGACTGCTCTCCTGTGTTATCTTATGGCTTGGATGTAACCTCGTTTCTGGGACTTTGGTATCTATTGAAAGGACTCTGCTTTGTGTCTATTAGGCATGTCCGATCAATGAAAAAAATGTTTCAATTCTCGTTTCTAAAGTAGGGGGTGCTGGCGCTTCGATATAGAAAGTATTTCCGATTTTTTCACCCAAAAATTTCGGATATTTCCGAAAATTCGTAATGATTCTAAATGTTTCTAAAATGGCGGACGCTCATGCGCAATCGCTACACACTGGGCTTGTATGGCAATCTTCCATGTGGACGCAGAGGACGTTAGCCCCCACCTTTGCGTTTGTCATGGAAGCTTCTGATTGGCCGGGGAGAGGTAGCCATGTTAGGCTGCTCTAAGCTCCCATTCAAGGTAGGTTGCAGAAACAAATTATTTTTTAAAAATATTTTTAAAAATATATTTTAAAAAAATGGGGGGGGGGGGAATTAATGAAACATTAAGAGACAATTAGAGAATGGGCCAACAATGGTTCGAATTACATTGCTGGTTGCGCTGTGAGACAATGTCTCGGAATGCATATCAAAAAGCGAGAACAATCCGAAATAATTCCGATATACGATTCAAAACGATTTTTTGGACATGTGTAGTGTCTATTGTTCTCATGGATTTGTTTCCTACAGCCTTGTTTTGCAACTATTTTTTGGAACTATACTTTTGCCTTTTATGAACTGCTTTTTCCCTATTTCCTAATAAACTACAAAAGACTACATTCTGTGTGCAGCCTGGTGACTTTAGCAAGGTGAAGCTAACCTGAGGTACAACAGAGGGGGTGGAGCCATATCAGATAGTCTCCACCCCTTGGGCTCCTCATCCTCATCCACGGCTCTGCTCCCTCCCTCCAACTTCCAACTCCCTTCCTACTTCCAACTTGGCTGCCACTCACTGAGATCTTGGTCAAAATGTAGAGCAGGAGCGAAAGGACGGAGAGGTAGATCTGGATCCGCTTCCCTCCGAAGCGCTTCTTGAGGTACTCCGGCATCGTCACCACCTGATAAGGGTTAGAAGAAGAGTCAGGAATCGGGATCAGTTACAGTTAGGCACCTTAAAGATTAGGGTCAGGGGTCAAAGATCGGTGAGATTGTGATTCAAGGACTGATTATAATTAGTGTCAGGATTGAGGTTATGGTTAGACTAAGACTTTGTTAGGATAAGGGTTAGGGTTATTGTTAGGATATTTACATATTATGTTGAAGTTGGGTAGCTTTAGGGCTACAAATAAGGTGGGAGTAAGGGATGGGTAGAGTTAGAGTTAGGATCGGGAGGAGGGTTGGGTTCAAACAAGAATCGGGTTACAGTCAGTTAGGGTTAGGATTGGGTTCGAATTAGGGTTAAGGTTGGAGTGAGGGTGGATAGGATAATGTTTTAGACTCAATGATGGGTTAGAACAAGGGTTAGGGCTGGAGTAAGGGTGGATAGGGTTACATTTTAGAATCAAGGACAGGTTGAATAAAAACGTCAACATTGACACTGAAATACAACACCGCCTGAGCTCTGCGAGTGCAGCATTCTTCTGAATGGAGTAAAGAGTATTTGAAGATGGGGACATCCATAGAGATACCAAGATGCTTGTTTATAAAGCTATTGTCCTCCCAAACCTATTAAATGCCTGTGAAACATCTAGTTAGAGCCCTATTAGTCTTAGGGTCATAATTAAGGTCTGTACTCACCCCGGCTTTGATGTAAATGGGGACGAACAGCCAGCCTAGGAACACCACCATCACGAGCGCCTGGAGACAATTAAAATAGATAGATAGATAGCCCAATTTCCTATCATCAATGAATCGATTGGATCAATACTCACGTTCCACTCGATCCCCCCAATGGCGATACCAGCGGCCGCCCCGGTCCCGGCCAGCCCCACGAAATGGCTGCTGCCAATGTTGCTGGCGAAGAGGGAGGCCCCGATCTGGGGGATATCGGAAAGCAAGCAATTAATCAAGCAATCTATTTGTCAGTCTATCAATTCATTGATCAATTAAACATCAGGAAACCATTTGCCCCAATTTGGGAAAAGTGGAAGGAGAGGCAACGTTATGAAGTGCCTTTCTTGGAAAATTATCTCAATGTAGTTGATTGATCGATCAATCAATCAGTGGATCAATAAAGCCACTCACTGGCCACCAGACCATGTTGCGCCCGGCCAAGAAGAAGCCCCCGACGGTCCCACGGTTCGTGGAATACATGGCCTAAAATCAGAGGAAACACATAAATGTCAAGTAATGGAAGGTATTGATTAGGATAGAGAAACATAAATAGAGAAAGAAAGATATAGATAGATAGATAGATAGATAGATAGATAGGTAGATAGATGATAGATAGATGGATGATAGAGATAGAAAATTGTTGATAGAATTGTAGATAGAGAAAGAGAGAAAAGATATTAGATATATATTGATAGATAGAATTGAAGATAGAATAATAGAATTACAGATCAATCGATAGGTAGATAATGATGGATAGATTATAGGTAGATATTTATAGATGATAGAACTGTAGAGAGAAAAAGAGAGAAAGATATTAGATAAATAAATAGCCTAAAATATGGATCAATAGATAGTGAACATGACAAATGAGACAGCTCAATCAAGAAAATAAGTCAGTTGCTCCATGGTTGGCTAACTAGATTGATTGATTGAGTGATTGATTAAAGTGGACAGTGGAGGCTGTCACAAGTCCAGAGAATCCGCCTCACAGAACAACAGGGCAACTGGATATAAATCAATCAATCAATCAATCACAGAGATACATCTTTCTAAAAGCCCAAGGAATCCAACCATTCAGAGATTTGGGAATTGAGGAGTTGGGGATCTGGAGAATTGGGAATTCAAGGAATTGAGGGATTTGGGCCATCGGGGATTCACGAGTTCGAAGAGTCACAGATTGGAGGATTTAGGGAGTGAAGTATTTGGGATTTTGGGGATTTCGTGCATTTGGGGAATTGGCATTTGAATCAGGCATTTAGAGATTTGGGGTTTTGTGGAGTCAGGGATTTGGGGATTTGGAGAATTCAGGGATTGAGGGATTCGGGGAATTGGGTGAATCAAGGATTGAGGGATTTGAGGAATTCATGGGTTTGGTGAGCCAAGGATTTGTGGATTTGGGGAATTCACAGAATCAAAGGTGGAGAAATCTGGGGAATTTGTAAAGTTGGTGAATCAAGGGTTCGGGGAATTGTTTGAATCAAGGATTTGGAGAATCAAGGATTTGCAGATTTGGGGAGTTCACAGAATCAAGGGTTGAGGGATCGGGAATTTGTGGAGTTGGTGAATCAAGGATTTGGGGAATTGGGTGAATCAAGAATTTGGAAAATCGAGGATTTGCAGATTTGGGGAAATCACAGAAACAAGGGTTGAGGGATCAGGGGAATTTGTGGAGTTGGTGAATCAAGGATTTGCAATTTTGGAGAATTCACAGAACCAAGGACTGAGAGATCTGAGGGATTCGTGGATTGGGAGAATCAAGTATTTGTAGAGTTGTAGATTCAGGGGAATTCATGAATTGGGGATTGAGGGAATTTGGTGGATCAAGGATTCAGGAAAGTGGAGAATGTGGGGGCCCCAGTGACTCACCCAGAGGCCCACGGCGAGGACCACCAGGAAGTAGACCACAATCACAGCTATGTCAGCCGGGTTGTCCACCGCCACCCTCTTGCGGGTGGCCTCTTTCTCCATCGTGGTCAGCAACCCCTGTGGGAGCGTGGTGGCCTCCATCCTTCCCTTTCTTCTCTTCCTTTCCTTTTCTCCGTTTTATAAGGAACCGGCTCTCACCGCCGCCGGGAGTTAATGATCAATCCCTCTCAGGAGGAGCCCTAATGGCTCACCTGAGAAACCAGCTGCAGGTGCGGCAGGTAATTCTCCCGTCCTTTCTTCTTTCTGAATTGAGACATCTTCACTTGGTGTCACCCGGGGATAATTATTTGGGATCAACAAAGGTCACAGAGGAAGGGGGTGAGTCCACCCTTAAGAGGAAAGAAGGAAAGAAAAGGCAGAAAAAGGAGGAGAATAAATAATAGAAATACATAAAGACAATAATAATTTAAAACAATAATAATAAATAAAATAATAGTAATAATAATAGCCCAATATTCAGAGACAATGATGCCCTGGCAAGGTTTGGTGGAGATGGACCAAGGATGGTGGGATTTGCAGTTCCTTCACCTGACTCCAGAAGCCACTTTGATCCCCACCAATGACTGAACTTGGGATATAGAAACTCCATGACCCACTTAACA
Source organism: Anolis carolinensis (assembly GCF_035594765.1). Classification (NCBI taxonomy): domain Eukaryota; kingdom Metazoa; phylum Chordata; class Lepidosauria; order Squamata; family Anolidae; genus Anolis; species Anolis carolinensis. Next base: position 250,980,452 of record NC_085844.1, on the reverse strand, counting down.
TGCTGATGAGGTTTGGGGGAGGTTGGACCACAGATGATGGGAATTGTAGTACCTTCACCCACATGCAGAGACTACTCCTAACTTCATCAGCCATGGATCTGGACCAAACTTGGGACACAGACCCTCTCCCCCAGTCATGACCCACTTTATGTCCTGATGGGGTTTTCGGGGAGGATGGACCACAGGCAATGGGAGTTGCAGTACCTCCACCCACATCCAAGTTTGCAGACAACACCAAATTGGGAGGGAGGGCCAATACTCCAGAAGACAGGAGCAGAACTCAAAACGATCTTGACAGATCAGAGAAATGATTGGCCAAAACTAACAAAGTGAAGTTCAACAGGGACAAATGCAGGATACTCCACTTAGGCAGAAAAAAGGAAATGCAAAGATACAGAATGGGAGACAATGCCTGGCTCCACAGCAGGATGTGTGAAAAAGATCTTGGAGTCCTCATGGACATGGTGAACATGAGCCAACAATGTAATGCTGCAGCTAAAAAAGCCAATGGGATTCTGGCCTGCATCAATAGGGGTATAGTGCCCAGTGTGCCGTCGCGCCTGGGGCTGTACATTTAGTGAAAGAGGCATGGACGTGACATCTTTCCCCAGGGGATTGCTTCTTGCCCTCCTTTAGGGAAACTGGAACTCCCAAGGACCAAAACACTGTAGTTAACTCAAAAACTGGGTTTATTCTTCACAAAGGGAGTAAAAGAAAATATACATTACAGTCTTTGGTTGTTTAAGTCCATGAAGCTTGTCCAGATCCCTCTTTCTCTGGCTGTGAATGCCGGAGCAAACTCAGCCTCAGTCCAATGACCTATATCTGAAGACAAGAGTCTTCCTCTGTTGCCAAAGGACTGATGTGAAGGCGCTTGAGACTCCTCAACGTTGTTCAGGTTGGCCCTGAACATGAAGTGCGAGTCCCAAGGGTAAGAACCTCAGAATTGGTGCTGAGAGGTAACTTTTGAAGGGCTTTCAGAGCCAAGCCTCTCTTTCACGTCCATCCGATAGAGTGGAATGAAAAGGAGGAAACACAGTCCTACTCCAGGAAGAGGTGGAGCCAAACAGTTTTGCTGAGTGAGCAATGTAACAGGTACAAACAACATTGATTGACAGATATAAATAACCAATCCAACTACATTTACAGGGTAAGGGCAAAATCAGGCATGATACAGCAATTCAAATCTTGAAACTTATAGTTTGACATATAAATGGCGCCACTCGCGCCGTCACACTCCCGGCCTAGATTTCCGGACTTTCGGAAATCTAAACAAAATGGAGTTAAATACTTTTAACTCTAATAACTTTAGACTGTATGTCTTCTGAAAATAACACAACCATGCTGCTAATAGGCCTGTCAAATAAAAAAAAACCTTTTCGTTAGAGATGACCTTAACCTGGGCCTTGCGCACTCTATTGTCAGAGCTAGGATATAATTTTGACACAATACCCTTAGCCCATTGGTTTCTAGGAGCATCTTTGATTAAGTAACACCAAATCCCCAACCTTTACGTTGGCACCTAACAATCCAAAACCCATAGTTTCTTAGGGCAGACTGAGTAATTGACCTTCCTTGGTGTTTGACTTTTGTGTGGAAATGCTGAGTCAACAGCAGAGCTATGTGGCTATGGTGTGGCAAAATAACAGGATTTTTAACACAGGATCTAATCTTTGCTCTTTTTAATCTACCTCCAACCCTAAGGAGACCCTCATTGTCCAGGAAGGGGTTCAAGTCCTTTAAACAACTATTTTTGGGCAAGGATGCTTTTCTTTCTAGACAAGCTATTTCTTCTAAAAAACACTGTCTTTGAGTGGATCTCAGGATGACTGTTGAGGCTTTTGAAAGATCTTGGGGCTGAATTGCACCACTGTTTTTTGTAGTGATGTAATGTATGAGCCTGGCAATGGCTGCCTGAAGTCTAGTCCGTTTTGAAAATCTTTCAAACTTGGCTGGATTTAAACCTTGCCTTGATAAGTCTTGGCCATCGATGGTAGATTTGCAGGACTGAATTTCTGGCAACTCAGTGTCTTTGAGCACGGAAATGCTTTCTGGAAAGGAAGGATTTTGAAGACATTTGGGTCCAGTGATCCAGGATGACTTGGACAACTTTGCGGCTGATGTTCCTCGGGATGTCACATCTGCCGGATTTTCTGAAGTGGATATGTAATGCCACTGCTCTTCTCCCTCCGCACACACGCTGGCTGGTTCAGCGTAGTTGCTTCTGAAGAGGTCTTCCACAAACTGGGTGATCTGGGTCTTTACCTTCGGATCTTTTAGCATCCTTCTTCTTAAGGACAGGAGACGATGAAGGGCAACATCTCTGTTGTTGGGTAGAGATGGTCTTTCCGGCTTGAAAGGTAAAGGTGCTATCCAATTACCTTCAGAGACTTGAGTGACTTGGCTGTTCATCATCTCAAGGAACTTCTGTTCATTTTTAGAGAAGGCTGTTTGCTCATCTCTCTCTGTGACTTCGATGATGGAAGAGTAATCGGGCATTACTCCCTGGCAGCAAACTGAGATGTGGCTGGCACATCCTTGCATTAGTGAAGGCCTTTTAGTGACAGGCTGGAACATCTTGTTCAGGCAGACTGGGCCTAACACCGTCCATCCTAAAGGCAACTGCTGGGCCATGGGTGATCCCTTAGGACCTTCAATCTGGTTGCTAACACGGAACAGTGTGGGACAATCTGCACCAATAAGCATGACGATGTCTGTTTCCAAGTCCAAAGTGGAATTAGATCTTGAATACCTTTGAGATGAGGATGGGCTTGTACCACCTCCTTCGTGGCTATCTGTTCTTTGTTCCTGGGAATCAGGCTGCATTCTATAAGGTCAGGAAGATCGTACCTGACCTTTTGTCCAACAGGCGAGATTTTGAACTTTGTTGCAACTCTGCCATTCATCTTATTCTTTCCAGAACAAGTGGATATGGTGTAATCTATTGTCTCGGTATGAAGGTTGAACATGTTGAAGAACTCTGGGGTTGCAAGAGATGCGTCACTTTGGGCATCCAAGGCGACATAGACCCTTTTCTTATTCCATGGCTGCTTGTCTGGATACACCTCTGCCAGGCAGATTGGGTGGCAAATCCTTGGCTTGTGGCTATTTTGACAAAGCTTGGTGCAGGCAACCGCAGGAGCCTTGAGGGCTACCTGAGGTTCTGTAGGCTTTTGGTCTTCTTTGGTTTCTTCTTTGGCAGGAGAATTTGACTTTGCTTTGAATTGAGGGGAATCGAAGTTGTGCATTGCAGAGCAATGCTTGATGCTGTTGCAGTGTTGGCATTTAACCTTTTCTTTGCAGTCTTTGGAGAAGTGAATAGTGGCGCCGCAGCATCTAAAGCACACCTTGGCCTTTTGAATTATTTGGAGTCGTTCTTTGTAAGGCTTCTTTGCAAACTCTCTGCATTCAGCTAGGCTGTGTGGCCTTTGATGAATGGGACAGGATATGGTGTTGTTGCTGACTGGTTGAGCAGAAGCTGCAGGAGTTGCATCTGTCATCTTGACACTCAGGTTCCTTCTAAGATCTTTGCCCTGGGCTTTGTCTTCTTTGGAGGTCTTTTCAGGCTTTAGGTCTTGGTACAAAGCGAGAAGACCTGTTTGAGGGTCATTCCTCTCACGGGCTGCTCTAGTGACGAAATCCACCAAAAAGGTGAAGGGCGGGTATACATTTGCATTCTCCTCTTTGTACTTGAACACCTGTTTCCCCCAAGCTTCTCGAAGAGGAAAAGGAAGTTTGCAGAGGATGGCACTCTGCGACGTGTGCTGGTCCAGACATGCTAAACCTGGCAGCTCTGGATTTCCTTTGGCTGAAGCTAGCTCTAGTAAAAGATCACTAAAGTCCCAAAGCTGTTTGCAATCTTTCATCTTCAGTGATGGGAACCTGTTGAGTCGATCCATGAGGGATGCTTCTATCTCAGTGCTCGCACCGAAGCGCTGGTCCAAGCGAGACCACGCTGTGGACAAAGCTCTTTGGGGGTCTGCTACATGAGCAGCATAAAGTCTTTTTACTTGCTCGGCTGAGCTGGGTCCAAGCCACGCCATAAGAAGGGACAGTTCTTCATCCGCTTCTAGCTTGAAATCTCGAATGGCCCTCATGAAGGTGATTTTCCACAGAAGGTAGTCATCCGGTCGGTCAGTGAATTTCTGGACGCCTTTGTCTCTGATGTCTCTTCTTGGATTTCGCAAGAGGGAACCCAATTGAGACTCCAGTGTGTAAGGGTACATCTGAGGAGTGTGATGTGGCCCGACGAAGTCAATGTTCTTCGGTTGAACACATCTTGTTGCGATGGTAGGCGATGCTGGGTTCAGCAGATTGCTGGCAGGCAGCACCTCTGAAGCCTCCATCTTCAGCGATGGGAGAATTGACTTGGTATGCAGGGATGAATGTGGTGGTTCACTCCCGGCCATGCCTTGCCAATGTGGATGGACATCTGGATGTTGTTGAAAGACGTCATCCTTTTGTTCCCAAGTAGACAAGTGGTATCTCTGAGGCCTAAGTACAGGAATGGACTCTGACAGAGATGGCACTCTCCCGGCCGTGCTTTGCTGTACTTCTGAGGAATGGGCTGGCCTTGAAGTTGCGAACACTGGAACAGGTGAGCGATCTTCAAGGTGGCAAAAGGAGATATGACTCTGCACTACAGGTGATTCCAGTTGCAGATGTGCTGAAACCTTTGCTGTAGGCTCTTGTGTTGGCAGGAAACTAAGGTTTTCTTGTGTTAGTTCCTGTGATAGGGCTTTGGCTAGAATGTTAGCTCTGACTATCTTTTGTGCTGTGTCTCTTTTTACTTGAAGCAGATCTAGATCCCGTTGCAGCTCATCTTGCTTGGCTTCAGCCATTGCAAGCTCTATTTCTCTCTGGGCTCTGGCCTGTGCTAGGCCAGCTTCTTGTTGGGCCCTAGCCTGCGCTAGGTCAGCTTCTTGTTGGGCCCTAGCCTGCGCTAGATCAGCTTCTTGCTGGGCCCTAGCCTGCGCTAGAAGCAGTTTCTGCTTGGCTTTAGCCTGTTGAAGGAGGAGTTCCTCTTCATTGAAGGCAAAGTCTTGCCTAGCCATTTCTGCAGACGCCTCTGCTTCTAAAACCTCTTTTCTAATTTTCAAACGGACAGCCTCTCTGTTGTAGTGGGCTGCTTTGGAAGAAGTACTGATGAATGAGTGTGTGGATTGGGAGGAACTGCTATGCCTAGATGAATGCTTGGATTTAAGGCTAGCATCATTAGATGGAATCTTGAGCAGACTGGATCTAAGGCTTACACATGGGGAGCCTTGAACCCTTTCTTCTGCACCTTCTACAAGGGGGGATTTGACCCTTGTTTGCAAAATCTCATTGCTATGACTTGCCATTATGAAATTCAAAAGGAAACTTATCCCAAGTTTCAAACAGTACAAAAATGCAATACTATATAACTATACAATTAAAGGCACACGAAAGGGCAATGCAATATTTTAAACAAGACAATTAAAACAGCTGCTTAACTGGGAAGTTAAGCCTGGGCTTTCATAAACTTGCAGCAGGCTTTGAAGAAATGGCAGGAACTGCAGAAGGTTGGAATTTATTGCTTTGCAAACTGGTTTCTGGAAGAGGCTTGGTTGCTGTAAAGGCTGGCTTCTGGAGAAATGTATCTACTTTGCAGAAACCTGGATTTTGCTGCAGTTGCAAGAGCTGGATGTAGCGATTTGCTGGCTTGAGAAACAGAAAAGGCGGGAAACTTAGCAAATGTATCAATTTTGCAAAGGCTAGGCTTCTAGCAAATGTATCCACTTTGCAGAAGGCTTCAACTTGTTGCAGCTGCAAGAGCTGGATGTATCAATTTGCTGGTGGCTTGAGATGCAAAAAGAGCGGGAAAGCTTGCAAATGTCTCAATTTTGTGAAGGCTAGGCTTCCCTCTGGAGGCAAAGGCAGGCTTCTTTTGACTTCTTTATCTTTAGGAGACTATGGGCTTGGCAAATTTAAGGCCCTTTCACTCCTTCTTTTCCCTTCTTAGCACTTCTGGAAGGCTTCTTTCAGCAGTTCTGGAAAAGAAGGCTTCTCTCTCAGTACTTCTGGAAAAGAAGGCTTCTCTCAGCACTGCTGGAAAAGAAGGGTCCTCTCAGCACTGTGCCGTCGCGCCTGGGGCTGTACATTTAGTGAAAGAGGCATGGACGTGACATCTTTCCCCAGGGGATTGCTTCTTGCCCTCCTTTAGGGAAACTGGAACTCCCAAGGACCAAAACACTGTAGTTAACTCAAAAACTGGGTTTATTCTTCACAAAGGGAGTAAAAGAAAATATACATTACAGTCTTTGGTTGTTTAAGTCCATGAAGCTTGTCCAGATCCCTCTTTCTCTGGCTGTGAATGCCGGAGCAAACTCAGCCTCAGTCCAATGACCTATATCTGAAGACAAGAGTCTTCCTCTGTTGCCAAAGGACTGATGTGAAGGCGCTTGAGACTCCTCAACGTTGTTCAGGTTGGCCCTGAACATGAAGTGCGAGTCCCAAGGGTAAGAACCTCAGAATTGGTGCTGAGAGGTAACTTTTGAAGGGCTTTCAGAGCCAAGCCTCTCTTTCACGTCCATCCGATAGAGTGGAATGAAAAGGAGGAAACACAGTCCTACTCCAGGAAGAGGTGGAGCCAAACAGTTTTGCTGAGTGAGCAATGTAACAGGTACAAACAACATTGATTGACAGATATAAATAACCAATCCAACTACATTTACAGGGTAAGGGCAAAATCAGGCATGATACAGCAATTCAAATCTTGAAACTTATAGTTTGACATATAAATGGCGCCACTCGCGCCGTCACACCCAGATCCAAGGAAATCATGCTCCCCCTCTTATTCTATTATGTTAAACCACACCTGAAATCACACTGTTTCCATTTCTGGGCACCACAATTGAAGGGAGATGTTGACAAGCTGGAAAGCGTCCAGAGGAGGGCAACTAAAATGATCAAAGGTCTGGAGAACAAGCCCTATGAGGAGCGGCTTAAAGAACTGGGCATGTTTAGCCTGCAGAAGAGAAGGCTGAGAGGAGACATGATAGCCATATACAAATACGTGAGGGGAGTCATAGGGAGGAGGGAGGGAGCTTGTTTTCTGCTGCCCTGCAGACTGGGACGCAATAGAACAATGGCTTCAAACTACAGGAAAGGAGATTCCACCTGAACATCAGGAAGAACTTCCTCACTGTGAGAGCTGTTCAGCAGTGGAACTCTCTGCCCCAGAGTGTGTTGGAAGCTCCTTCTTTGGGGGCTTTTAAGCAGGAGTTGGATGGCCATCTGTCGAGCGTGCTTTGAATGTGATTTTCCTGCTTCTTGGCAGAATGGGGTTGGACTGGATGGCCCGTGAGGTCTCTTCCAACTCTAGGATTCTATGAGGTGATATCTGATGCATGGCCCGTACTTTCGATTCTTAAGTTTTTGGCCTGTACCAAAAACTTAAGAATCGAAATTTATCCAATTCTTTTTTGTTTGCATTTTTAAATCTTAGAAACCTCCAAAAGTGAGTTTCATTTTCAGCACAAGGAAGAAAAGCAAAGCCAAAAAGGCTGCCTTTACTCTTTAAATTAAGGGAGATGGGGGATGATGGTGGGGGAAGAGAAGGGTTTTATGTTAATTGCTGGAATAACATGTTTCATGCATATGTCTATGTTTGATGTTTCTATAGATTTAATGGTTTTAATCTACAGTTGTATGTTTTTGATTTAGATATGTGATATATTTACATATACAGTAGAGTCTCACTTATCAACATAAATGGGATGGCAGAACGTTGGATAAGCGAATATGTTGGATAATAAGGAGGGATTAAGAAAAAGCCTATTAAACATAAAATTAGGCTATGATTTTACAAATTAAGCAACAAAACATCATGTTATACAACAAATTTGGCAGAAAAAGTAGCTCAATATGCAGTAATGCTAAGTAGTAATTACTGTATTTACAAATTTAGCACCAAAATATCACGATGTATTGAAAACATTGACTACAAAAATGCGTTGGATAATCCAGAACATTGGATAAGCGAGTGTTGGATAAGTGAGACTCTACTGTATATGTAAGGCACTGAATTTTGCCATTTATTATGTTGTAAACCACTTCGAGTCCCCCCAGGGGTAAGAAAAGCGGTATAGAAATGCAGATAATAATAATAATAATAATAATAATAATAATAATAATAATAATAATAATAATAACAACAACAACAATCATGCAAAGATTCTGTGCGACTTCCGAATCCAGACTGACAAAGTTCTGGAACACAACACACCAGACATCACAGTTGTGGAAAAGAACAAGGTTTGGATCATTGATGTTGCCATCCCAGGTGACAGTCACATTGACGAAAAACAACAGGAAAAACTCAGCCGCTATCAGGACCTCAAGATTGAACTTCAAAGACTCTGGCAGAAACCAGTGCAGGTGGTCCCGGTGGTGATCGGCACACTGGGTGCCGTGCCAAAAGATCTCAGCCGGCATTTGGAAACAATAGACATTGACAAAATTACGATCTGCCAACTGCAAAAGGCCACCCTGCTGGGATCTACACGCATCATCCGAAAATACATCACACAGTCCTAGACACTTGGGAAGTGTTCGACTTGTGGTTTTGCGAAACGAAATCCAGCATATCTATCTTGTTTGCTGTGTCATACAACGTCGTTGTGTCAATAATAATAATAATAATAATAATAATAATAATAATAAATGGTGTCTTGCTATTAGGAGAGGTAAGCAGCAGGGAGAAAGCAGAGTTCATTGGGAAAGAGACTGAAAAAGCACAGCATTCTGGGAAATGTAGTTTGGGAAAGCGGGGATCCCTATGGCAGCAAATTCACAAGACCCTGCCCTGAACTACATTCCCCAGAATTCTGCTCAGCATCAGGAAACCCCAATGAGGAAAGGGGAGAGATGTGTCCCTCAATAACAGCAACCAGCCAGAGCTCCAATGAATGGTTGAATCTGCAAAGAGAGGACTAACTGAGACTTCTAGCAAGTAAATCTCTGTCCTGAGTTGGGAAGAAATCCCTCAGTAGAAGTTCTATTGGTTCAATGAGATCACTGTTGTGTCTTTTTTTAAAAAAAACACATTTTTGTCAAAACTTTTAAAAATTTCTTAAAATCGGTAGATGTAATAGATTCTCACTTATCTCACTTATCCAACATAAGCGAATGTGTTAGATAATAAGGAGGGATTAAGGAAAAGGAAAAGCCTATTACATTATGATTTTACAAATTAAGCACCAAAACATCATGTTTAACAACAAATTTGACAGAAAAAATAGTTCAATACGCAGCAATGCTACGTAGTAATTACTGTATTTATGAATTTAGCACCAAAACATCACAATGTATTGAAAACATTGACTCCTAAAAGGCAGACTGCATTGGATAATTCAGAACGTTGAATAAGCGAATAAGTTGGATAAGTGAGACTCTACTGTATTAATATTTCTGAAAGAGGGAATGATCCCGTTACCTTGTGTGATTGTATAGAGAATTCAAAGAGATAGGTCTTGTAGTTTTTTAAAATGATTTTTATAAAAACAACATTTTTATAAACGTTTCTTTATAAACAAAAACTAACCCAGCAGTTTCATTGGAGTAGTTTTTGCCAATCAGGTCTCGTGTCTGTTAAGGCCATTTTATAATAATAATAATAAATTTATTCTTATATCCCGCCCCATCTCCCCGAGGGGACTCGGGGCGGCTCACAGCAATAGTAAAAACAGTGACAATTACACATTGTAAAATCAAACATGAAAAACAATCATACAATCAAAACATACATCACATGTTAAAAACAAGGAGGTAAAACAGTTCTGGGCCGAAATAGAGGGCTACATGAAGAAGGTAGCTTCGTAGCAGAAGTGGATCCTAATCCTGTTTTCTGGGGTCTTAGCTCTCCCTCCCAATTTGTTGACATCTGCAAATGTGAGCTTTAGCCTTTTGGCTGTTCTCTCCTGGCCTTTATAGACTACTTTTCCCAAGGATATTGCCACCCTCCCCTGCACAACCTAGTTTAGAGTCCTCCTGATCAGGATTGCCAGTCTCTGAGCACAAACATGGTAGAAATGGCAAAGCATTTCTAGTCATGGAAAAAATACTGTTTGATGAACGTATGGAATATTGATAGTATCTGAATGTCATGATGCGATACCTAACGGGGTGTGGTAATGGCTGCGCCTCAATAATGTGAGGATAATTGCAAAGAGATTTCATCAGCCAGTGTCCCTTACCGAAGACCTATAAGTAGGTGGCTATATAAGGTGGATGACAGAATCCCTCTTTCTCTCTCCTCTGTGACTCAGCCTATGTGGTATTTATTTATTTATTTATTTATTTACAATATTTATATTCCGCCCTTCTTTCTCACCCTGAAGGGGACTCAGGGCGGATTACAATGAACACATATATGGCAAACATTCAATGCCAATAGACAAACAACATATATAGACAGACACAGAGGCATTTAACATTTTTTTCCAGCTTCACGATTCCGGCCACAGGGGGAGCTGTTGCTTCACTGTCCAGTAGTGGCTGTACTTCCTCATTCCTTTCCTCGTGTTTTGCTGGCAGTTTTATGATGTTGTAAATTAGTTAAATTAGTCTCCCGCATAAAGCGTACCTAAATTTCCCTACTTGACAGATGCAACTGTCTTTCGGGGCTGCATAGGTCAACAGCAAGCCAGGCTATTTAATGGTGCTTAACCCGACCCGGGCTTCGAACTCATGACCTCTCGGTCAGTAGTGATTTATTGCAGCTGGTTACTAGCCAGCTGCGCCACAGCCCGGCCCTGGTATGTGACTATCTAATGACTCTGATTGTTTGCAAGTTCAAGACAAGCTGACAGCGGATCTGTGTACCCTGTTTGCACAATCTGTATATATTGCAACAGTGAAGATTAAAGCCTCTGGATACTTTGGATGAAACCTGAGTCTGAGAGTTTACTAAACAGTGTGTAGACAGGCTGAAGTGTGTTTTTGCCATGAAAGGACTCTACTGTATTTTGCTTGCTTCTGGGACACTTGCTATACAGCTTGCAGAGGTTCAGGGAGGTTGTGATTTGAAAACTGTAAATCACTTCACGTATCAGCATCCCGTGACAAAACATTCCTTCCTATTTCTGTGTGGTGCAGCCCATCCCGTGCCAGCAGGCCATCTTCCTGGAGAGAGCAAACCATGGTCCAGAAAGCCAAATTGTTCTTCCTGACACCATTTGTGGAGCCAGTTATTCACCTCGACCATTTTTCTCACTCTTCCTGGGCCGTGTCGTACAACAGGGAGGAAAGATGAAAAGACCACCCGTATATTAAAGATCTTTTAGCTTTCTTCTGAGACCTTCAGATTCCATTTTGACCTTTTTGAGAATTAACTATGTGATGCATCTACGGGGAAATTGGCTAAAAATGTTGCATAGATGAAGAAACTAGGACTAATTTACAAAAATTTGGATACTAGTTGTTGGAAATGTAAAGATAAAGAAGGCACATATTTTCATATGTGGTGGTCTTGCGACAAAACAGTGGAATTTTGGGAAACGATATATAAAGAAAGTCAAAAAATACTGGGAGTCAAATATACAATGCCAACTGAAATATATCTACTGGGAATATACGAAGAGGAACTTATTTTAGATGCAAAGAAAGAAAAACTACTTACAGTAGAATCTCACTTATCCAGCATAAATGGGCTGGCAGAATGCTGGATAAGCGAATGTGTTGGATAATAAGGAGAGATTAAGGAAAAGCCTATTAAAGATCAAATTAGGTTATGATTTTACAAATTAAGCACCAAGACATCATGTTATACAACAAATTTGACAGAAAAAGTAGTTCAATACGCAGTAATGTTATGTTGTAATTACTGTATTTACAAATTTAGCACCAAAATATCACGATATATTGAAAACATTGACTACAAAAATGCGTTGGATAATCCAGAACGTTGGATAAGCGAGTGTTGGATAAGTGAGACTCTACTGTATTTACTTAGTGACAGCAGCAAAAATGGTTTTCGCAAAGGAATGGAAAACAGAAAGCTTACCAACTAAAGAGTCATGGCTAAACAAAGTCATGGAAATTAAGGACATCGACAAGTTAACATTTTTGCCAAAAATAATGTTAAAGGTCTAAAAATGACTGACTGGCCACAATTTGAGAAGTATATTAAAGAGTCCTACCAAGTTAGGATTTTGAACTAAAATTACCAGACTTACTAAAAGGGAAAGATGGATTATAATTAAGAGACTTAATATTTACCCAAGGAAAAGAAGAACAGAAGTCAAAATATTTTATTTTTTTCTATTTTTTCCCCTTTTCTCCTTTTTCTATTCTTTCTATTCTTTCTTTTCTATAAAATCATATGTTCCCACTCTATCATTGTATTCTATACCTAAAACTCCAATAAAAATCTATTTTTTTAAAAAAGAATCCTTTATGGTCTTTTGAAGACTATGCCTTGGAGTATCGTTGGTTCCTACATGAACCAACATGAATGGGAGAGAATCAGTGGACTTGATGAGTTTATTGAAAGGATTACATGACAATCGCATGAGATCGAATCTGCTGGAATCTTATTAGATCAATAAAGCAAATATATTCATGGAAGAGATTTGCATCCTTTGCTGGCTGGTGATTTGTGCAGAGACGCTTCCGTTTGACCCATCTTCTGCTTTTTACAAGCAAATCACAAGGGCGTTCTAAGCAAGGAGAGAGAAAAATAAGTTGTTTTAAACATTTCATTTCTTCACATCTCATCTCGTATAAAGTAAATACCATTTCTGGTATTTTCTCTGGTTATCCCTGGGTACAACTACACTGTAGTGTAGTCAAACCGAATCAATTCCACAGTGTAGATGCAGCCTTGGTTTTGGAGTGACTTCACTCTTGAGGCTGACAGTATTCTTCTTTCTTCCTATTTTTCCCAAATGTTCGTTTTCTTTTTTCTTTTGTCTTCTCCCGTCACCCCTCCATCTTTTCCACAGACCCATTGCAAACTGTTATATTGTTCATTCTTTTTATATCTATATACGTATTAAAATTTATATCTATATATATAAAGGAGTAATGGTGTCAGTTCCTCCCACTAAACAACAAAAGTACAAGCCCCAGATCCTAGAAATTTGGCAACACAACCCACCATCCTTGCCCCTAGGTTCCGACAACAAAAAGAAAAGAAAAACAAAGTCCTAATTAGAGGGAGAGAAATAATTGTTTTTTTACTGCCAGTTAGAAAGCTAAGCCCCGCCCACTTGGTCTCCTAGCAACCCACTCAGCCCAGTGTTAATAAAAGAATAAAAAATAAAATAAATACATATAATACAATAAAAAAACCACTAAAATAATTAAAAACACTAAAAAATTGATACAATAAAATACTATAATAACAAAATAACTAAAAATAATACAACAAAATGCTATAATAACAAAATAACTAAAAATAATACAACAAAATAATAAAATATAATAAATAAAAAAGATACGTTACAACAAAATTAATTAAAAAATACAAATAACGTCAAATAAAATTTTCACAACAATTTTTAACCAATACCACCACCACTTTGCCACAGCAACGCGTGTCCGGGCACAGCTAGTATATATATGTATGTGTATGTATGTATGTATGTGTGTGTGTATGTATTTTCCCCAGTAATATGTTGTTACCCAAGTTGTAAAGACAGTGATTTCCCCATATATCTATATCACTATATACACCAATTAGAACTAGCTTTCCCCACTAGAAACAATGATCAAAGAATAAAATAAAGGATGGCAATGGACTCCCTGCTTCCTACTTCAAAGACAAATCTCTTTATCTTAGACAATTCCTTCATTCCTAATTTTACCCAAAAAAACCTGGGAAAACATTGACTCCAGTATAAGCCGAGAGCGGTACATTTCAGAAATAAAAATAGATAGCAATAAAATTACATTAATTGAGGCATCAATAGGTTAAATGTTTGTGAATATTTACATAAAGCTCTAATTTAAGATTGTCCAACTCTGATTAAATCATTATTCTCATCTTCTTCAATGTAAATGTGCTTACGTATCCTTTTAATAATAATAGAGTAAAATAATACACGTAATAATAATAATAATAATAATAATAAATTCATGTAATAATAAATAGAGTAAAATAATAAATGCAATAATAATAATAAGATCAGAGTGAAATAAAAATGTATTAATAATAATAATAATAATAATAATGTAAAATAAATGTAACAGTGGCAACAATAATAGAGAAAAATAATAAATGTAATAATACCAATAATAATAGAGAAAAATCATCAATGTACCATATACAGTAAAGTTTCACTTATCCAAGCTAAACGGGGCCGGCAGAAGCTTGGATAAGCTAATAACTTGGATAATAAGGAGGGATTATGGAAAAGCCTATTAAACATCAAATTAGGTTATGATTTTACAAATTAAGCACCAAAACATCATGTTATACAACAAATTTGACAAAAAAGTAGTTCATTACACATTAATGTTATGTTGTAATGACTGTATTTACGAATTTAGCACCAAAATATCACGATATATTGCAAACACGGACTACAAAAATGGCTTGGATAATCCAGAGGCTTAGATAAGCGAGGCTTGGATAAGTGAGACTCTACTGTATTCTCGAGTATAAGCTGAACCAAATATAAGCCAACCAGGACCCTCACCCGAGTATAAGCCGACGGGGGCTTTTTCAGTTTTAAAAAAAGGGCTGAAAAACTAGGCTTATACTCGAGTATATACAGTAATCATGCTTAGACAGAACTCATATTTATCTCTTGCTGTACAGTCTTTATTCTTTTTTATGTAATGTATCTATTTCCCAAGTCTGAAATGTATAAACTGTACATTTATTCTGCCTTATTTTTAAATGTACTAAAATAGGAAACCAAACTGTCGGACTCAAGCCAGTCAAGAAGGTTCTCATCCCAGGCAGTGGCTCCACTGCAACATTGGACAATGGACTTCCAAGAGACTCTCCTTAGTTTGCTTGGAAAAATCTGTTTTTCCACTTCTCTTGCTTTATAAAATCCTGCCTAACCCATATTTCCAGGCAGGGATCTCCCATGGGATCGCCCATGGATGGTTTCCATTCTGGACCGATCTTGATGTAGATCCTACCCAGTCTCTTTCTCTGGCCAACCAGAAACAGAAGAGGGAGGATTCAAACTAAAACAATGGACCTGCTTGTATAAACCTGTTGGGCAGAGCACTGGATTTGGACACCTATAATTTCGGGACAAGAGCTCACAAGCGTCACATCTTGCAAGATGGAAATAAATGCCTTTGCCATATGCCTTTGCTTCACTGATGAGTTTTTAATCTGGAACTTTGGGTTCTTGAAATTATGGTTGGTATAGCTCACCAGGCCGAACTCCATAATTTACTGTATATACTCGAAGATAAGCTGAGTTTTTTTTATCTCTTTTTAGGGGCTGAAAAAGCCTCCACCAGCTTATAATCGGGTCAAGGTCTAGCCAGCAGCGGAGCCTGGAAACTACCCTGTTTCCCCTAAAATAAGACATTCCCAGAAAATAAGACCTAGTAGAGATTTTGCTGAATTGGTAAATATAAGGCCTCCCCCGAAAGTAAGACCTAGCAAAGGTTTTGTTTGGAAGCATGCCCATCGAACAGAACACCAGAGCATGCAGGATCGGTAAATGTACGTACCATAGAGTGTTGTACATGGAAATATTGGTAGTAACAAGAAATTCTTGATAGGATTCACAGTTTGTCCGGTTATGCTGGTTTATGATGACAACTACTGTACAGTATATAATAAATGTTCTTTTTTTTGTTCAACAATAAATGTGAATTCTTCTTCATGGAAAAATAAGACATCCCCTGAAAATAAGACCTAGATTATCTTTGGGAGCAAAAAATAATATAAGACAGTGTCTTATTTTCGGGGAAAACCTCTTTTCCAAAACCTCTCTTCTCCGCTTCTCCTCCCAGGCTGGAGTTATCTTATTTTTTAAGCGCGAGAGAGAGACAAGGGAATGTTTTCAAAAGCGAAAGGAGAGTGAGTGAGAGCCTCTTGCAAGCGAGGAAGAAGAAAAATATTGCATGGGTGGAAGGGGAAGAAAGAGAGAGACTCTTGCAAATGTGCAGGATTTATTATTATTATTACTATTATTGCAAGAATGTTTGAGTCCAAAGGGAGGGAAGGAGGGAAAGAAGAGCAACAGAAAGTGTGTATTTCTTTTTATTCCTAAGGAAACAAAAATGGGGTGGGTTTTTTGGGAGAGGGGGGGAAGTTTTAAAAAGCCTTTTCTGGCTACTTTTAGAGTTTGAAATGGGATAAATAAAAGAGGTGGGAAAGGGGAGGAGAAAAAAGGACAAAGTTGTTTTTAGCGGGGCTTTGCTTGCATTTCTTCCTTGGGCAAATGCATGCCCCAAAGCTTGTAAATAATATATAGATTGTTGTATGTCTTTTGGGCTGTGTGGCCATGTTCCATAAAGTATTCTCTCCTGATGTTTTGCCCACATCTATGGCAGGCTCACAACCTCTGAGGATGCCTGCCATAGATGTGGGAGAAACGTCAGGAGAGAATACTTCTGGAACATGGCCACACAGCCCAAAAGACATACAACAACCTTGTGATCCCGGCCATGAAAGCCTTCGACAACACAATATATAGATGTTCCCCCTACAAATACATTAATATATGAATTTTCCCCTCATATGTTTACAGGTCTTTGCAAATCCTATGTAAATATAGATCTATAGAACTAGAGATTTCCACATACCTGTATATCTGTTCCTATATGTATACATTAATTTTATATATGAATTTTATATGAATTTTACCCTCACATGTTTGCAAGTGCAGAGGGAAAATGTGCGGGTGCACACACAAACACAGATGTCTAGATAGATATAAACATTGATAAATAGGGCTTGCAAATATTGCAGAAGGAAAATGCACATAGAGAGAGGATTTGCAAAGGTTTCAGCGGGAAATACACATGTGGAATTAGTATATATAATGATAGACCTATATCTAGCTCTGCATTGTTTATGTAGGCATTATATGTTTACCTGTTACTATGTTGGAAGCTGGCCTGAGTCCCCATGGGGAGAGATAGGGCAGGGTACAAATGAAGCTGTTGTTGATGATGATGATGATGATTATAAAGTTATTGTTGCTTTTCCACTTATAGAGATAGTTTACTCTTTTTCTTTGAAATACAGTAAATATTAAAAAAACATTTACCCCACTTATGCCTCAGTTAATGTAATTTTATTGGTATCTATTTTTATTTTGAAATTTACCAGTAGCTGCTGCATTTCCCACCCTCAGCTTATACTCGTGTCAATAAGTTTTCCCGGTTTTTTGTGGTAAAATTAGGTGCTTCGGCTTATATTTGGGTCGACTTATACTCGAGTATATACGGTAATTGCAGTATAAATTCCATATCAATACTACCATTAATACTACTATTACTACTATGTAATTCAAGCCTTACCATAACTGTTTTGATGGTTGTATTCACCAGGGGAATGTCTAGGATTGGAGGCAAAGGTAGTCCAAGAGAAAGAGGTGCTAAAAGAAATAATTGGTATTACTTTAGCCCTTGTGAAAGCTGATGATGGTGATGATGATGATGATGATGATAATAATAATAATAATAATAATAATAATAATAATAATAATAATATGCAGACTGTGCAAGGAAGCTGACGAAACCATTGATCATATCCTCAGCTGCTGTAAGAAAATCGCACAGACAGACTACAAACAGAGGCACAACTATGTGGCCCAAATGATTCATTGGAACTTATGCCTCAAGTACCACCTCCCAGCAGCAAAGAACTGGTGGGATCACAAACCTGCAAAAGTCTTGGAAAATGAGCACGCAAAGATACTGTGGGACTTCCGAATCCAGACTGACAAAGTTCTGGAACACAACACACCAGACATCACAATTGTGGAAAAGAAAAAGGTTTGGATCATTGATGTCGCCATCCCAGGTGACAGTCGCATTGACGAAAAACAACAGGAAAAACTCAGCCGCTATCAGGACCTCAAGATTGAACTTCAAAGACTCTGGCAGAAACCAGTGCAGGTGGTCCCGGTGGTGATTGGCACACTGGGTGCCGTGCCAAAAGATCTCAGCCGGCATTTGGAAACAATAGACATTGGCAAAATTACGATCTGCCAACTGCAAAAGGCCACCCGACTGGGATCTGCGCGCATCATCCGAAAATACATCACACAGTCCTAGACACTTGGGAAGTGTTCGACTTGTGATTTTGTGATACGAAATCCAGCATGTCTATCTTGTTTGCTGTGTCATAATAAAATAATAATAATAATAATAATAATAATAATAATAATAATAATCTTTATTTATATCCCGCCACCATCTCCCCGAAGGGATTCGGTGCAGCTTATAAAGCACTCCAGGGTGCACATATGACATACAATTGGTAAAAACAGTACAAAAGTATAAAACAAGTCACATAAAATTATAACAACTCCCATCAATACATATAGCGTTAAATCAAAATAATACAATTTTAAAACAACAGTAGATAAAACTAACAATTCACAAAGTGCCAAGTGTCAGCTTCATATGGGCTCATTCTCTCTCGTCGTGATCTCTCTGTTTGTGATTTGTTCCTGTGATATGTACATATAGCGATATATATGTGTATGTGTATATGTGTGTATGTGTGTGTGTGTGTGTGTGTGTATGATATACCCTTCATGAGTAAGTATACAGTGACAGTGGATCGGCTGTATCCTGAATTGTACAGATGTAAATAATGGAATGACTGAAGATTAGAGCCTCATATTGTTTGGATAATAACTATAAATCCTATGAGTTTATTTAAACAGTGTGCAGAAAGAAGGCCAGAAGTTAAATCGTACTCTGCTATGCAAATATCTCCCAATATCTCTGACTGTTGCTCAGCCATTTTTTCAGAGAGTCTTACCATTGAAAACAGGCAAAAGGATTTCATTCACTAAGTCATTGATTGGGCCGAGAAGACTACTAACCTGTGAAGAAAGGGAGAAGCAACATGTGAAGGCACGAAGCGAAGGTGGACAATGGATAGGAAAACATTAAAGCCCTGTATAGCCAGGTAACATCATCGTCTTAAGAAGAAGTTAGGGTACATCTAAACTGCAAAATTAATGTTGTTTGAATTACCGTGTCTCAAAGATACAGAATTCCGGGAGCTGTAGATTTGCAAGACTCTCAGCCCGCTCTGCCTAAGCGAGCTGATGCTTTACCAAATTACAGTTCCCATAACCCCATAGCAGTGAGCCATGGCAGTTAAAGTGGGGTCAAGACACATTGATGTGGTTTGTGCCATTAAGCATTGTCCTTTCTCTGCTCAGGAATTACAGCCAACATTTAAAAACCAGCCCACGCCACCCAAGCTACATCTTCAATCTCAGCAAATGTTTTTTTCTGGCTGATCAGCTTGAAAATATATATGGAAGATTGGGCAGAATCTTTGAAGTTTTAAAAATCTGTTGTAAGCTGCCTGAGTCTGGGACAAAGGCTGGGATGATGATGATGATGATGATGATGATGATGATGATGATGATGATGATGATTGCTGTGCTGGTACAGCTGTACCAGAAACTTTAGCTTTATTTTTTTTTCTGCAAAAGTTTGCAATCATAGGACAGGCCACCTGTCAATCACCATTAAGTTTGGTTCCGCCCCTTGTTCAGGGCTCTGGGAGGGAAGGAGCCATTTTTAGGTTAGTCTCACTTAGGAAGCTCAGCTATAGGACGTAGACCAGCTCGTCCCATAGAAAAGCTTCATATACCAGAACACCAGGGATAAAGACCGTCCGGGGATACAGAACAACAGCACAGAAACATCTGCAAGCCTTGGCTGGTAGGTCCACTCGACACCCAGACGCACTTGGAGTTGGCAGTGGGTCCCAGACCAACTAGGCCCAGATAATAGATAGCCTGGGAGAGGTTATAAGAGGGTTTTCACAGTTATTCAAAGCCAATCGCCTGCCCCGTGGGGACAAGACTCCTTGAAGATGTATTATTTGTTTGTCAATAAAGACTTTGTTATTTCTTTAAAGACTTCAAGGCCATCTTTTCAGGGAAATTCCTCAACAACCTTTCTTTAGGCACCCTGGCTTCCCGCTGGGCGTAAAGCGTACGTCCTATATAATAGACCAGGGGTCCCCAAACTTTTTAAACAGGGGGCCAATTCACGGTCCCTCAGACCGTTGGAGGGCCGAACTATAGTGGTTTTTTTTTTGAACTATGAACAAATTCCTATGCACACTGCACATATCTTATTATGAAGTAAAAAAACAAACAAAAAGGGAACAAATACAGCCTCAATGTTAATAATAATAATAATAATCATAAAAATAATAAAGAGGGTTGGAAGAGACCCCTTGGGCCATCTAGTCCAAACCCCTTTTGCTTTTGTGCAACAAAACATAATCAAAGCACCCCTGACAGATAGTCACTCAATAATAATAATAATAATAATGGGATCTGCGCACATCATCCGAAAATACATCACACAGTCCTAGACACTTGGGAAGTGTTCGACTTGTGATTTTGTGATACGAAATCCAGCATATCTATCTTGTTTGCTGTGTCACAAAATAATAATAATAATAATAATAATAATAATAATAATAATAATAATAATAATAATAATACATCACACAGTCCTAGACACTTGGGAAGTGTTCGACTTGTGATTTTGTGATACGAAATCCAGCATATCTATCTTGTTTGCTGTGTCATACAATGATAGTAATAATCCATCATATATATCTCGTTTGTTGTGCCATACTCTGTCTTTGTGTCAATAATAATAATAATAATAATAATAATAATAATACCATAATTAAAATGGTTGGAAAAGACCCCTTGGGCCATCTAATCCAACCCCCTTCTGCCTTTGTGCACCAAAACAATCAAAGCATCCCTGACCAACATAATTCAACCACCTACTAACACAGTTAACCTATTTCTATAAGAACTGCCTCTGTATTCATTTTGGAAACTGCCACTGGATACATTCTGTGCAATACAAAACGAAGTGTGCCGTTTTCCCCAATGTACATTTAATGTGGTACCTCAAGCAAGGTCTTAAGTTCCTCTGTGGCAGCGGTGGCTGGAAAGGAGCGCACGGGGCGGGCAAGGAGGCAGGAAAGGTGAGTGCCTTTCTCTTCTTTTTTGCCCAGTGCTTATGTTCCTTGGCAACAGCGGCAGCGGGAAAGGAGCGCGCGGGGCGAGCGAGGAGGCAGGGAAGGCGAGTGGCTTTCTCTCCTTGCCCTGTGCACTCCTTCCTCGACAGCGGCGGCGGGAAAGGAGCGCGCGGGGCGAGCGAGGCGAGAAAGCCACTCACCTTCCCTGCCTCCTCGCTCGCCCTGCGCGCTCCTTCTTCGGCGGTAGCGGCAGCAGAAAAGGTGCACGCAGGGCGAGGGAGAAGGGAAAGGCCTTTTCCTCTTTCTCCTTGCCACACACATCTTTCTTGGCAGAGGAGGAGGGAGCTACTGCCCCGCGGGCCGGATAAATAGCTCCGGCGGGCCGCATGTGGCCCGCGGGCCGTAGTTTGGGGACCCCTGTAATAGACAATCAGTAACAGGCCCAGCGTGTGACAGAATAAATGCCTTCTGCTTGAAAACATTATTTACTAAAAAATAATTTTAAAAATGTTGAAAGCAATGATGCTCCAGAATAGATCAACTTACATCAGTGATTCCAGTGCCTGAAGATACCAGCGTGAGAACGTTCCTGAGGAGCAAAAATAAGTGATTTCATAAGAATCTAAATCTTTTTTTCCCACTCCTTCCTCTGAAATGCAATGCATGGCACTTGGGATTTTTTATCAATCCATCTGGGGTTTCAGAAGGTTTTCTCCTTGGACTGCTACTCCCTAAATCCCCCAGCCAGATGTGACACCACTGAGCTCTACATGACAAGAAGGAAATGACAAGACCACCTACAAGGGTTCCTCACCTTCAAGCCTCCTCTCGACTTATGGGATCTCATGAATTTTGCAGAGTATTCTTAGGCAAGGAAGACTCAGAGGTGGATTTGGACGTCCCTTCCCCAGAAACAGAGCCTACAGCCACCTAGGTATCAGACTCGAAATGCACCAATTGTGTATTTATATGTATAGTTTTATCAATGTTTTATGTATTTAATTTTAATTGATTGAATTCTCTGTAATATTTTTATATTGTGTTTTATTGTAAGCTGCCCCGAGTCCCCTATGGGTGAGAAGGGTGGGATATAAGTATTGTAATCTATATATATAAAAGAGTGATGGCATCAGGGCAGCGGACAAAACAACAAAACTACAGCCCCCCCCAACCTCGAAATTTGACAACACAACCCATCATCCACGGCTCTAGGTTGATACAACAAAAAGAAAAGAAAAATAAAGTCCTAATTAGAGGGAAAGGAATAATTGTTTTTATCCAATTGCTGCCAGTTAGAGGGCTAAGCTCCACCCACTTGGTCTCCTAGCAACCTACTCAGTCCAGGGGACAGGCACAGTTAGGCCTCAGGCCTCTTCCACACTGCCTATAAGATACAGATTATCTGATTTTAACTGGATTATATAGCAGTGTAGACTCAAGGCCATTCCACACAGCTATATTACCCATTTAGAATCTTATATTATCCGCTTTGAACTGGATTATCTTGAGTCCACACTGCCAGATAATTCACTTCAGTGTGCATTGTATACAGCTGTGTAGAAGGGGCAGTTCTAGGCAGATAATATAAGATTACAAATATACAGTAGAGTCTCACTAATCCAACATAAACAGTGTCCTCTATCCTCACCACTTTCACAGTACACAAACAACCAAATGCATACTAAACATAAAGACAACAATACAACAGACATTCAATACCACCACTACCTCAACAATTTCTCACCAATACTACCAGACGACGCCACAGCAACACGTGGCTGGGCACAGCTGGTAAATAAATAAATTGGTGTCCCTTCCAAGCACTAGACAGGGATGAGCTTCACTTTGCCTCCAAGATCACCCAGGATCTGATGGGCTAAAGAACATAATCACCTAGATTGTATAAACTATTTATTTGGGACTGTAATTGCATCACAGCATTCACATTCCACGGTGGGGTGTTGCAACAAGACCCCAGATACCAGAGAAATCTGAGGGCTCTATTTTGTCTTGGTTTCTAAGTCCTCAAGGAGGCATTCTTGGAAACTCCAGTCTTCCATTTGGTAAAATTTAGCAGGTTACTTCAAGTAAATCTACAAAGTACAGCTATAGACATGCAAAATCATGCTGATGGCTGTTGAATAGCATTATATTTCATAGCTATGAATGTACAACATTGTGAAATTCAAGATTCTGTATTTTAGAAACCACAAGCATTGACATTAAGACCTGAATGGTCTTTCAGTAACATTTTGAAATAGTTACGCCTTCTCCAAAGAATGGGTCTTCCACAAAATAAGATTTTGGGATGAGTTCCTCCAGTGCATTTTGATATTGTCCACCAAGGATGCATCAGCACTGTAGAATTAATGCTGTTTGAACCCACTTTAACCACAATGACTCAATGCTATGAGATCCTGGGATTTGTAGTGTGATGGTGAACCAGCACTTTTTGGCAGAAAAGGCTAAAGACCTTGTAAAACTACAGCTTCCATAGCATTTAGTTATGGCTTCTCTCTGCCACGTGGAGCTTTAGAAGGTATTTAGGGAACGAGAACAGATGCATAAAAAGGAGAAGAATATGCTTTGGCTATTTCTTCTTTCTGTTCTTCTATCTGAGTTTTTCCATCCATGACTTCCATCAAGGCACATCCTGAGACTTTTTCAAAGGATAACCTAAATTATAATGCAGTTCAAAGGCTATATCATCAGCGTAGCACTTTTTCCAAAAAGTCTCCAAGACCCAATTCATAGCAACATATCATGGCCAACCCTGAAATCCCTTCAAACAACACTGGGACACTAGTCAATTGGGGTTATGAGCACACAAAAAGCCACTTACTTGGAGAGTGAGAGGTCTAGGATCAGTTTGTCATTGACGAGAGTGATGATGACTTTCAAGGAAACATTCTGCAAATATACATTTGAGAAAGGATAAAGTGGTAACTGGAAAGAAAAAGGTGGTTAGATCCACACTTCTTATTGTCATGGCAGAATCCATTCAGGGTTCAAGATTTCTGACCCCACGAAAAAGAAGAGCCTTTCTTTATGAAGGTACTACTATCCTGTTTCCCCTAAAATAAGACATCCCCAAAAAATAAGACCTAGTAGAGGTTTTGCTGAATTTCTAAATATAAGGCCTCCCCTGAAAGTAAGACCTAGCAAAGTTTTTGTTTGGAAGCATGCCCGGCACCCACCAAAAAAAACACCATAGCATGCAGGATTGGTAAATGTACATACCAGTTGTATATGGAAATAATGGTAATAACAAGAAATTCTTGACAGAAGTCACAGTTTGTCTGGTTTGGTTATGTTGGTTTGTGATGACAACTACTGTACAGTATAGAATAAATGTTTATTTTTTGTTCAACAATAAATGTGAATTATTTTTCATGGAAAAATAAGACATCCCCTGAAAATAAGACCTAGCGCATCTTTGGGAGTAAAAAATAATATAAGACCCTGTCTTATTTTCGGTGAAACACGGTACTCACACATCTCACAACAACTACAGAAACTTGAGATCCATCTGCCTTCTTGCCCAAGATCTCGACGTCAGCAACGAGATTCGCAGTGGCACCAGTAGTGCTGAAAGCAATGATAGGGCTTGCTCTGATGGTAATTTTAAGGGAGAGATCGCTCTGCAGAAAGAGAAAGAGATAAAGATGACAAATGGTAAAGTTTCACTGGCACAGAAACACAAATGTTCAAAGGCAGGTTTGCTCCCTTCCCAGGAAAGACTTCCCTGAAGGGTTATCACACGTACCGTGGGGAGATCTGGAAGAACCTAGAGAGAGAAAGTGAAGGAAGATTTAGCATGGCATCTCAAGGAAGATGTCAGGATTCTATCCTTAGGGCTTATCATGCTCTTTTGGCATCATATGCAATATATGACAATTTATAGTTACTGTGTACATCCAACACGCCTCCTATATTCCAGTGTACTACAATAATGTATCTGCTATCCAGTTATATGTTTGTAATATTCATTATTGTGATCATATATTAAATATTATGTGCTTTAGTGCTCATATAGGAGCCCCGGTGGCAAAGTGTGTTAAAGCGCTGAGCTGCTGAACTTGCAGCCCAAAAGATCCCAGGTTCAAATCCCGGGAGCGGCATGAGCGACCGCTGTTAGTTCCAGCTTCTGCCAACCTAGCAGTTCGAAAACATGCCAATGTGAGAAGATCAATAGGTACTGCTCCGGTGGGAAGGTAACGGCGCTCCATGCAGTCATGCCGGCCACATGACCTTGGAGGTGTCTATGGACAACGCCGGCTCTTCGGCTTAGAAATTGAGATGGGCACCAACCCCCAGAGTCAGACATGACTGGATGTAACGTCAGGGGAAACCTTTACCTTTTACCTTAGTGCTCATATATGATCATATATGTAATAGATTTCATGGTTAATATTTGAAAACTGATTGGTAGCAGACTGGTAAACCCAAAACCGCATTTGTTATAATACAGGTCTATTTTGTTTAGATTGAGTTATGATTTTCTTGGTAGGATCAGGAATCAACTCACGGTTGTCCTCATGTGAATGCCAAAAAAGAGTGGAAATGCAATTACAGTAGAGTCTTACTTATCCAACACTCGCTTATCCAACGTTCTGGATTATCCAACGCATTTTGTAGTCAATGTTTTCAATACATTGTGATATTTTGGTGCTAAATTCATAAATACAGTAATTACTACGTAGCATTACTGCATACTGAACTACTTTTTCTGCCAAATTTGTTGTCTAGCATGATGTTTTGGTGCTTAATTTGTAAAATCATAACCTAATTTGATGTTTAATAGGCTTTTCCTTAATGCCTCCTTATTATCCAACATATTCGCTTATCCAACATTCTGCCGGCCCGTTTATATTGGATAAGTGAGACTCTACTGTACCTGGTTAATGATGGAAAAGAGCAACATATAGTGTATTTTGACAAATGAGGAATAGCACACGAAATATTTGAACTGCCCTACCTAAATATATGATGCTTGTAATTGTTGGCAGTTCTGACCATAACTGGGATATAACTTCTTGTTTCTGTTCTCCTTAAGTAAAGCTTGACTACCTCAACGTGAACTTATTTTCCAAAACAAAAATATCAATTTTTGTAATGTGTGTGTGTCTTTAAGCCACCTGACCCCACTTATGGTGATTCCATGATTCCATTCTAACTCACATCCCCTGAAAATAAGACCTAGCGCATCTTTGGGAGAATCTAGGCTTTTTCTAGGTCCTCCATGTCAGAGTAATTCGCAGCGTAGCAGCAGTTGTATGTTGTCAATGGAGCACACAACGAAGAGACGTCAGAGACGATGTTAAAAAATATATACAAAGCTTTACTATACAAGACAAACAGACTTGCAGACGAACACAGGCTTGGCTTTCACTCTAGGCAGACACAAACTAGAACAGAGCAAGATCTCAACTGACGCAATCAGTAATGTTCAAACACACTTGTACTCCCCAGGTTCCAGCCACACATCAAGGTCAACACAGCTTCTCAGTCATTAACTCTTTACAGACTATAGCATACTCTGGATGATGCAACCTGTATGCAATACATGCTAGACACAAATTTCATTTAAACACTACTAATACACAAATTCCACATTAACACTCCAGTGGTCTTCTTTGTCCCAAAGTCCTTCTGTTCAATACTGGTTTCAAAATGGCCTTTCATTTCAGGGAATCGGGTGTGCGCTGGGCTACCTTTGGAAAGGCGTCACTCACCTCAGATGGAACCAGAGCCAGAAGAGCGTTCTTCAGTTCCTCAGCTTTAGAGAACTGTTATAAGTAAAGGACCAAAGAGCATTAGTACATAAATCTGAGAACCAAACACTTTGATACTCACTTTGCATTCAATGCTATAGACATGCCAAAAACCCGGAAGTAACTGGGATAAAAGGGTAGGGGTTGTGAAACGATGTTTGTGGAAAGTGCAGACAGAATCGAGTTAATAGCTGAAAAGTACGTGTTTAAAAGATATGGTTAAAATCTGATTCTGGCCTAAAATGTGCATCTTTGCATGACTGTTTATCCCTGCAATCATACAAAATATCACCTCCCCCTGTGTGAACTGCTCCAATGCACATTTGTGTTTTAAAAGTCCGAAACAGCTAATTGGTCCATCAAAAAGTAGTTATTTTCCTTGGTTGCACGATAAGTTAAGTTTCACAACATTTCCATCACCTACCTTGCATGGAATATAAATAAATATAAAAGCAGGATATGAATAAATATAATAATGTGATAACAACATTCCACCTCTGTGCCGGCATGCTAGCAGTTACGTGACATTAGGGAGCGGGATTCTCCTCCTCTCTGCCTCGCTATTCCCAACCAGTTTGTTTTTTAATTTAAAGTAATATGTTGACTTTAACAAAATAACCATTGCTGTAACTGGAAAATTGTTAGGAAGCAGTGAACCTGCAAGATGGTGAAATTACAAAGGTAGGTGGTACAACCACAGGAACACAGATCATAAATCTGTGCAATTGTGTGAATGGAGAGCGTTGGAATAACACAGGTGCTCAACTGCTCTTGGTGATAGAGCAACCTCGGTAGAATAGCAACTGCATGCCGTAAAGTCCAATAACACTCACCTTGCCATTTGGAGTTAGAGTTACCTTCTGGAGAGAGAGTACTCACCACTGCTGGGCTATTGATCAGTTCCAGAGGTACTTTGGGGGTCACGACATACAGTAGAATATTAAATGTATCTGGACTGATAGCCAGGCAGAAACCATAATTGTCCAGAGAAGGCACAGCAATAGAAACAGCTTTGTCGGGGATGGAGACAATTTTGCCTGACTCTGTGTTTTGGAAGAGAACCTGAAAAGACAGAGAACAGCCAGATATGAAACCCTCACAGGCAGAGCCGGCCCTAGGTAATTTCCAAGTGTAAGCAATAGGGTTGAGCAAATTTTTCGTTAGTCCATCAAATTCATTTAAAATTCAGTTCGAAAGCACTTTTGAAGTGATTTTTGAAACATCTGCTCACTGCCTTCCAAATATTATGAATGCCCAGTTCTTTAAGCCGCTCCTCATAGGGCTTGTTCTCCAGACCCTAGATCATTTTAGTTGCCCTCCTCTGACCATCTTGACCAAACTTTCATACAGTATGTGAATTCTTGGAAGGTATGAGAAGTTTAGAGAGAGAGAGGGAGGGAGAGAGGGAGGGAGGGAGAGGTTTGAGTGTTGGACTCCGATTGTGGCTTGATTCCCCACTCAGCCACCCACTTGGGCAAGTCACACACTCTCAGCCCAAGAAAAGCCAATGAAACAGGAAATAGCACTTTCAAACCAGGAACTGATTTCCTTATTCAGAGGCTGATGGCCATCTGTCAGGAATGATTTGATGGTGTACTATGATTTCTGTTCCTGGGTGATAAATGTCATTTCCTAATTGGTTCTGTCATAGAAACATGGCAAAATCTATGACACTGCCTGAACTTTGTCTTTGTGCAAGCGACATGGAACACATTATGGTTTCCTGAGTCCACCAATTTAATAAAGTTTCAGCCACAAACACAAAGTTTCTGAAGTAGAACAATGACTTTCACAGTAAAGACAACCCAATGAAACAGGAAATAAGACTTTCAAAATAGGAACAGATTTCTTCAATTATTAAAAATGGTTTATTATAAAAGCTATGAAAATTCGCCAAACATCAGAGGATAAGGGAAACGTTCTGAATTTTGGTGAGCTAGCAGTGTTAAATGTGTTCTACCACTGTACCAAGTTTGAAGAAGATAGCTCAAAAAATGAGGGTGGGAGAGTCCTGTAAAGTCCCCCCCATGCTGTTTTTTTGGCCACTGCGCATGCACGTCCGCCATTAACGAATTACTTTTGGAATTAACAAATTTTCATTAAATTTTGAAAATTTTGAAGCCAAAATTCGGAAATGACATCAGAAACGAAACGCTAGCGCCCCCTACTTTTGAAGCGAGTTTAGAATCAATTTTTTCATGGATCGCTCAAGCCTAGTAAGCAAGCAGTATTTCTGGCACCCCGCTCCCAAACCAGTCACTCGCCACTTCTCTCCTCGTCCAGCCCCCGGCCTCCCCCCTTGCTGCAAGGCGAGGAGGGAAGCTTCCTCCCTCTTTTTGCAGCTGGACTCTGGGCGCCTGGATGTGCCTCAACTGCACCCTTAGAGGATTGCGTCTTCCGCAAATGCGTAGTTTGCTTACTGCTTGAGCCGCCCCTGGTCACAGGTGCTTGAGTGCCTCTTTAGGTTAGTGCTAGAAAACAGAAGATGGAAAAAGAGTGCAGACAGAGCTATAAGTGGGCATTTCTTTCTGTGTCTGATACTCACACTCAAATCTATTCCAACATTAGCAGTTGTTATTGGAGGCGAGGCTGACAACTGAAACTTCAGATTTCCATAGGCACCCAGGGGAAGAACCACTGTGTGGAAACAGAACGAATGGTCGTGCCAGTCAACTCGCATCTGTGTACATACCTAAAACTCTTCTCAAGTTCCATCTTATTTTCTTGGTCTTTTTGTGTAATTTTTTGACCATGTAGATGTTCCCTATGCAAGGGACATCTTTTGTTGGCTTACTTATCTTCTATTTGTTAAGACTGAGGGTTGGTTTCTTTTCTGTCTTGATCACAGTGATACATAGTTAGGTTACATAAAATCCAATAGGCAACACAATATATATATATATATATATATATACACACACACACACACACACACACACACACACACACACACACACATATATACACAGTAGAGTCTCACTTATCCAACATAAACGGGCCGGCAGAATGTTGGATAAGCGAATATGTTGGATAATAAGGGATTAAGGAAAAGCCTATTAAACATCAAATTAGGTTATGCTTTTACAAATTAAGCACCAAAACATCATGTTATACCACAAATTTAAAAGAAAAAGTAGTTCAACACACAGTAATGCTATGTAGAAATTACTGTATTTACGAACTTGGCACCAAAATATCACGATGTATTGAAAACATTGACTACAAAAAAGTGTTGGATAATCCAGAATGTTGGATAAGCGAGTGTTGGATAAGTGAGACTCTACTGTATATATGTATATTCAAACCAATTAAGAATAGTTAGGGTTTATCTACGTAATTGCTCATGGCAATTAAATTAGTATCAAACTGCATTTAATACGGTTCAACATCAGCACAATGTTGATCCCTTATTTATAGGGTTATTACAAAAGAATGCCCCGATTTCAGAAATTCATGATAAATGTTTCAGTGAACACAAACATATGAAACCTAAATCAATGTGAAGGGGATTTTCACACTCAAAGATGTTCAATATAGTTGCCACCAATCATGCGGCACACATCTAAACGATAGCACACCTCGTTTGCTTCTTTGTGGGAATGCTTCACATCTGCCCATTCTTGTTATCAAGCCCCCCCCCCAACCCCACCCCTAATAAAAAGAAAAAATTGTTCAGGCTATGTGGGAATTGTAGTTTCCCAAGGATGGAAGTCCAGATGAAATGGAAATGGCCTCACACCCTGCCTTGAGCCTCCAAAGAGCAGCAGCAACTCCTACCCCATAGCCCCTGAACCCCCACACATGGACACACACCCCGGCTCATCTGTTCAGCGCGAGCCCACCTGCACCAGTGTGAAAGGGGTGATTTGGGAGTACCCCAATCACATGAAACCCCGGGTTTGCCAAGCCGCTATGAGCACCACTCGGAGTCCAAAGGGTTGAGGACAAAACACCTTTATTAGGTAGCTACCGACAGACAATAGCCTCACGCTGCAGTGAAGCGAGCAAAGATTGTCTGCCCCGAGCAAATCTGCCCGGGGTCTTATATACCCTACTTGTTTATCACGTTTTAGTTCCTTGGAAAAACCACCAGCACGGTTTGTGGTGGGCAAGCACATCCTGACATGTAAACAACTCCAGGATGTAGCTCACCACAAACTGTAGAACATTTCAACAGGTTAAGCAAAGGTACATGTATTTCATACATTTCTCAGAATCGGCTAACCACAACTGATTCTTGCTAAACATACAGGACACATGTTATCTTGTCACAAGACAGCAAGTTGCAATTTTTATCTTTATTTCTAGAAGAGAGACTGATCTCTGGTTTCAAGCAGACAGGCATTCTAAAATGGAGTCACTCTGGTTCAGTGACCCCTTCAAGTGAATCACTGGAACTTTGACGGAGATCGCCTCATGATCTTTCCCACTCCCTTCTCTCCCAGCCAAAAGGCAAGCCAAATGGCTATAATGGATCCAAAGCACCTCCATTTCCAAATCCATGCTATTATATATCTCCTTATTTTTAATTACTTTTTCCATATGTGAATATGTGAATATGTGCATGAGAGGAGGGGATACAATCTATATATATAAAAGGGTAATGAAATTTCGGCCTAGGACAAAACAACAAAACTACACATCCCAGAAACACTAAACTTGGCAGCACAACCCCTCATCCATGCCTCTACGTTCGTACAACAAAAAGAAAAGAAATATAAAATCCTAATTAGAGGGAGAGGAATAATTGTTTTTATCCAGTTGCTGCCAGTTAGAAGGCTAAGCTCCGCCCACTTGGTCTCCTAGCAACCCACTCAGCCCAGGGGACAGGCAGAGTTAGGCCTCACTTAGGCCTCTTCCACACTGCCTATAAAATACAGATTATCTGATTTTAACTGGATTATATGGCAATGTAGACACAGCTATATAACCCATTTATAATGGACTTAATGTCAGGGGAAAACCTTTACCCTTGACCTTAACTACCACCAATTCCTCAATACTTTATTTCCCATACCACCATACTTCGCCACAGCAACACGTGGCCGGGCACAGCTAGTACAGTATAATTCTGGTTAACCGACTTCCGGTTATCCGACCTATCATATTATCTGACGTGCCAGGCCGGCCCTTTGGAGGCTCCCCATATGCATTGCTAGGCAGCAACGCACATGGGGCATTTCCCTAAACCGAGTGCTCGCCATAGGGACAAGCCTCGTCCCTCCAGCAAGCACTCGGCCCTTTGGAGGCGCCCTGTGCGCATTGCTTGGCAGCAATGCACACGAGGTGCTTCCCTAAACCAAGTGCTCACCATAGGGATGAACCTCGTCCCTCCGGCAAGCACTCGGCACTTGGGAGGCGCCCCATGCACGTTTCTAGGCAGCAACACTCTTGGGGCGCTACCCTAAACCAAGTGCTCGCCATAGGGATGAGCCTCGTCCCTCCGGCAAGCACTCGGCACTTGGGAGGCGCCCCGTGCATGTTGCTAGGCAGCAACACGCACTGAGCTTCCCTAAACCGGCTTGCTGGGAGAGATAATAGGGCCTCCCTATTATCCATCAGGTCCGGTTATCCAATATTCGGCCCGCCCGTTTATGTCAAAGAACTGGAACTCTACTGTATAAACAAATAAGGCCGGGCTGTGGCACAGGCTGGTTAGCGGTCAGCTGCAACAAATCACTCTGACCAAGAGGTAATGAGTTCGAGGCCAGCCCGTGCCTGCATCTTGTCTCTGTCTCTGTTCTATGTTATGACACTGAATGTTTGCTTTATATGTGTGCAATGTGATCCGCCCTGAGTCCCCTTTGGAGTGAGAAGGGCGGAATATAAATACTGTAAATAAATGAATAAATAAATAAAATAAATAAATAAGGCAAATAACCTTTCCCGTCTTATGCTTAGCAATGATGAGTCCCTCTCTCTTCACCCCTCCTCCTCCTCATCTATAAGCCTATACCAAAACGCCACATGAACTCTCTTTTATGTTTTTATATTTTTACTAGCTGTGCCCGGCCACGCATTGCTGTGGCGTATGGGAATCCTTTGGCCAGGTGGAATAGCAGTGAGTTAGAATGCAATGGAATAGGCTTGCTGCTTGGAAGCCTGGGTACCTGCGTTCTGGGGGAATGTTTTTTTTGGGGGGGCTGCTATAATTGCAATGAATAGCCTTGCTGCTTCAAAGCCTGGCTGCTTGCTACCTAGGAGAATCTTTAGTTGGCCAGCTTCAATAGTACAGAGTAGTATTGCTGTTTCAAAGCCTGGCCACCTTCTACCAAAGTTAATCCTTTGTTGGCCTGGTTAAATTGCACTGAATAGCCTTGCAGCTTCAGTGCCTGGCTGTATTATACCTAGGCCAATCCAATTTTTTTTTGGGGGGGGGGGGGAATTGAGTGAAGAACATACCTTGGATGTATTGGTGTATTGTGGCCAATTTTGGTGGGATTTGGTTCAGTGGTTTTGTTGTTTACTCAGTCCTACAAACGTACATTCCATTTTTATATATATACTAGCTGTGCCCGGCCACGCGTTGCTGTGGCAAAGTGGTGGTGGTATTGGTTAAAAGTTGTTGTGGAATTTTTATTTGACGTTATTTGTATTTTTTAAATTAATTGTATTGTAACTTATCTTTTTTATTTATTATATTTTATTATTTTGTTGTATTGTTTTTAGTTATTTTGTTATAGTATTTTATTGTATTAATTTTTTAGTGTTTTTTATTATTTTTCTTGTATTATTTGTATTTATTTTATTTTTTATTCTTTTATTAACACTGGGCTGAGTGGGTTGCTAGGAGACCAAGTGGGCAGAGCTTAGCTTTCTAAGTGGCAGCAATCTGTATAAAAACATTTATTTCTCTCCCTCTAATTAGGACTTTATTTTTCTTTGCTTTTTGTTGTATCAACCTAGAGGCGTGGATGATGGGTTGTGTTGTCAAATTTCGAGGTTGGGGGCTTGTACTTTTGTTGTTTTGTGGGTCGCCGTGATGCCATCACTCTTTTATATATATAGATATAGATATAGATATAGATATAGATATAGATATAGATAGATATATATATTGTTAATATTATTGAACTCTATAAAATGAAGGCAAATGTACATGAACCTATGAACTTCAGTAACCTCTCTTAAGCAATTCCAGATACCCATTCCACACCCTGTGTGAGAACCAGAGATGGGACATAATCTATGGGAGAAAGGATCTTCCTGGATCTCAGCGGGAATCCATCTGCTCTCTGCCCAAAACTCTGGGGATCTCAACTATCCACGAGACAAAGGGCTAGAATAATAATAATAATAATAATAATAATAATAATAATAATAATAATAATAATTTTATTTTTATACCCCGCCCCATCTCCCCGAAGGGACTCGGGGCAGCTTACATGGGGCCTTGCCCAATACAACAGTATAATAACAACAACAAAATATATGGTTTCCAATACAAGTATTATATTTTCCCAATACACCATCAGATCTGGGCAGGAGGCAGACTGCATTGGATAATCCAGAACGTTGGATAAGCCCGGGCTGTGGCGCAGGTGGGAGAGCAAGCCAGATGCAATTGACTGCAATGAATCACTCTGACCAGGAGGTCATGAGTTCAAGCCCCGCTCGGAGCCTATGTTTGTCTTGTCTTTGTTCTATGTTAAAAGGCATTGAATGTTTGCCTATATGTGTAATGTGATCCGCCCTGAGTCCCCTTCGGGGTGAGAAAGAAGGGCGGAATATAAATGCTGCAAATAAATAAATAAACAAAACAATAAAACAAATATCCCAACAATAAAAACATGAAACTTTGATTGTGATCCCACCCACAATGTTTATCTAAACTTG
Organism: Anolis carolinensis; assembly: GCF_035594765.1. Taxonomy (NCBI): domain Eukaryota; kingdom Metazoa; phylum Chordata; class Lepidosauria; order Squamata; family Anolidae; genus Anolis; species Anolis carolinensis. The sequence goes on along the minus strand of NC_085844.1, from coordinate 250,945,691 downwards.
CCAGTTCAAATTTCCGGCATCACTCTCACCTTATTTGCTTGAACACTCCCCACAGTTTTCCAAAGCCATGTTCATCTCCAGAAATAATTACTCCTGGAATTTCTCAATGTTCATGGGAGCATGGTCACCACAGCAGGATGTTACATGTTAGTGAAAGTCAGCAGAGATATTAACAAGTCCAGAAAGGGTTCAGACACAAGGTTCTTACCATTTACAGAGTTCAGCCATACCAGCTTCACTGCATCACAGACATGCTGCACAATGGGACATAACTGCAGGATGAAGAACAAGAATAAGAGCCAGTTGAAAGTCACATTTCCTCATGAAGTTTAGCTAAGCAGCCCTTACTCAGGATTCCAAAATTCAAACTACTCCAAAACTATTTACCTTTGCTTTCTGATGCTTCCATGTTCCCAAACTTTGTTCCACTCATTATTAAAGATATTGTGTACACAGTTAGCTTCAGGCTATGTGTATAAGGTGTTTACAAAACATCAATTTCCTTCATATTAAATAATTATATATATTTTTTATTTTTATGATATTTTCAGGTTTCTTTAATAAAGTTTTGTTTAATTTCCAGGTTGAGTGGGTTTTTTGGTATTTTAATATTACAGTAGATTCTCACTTATCCAACATAAACGGGCCGGCATAATGCCGCCACTCGAGCCCTAGGGGAGTGGCGGCATATAAGTTTGAAAAATAAATAAATAAATAAATAAATAAAATGTTGGATAAGCGAATATGTTGGATAATAAGGAGGCATTAAGGAAAAGCCTATTAAACATCAAATTAGGTTATGGTTTTACAAATTAAGCACCAAAACATCATGTTTTACAACAAATTTGACAGAAAAAGTAGTTCAATATGCAGTAATGCTATGTAGTAATTACCGTATTTATGAATTTAGCACCAAAATATCATGATGTATTGAAAACATTGACTACAAAAATACATTGGATAATCCAGAATGTTGGATAAGTGAGTGTTGGATAAGTGAGACTCTACTGTAATTTAAATTGGAGCACAATCTGATATTATTTTCAGGTGTATTTTCATATTTTTGATTATACCCAACTGACGTTTTGAAGTCCATATTGTATCAATTGTAAATGTGTTTTACATCTGAGTAGAAAGTATAATCTTTTTCATTTTTATTCAGTTGTCTCCAAGCATCAATTATTCCATAATCTCCCTGTAGGTACCAAAAGGTTTTTGGAAGTTCCCCTAATCCTTTTTGTGGTGTCTTTTGTTATTTTTACTCTATACTCAAATATGCCACTGCATTAAAGTCAACTAATATTAATAAATCTGAATATTCTATTTCCTTTGGTGCTTGATTTATTTTTTCAAAATTTTTTGAAAATGTTTTTTATATGTTAGGAGCATATATATTGACCACTAAAAATATTTCCCGCTACTTGTGTCAACACTAGTTGGCATCTTCCTTCTTGATCTTCTTTGATTTATGGGGTCACCAAGTTTCTTTGATGTAAAGTATCAACCCATTTTTCTTAATCTTAATTTTAATTTTATTAGATATTATGTATTATTTCCCTTTTTTGTACCAAATATTATCTATGTGCTATCTTGATGTGAATTTCTTGAATCGTAATTACGTCCGCTTGAAAGTTTTCCAAATACTATGCCACCTTGTGTCGTTTATTGGGAGAGTTCAGGCAATTTACATTGATTGAAATAATTTTCAATTTACTCTTAGTGAAGTTAGATCTGGTTTGTTTTTTTCCTAAACCTTGTTCAGAGTCATTGTTGGTTGGGCTTTTGGATCATTTTATCTTGTTCCTCTCCTGTCTCTCCTTGTGATTCGAGGTCTTCTCTCTATCTATCATAAAACTCTGGAGGTCTGATTACAGAATTTTATCAATTTGTTCATTCTTTATAGGTCACTAGGAGTCCTTCTGGTAGTTTCCACTGGAATCTATAGTTTTACCTTTTTAATTTCCTTTTGATATGCAAGTCAGTATTTGTTATTCATCATTTTGATTTCACCATGTTGGAGAACCAGGTGGTTTTATAAATATCTCTTTTTATGAAGCTCAACTCAAGAGAGGTATTGATTATACATTCAGGTAACAGAAGCATAGGAGCATAGAGTTAAAAGAGAGCACAAGGCCACCCAAGCCAATCTCATTCTGTTATGTTGGGAGACCCAATCTAAACCATCCTGACAGATGGCCATCCTGCCTCTGTTTCAAAACCTCCAGAAAATGAGATCCCACCACACTTTAAGGCAGCCTACTTCACTATCAAACAGCTCTTATCACCACAAATGTTTAAATGAACTATTTTTCTGTATTTTGACTCTTATGTCCTAGTCTCAATTGACAGACCCAGTCTTTTATACTCGAACATGCCCATAAGTGTTTTCTTTATGAATGTCTGATGTAATTTAGTAACTTTTTAATTGATTCACAATGTATTGTACAATTTTATATGTGTGTTTTATTGTAAGCCGCACTGAGTCCCCTATTGGGTGAGAAAGGTGGGATATAAATATTGTAATAAAATTGTAATAAATAAATAGTTTCTAGAGCAGGGGTCCTCAAACTTTTAAAGCAGAGGGCCGGTCCACAATCCTTCAGACTTATCATTTGGAAGAGAAAAAAACCCAACAAATTCCTATGCACACTGCATGTCTTATTTGTAGTGCAAAACAATAACAACAATGAAAGAACAATACAATATTTAAAAATGAAAACAATTTTAACCAACATAAACCTATCAGGATTTCATTGGGAAGTGTGGGCCTGCTTCTGGCCAATGAGATAGTCAAGTTAATTAGGATTGTTGTTGTTGTGTGCCTTCAAATCATTTCAGATTTGGGCGAGCCTAAGTCTAAAATTATTTATTTATTCATTTACTACATTTATTTACTACATTTATATCCCACCCTTCTCACCCCGAAGGGGACTCAGAGCAGCTGTATGTACATACAATATATTATATTATTAGCATAGCACAATATTAGCATTATATATTACTATATTGAACTATACCACTATACTGTAATATTATATGTAACATATAACATATAATTAATATTATATGGTATTATTAGTATTATATTGTATAACATTATAATATTATTATCAATATTATATGTATATACAATATATTATATTATTTAAAATGATATAAAATATTATATTATAAAACTGAGGGCGGGGGCCAGGTAAATGACCTTGGAGGGCCGCATCTGGCCCCTGGGCCTTAGTTTGGGGACCCCTGATCTAGATCAGGGGTCCCCAAACTTTTTAAACAGGGGGCCAGTTCACGATCCTTCAGACCGTTGGAGGGCCAGACTATAGTTGGCCACCGAGCAATAATAATTAATAATAATAACAACAACAACAATAATAATAAAAAAGAGGGTTGGAAGAGACCCTTTGGGCCATTGAGTCCAACCTCCTTCTGCCTTTGTGCACCAAAAGCACAAGCAAAGCACCCCTGTCAGATGGCCACCCAGCCTCAATGTTAATAATAATAATAATAATAATAATAATAATAATAATAATAATAATAACAATAATAATAATAATAATGAGGGTTGGAAGAGACCCTTTGGGCCATTGAGTCCAATCCCCTTCTGCCTTTGTGCACCGAAAGCACAAGCAAAGCACCCCTGTCAGATGGCCACCCAGCCTCAGTGTTAATAATAATAATAATAATAATAATAATAATAATAATAATAACAATAATAATAATAATGAGGGTTGGAAGAGACCCTTTGGGCCATTGAGTCCAACCTCCTTCTGCCTTTGTGCACCAAAAGCACAAGCAAAGCACCCCTGTCAGATGGCCACCCAGCCTCAATGTTAATAATAATAATAATAATAATAATAATAATAATAATAATAATAATAATAAGGGTTGGAAGAGACCCTTTGGGCCATTGAGTCCAACCTCCTTCTGCCTTTGTGCACCAAAAGCACAAGCAAAGCACCCCTGACAGATGGCCACCCAGCCTCAATGTTAAAAATAATAATAATAATAATAATAATAATAATAATAATAATAATAATAATAATAATAACAATAAAAAAGAGGGTTGGAAGAGACCCTTTGGGCCATTGAGTCGAATCCCCTTCTGCCTTTGTGCACCAAAAGCACAAGCAAAGCACCCCTGACAGATGGCCACCCAGCCTCAATGTTAATACTAATAATACTTATAATAATAATAATAATAATAATAATAATAATAATAATAATAATAACAATAATAATAAAAAAGAGGGTTGGAAGAGACCCTTTGGGCCATTGAGTCGAATCCCCTTCTGCCTTTGTGCACCAAAAGCACAAGCAAAGCACCCCTGTCAGATGGCCACCCAGCCCCAATGTTAATAATAATAATAATAATAATAATAATAATAATAATAATAATAATAATAACAATAATAATAATAATAATGAGGGTTGGAAGAGACCCTTTGGGCCATTGAGTCCAACCTCCTTCTGCCTTTGTGCACCAAAAGCGCAAGCAAAGCACCCCTGACAGATGGCCACCCAGCCTCAATGTTAATAATAATAATAATAATAATAATAATAATAATAATAATAATAATAATAATAATGGTTGTAAGAGAAGAAGAGACCCCTTGGGTCATTTAGTCCAACCCCCTTCTGCCCTTGTGCTGTGGGGGCCGGATAAATGGCTTTGGTGGGCCGCATCCGGCCCCCTTGGCCTTAGTTTGGGGACCCCTGCTCCAGAGCAACAGCAAACAAGCCTGCATCCTCCTCAATGTGTTATCCTTTAAGATATTCAACCGTGGCCCTCATGACACTTCTGAATCTTCTTTTCTCCAAGCTAAACATCCCAGCCTCCCTCAACCTCTTCTCTGAGGGAATTATATTTCCAGGTCTTCAACCACTTTGGTTGCCTTTTTCTGAATATTTTCGAGTTTGTCAATATCCTCCTTGTATTTCGGTGTCTAGAAATGGAAAAAGGAATATTCCAGATGAGCTCTGACCAAAGCGGAAGAGAGTGGGACATGACTTCCCTCCATCTAAACACTATACTCCTAATGATACAGCCTAGAATCACATTGGTTCTTTTACCTCCTACATCACACTGTTGGCTCATATTCTGCTTGTTGTCTACTAAGACTCCGATATCTCTTTCATATGTAACTCTCTTGTCGAACCAGGTGTCACTCATCCTATACCTGCGCATTTGAGTTTTGTCTGCCTACGTGTAGTATCCTACATTTCTCCTTCTTGAAATCCCTTTGTTTAGTTCTGGCCCAGCTCTCTAATGTCATTTTGGATTCTGACCCTGTCTTCTGGGGGATTAACTATCTACATATATATAAAAGAGTGATGGAATCCTAGCACCGAGCAAAACAACAAAACTAAACACCTCCCAACCTCGAAATTTCACAACACAATCCATCATCCACGCCTCGAGGTTGAAACCACAAAATATCACGTCACGAACCTCCACAGGGCCTAAAAACTCCCCAAAACCGGAGCTATTCAGTGCAATTCCAATGGGCCACAGCAACGCGTGGCAGGGCACAGCTAGTTCCTTCTAATTTGGTGTCATTTGAAAGATGGGGTTAAAGCCAACTTTAAAAACTATGGCATAGACACCAAGAACAGCGAAGCCTTGGCTCTTGAGTGTCTAACTGGAGGTCAGCTGTGACCAACAGTGCTGTGGAATTCAAAGACGCACAAATGGAGGGAGAAAGGGAGAAACGTGTCACGAGGAAGGCACATCATGCCAACCCTGACTAGGACCACCTTCCACCTGAAAACCAATGTCCTCACTGCGGAAGAACATGCAGGTCAAGAATAGGCCTCTACAGTCACCTATGGACCCACCACCAAGACCCTACACTTTGAAGGCAATCATACTTGGACAGAAGTGATCACCGATGAATGATGAATGATATAGCCTAGAAGCACATTAGCTTTTTAAGCTACTGCATCACACTGTTGGCTCATATTCTGATTGGGGTCTACTTAGACTCCAACATCTCTTTCACAGGTAAATATTGTCGAATGAGGCTTCACCGATCCTACACCTGTGCATTTCAGTTTTGTCTTCCTAAGTGTAGTAGCCTACGTTTCTCCTTGTTGAAATCCCTTGGCTTAGTTTTGGCCCAGCTCTCGAATGTCATTTTGGATCCTGACCCTGTCTTCTGGGGTATTAGCCATTCCTTCTAATTTGGTGTCATCTGCAAATGTTTCCGCATACTCTCTCCTCCAAGTTTTGGCTACTAATGCCTTCCCATCCCTTGCTGATAGACAGGCGCCTTACTTGTCGTTGTAAATCTGCCGTAAGAGATTTCTGGATTGTTGAGATCTCTGATAATGTAAGAAATCTGCAAAATAAAACAATCAGCATGAGAACTGTAGTATTCATTGGGCAAGGGAAAACTTCTAGTGTATAATCAAATAGAAATACAGTAGAGTCTCACTTATCCAACACTCGCTTATCCAACATTCTGGATTATCCAATGCATTTTTGCCTGAAGGAAAAGCTGAACCTGACACAATGGAAGAACTTCAACATCTACATTGCGTTAACTGTGTTAGTCGCAGAGGCTGGTGTTTCCTGTGACTTAATTGGTTGCTCTATGGTTTGTGGAGCAGTATTTCATTCATGCAAAGCTGAAGAGCATCGCCTTCTTTGTCCACTTGAAAGAGTGCCTTGCCTAAACAGTGGCTTTGGCTGACCATTTATTATAGCTCGAAACAAAATGGCTGAGCATCTAGAAACTTGCCCTGCCAGTGTGGTATGCTGCACTATGGAGTGGAATAGATGGCCTGTTAGTTATGCTGATCGAAAATCTTACGAAAATCTAAGTAAAGATGTGGATGAAGTTGAACAGTTAGATATGGCTCTTGCACTCCAAGACCAGCGAATGCTCCTAGAATCTCTCAGAGTTGCAACTATGACATCAAAAATACCCAACGAAGTATCAAAGTCCAGAGAACTGACTTCAGTTACAAGTGATCCAGAACCTACACTTTCTAATGACTTGATGGGCCGGGCTGTGGCGCAGCTGTTGAGCAGCTGCCTTAAATCACTCTGACCATGAGGTCATGAGTTCGAGGCCAGCCCGTGGCGGGGTGAGCACCCGTCAATTAAAAATAAAAAATAGCCCCTGCTCGTTGCTGACCTAGCAACCCGAAAGATAGTTGCATCTATCAAGTAGGAGATAAGGTACCACTTATAAAGTGGGGAGGCAAGATTAACTAATTTACGACGTTGGAATGAGGAAGTGAGGAAGTGCCATCAGAGTGGATGATGAAGCAGCTGCTCCCCCCTGTGGCCAGAATCAAACATCCCCTCAGGAGAAGGTTAAATTGCCTCTGCGTGTGTCTGTCTCTGTCTCGGTTCGATGTGTTTATGGGCATTGAATGTTTGCCCTATGTGTGTTATAATGTGATCCGCCCTGAGTCCCCTTCGGGGTGAGAAGGGCGGAATATAAATACTGTAAATAAATAAATAAATAAATTTTTGTAGTCAATGTTTTCAATACATTGTGATATTTTGGTGCTAAATTCATAAATACAGTAATAATTACTACATAGCCTTACTGCGTATTGAGCTATTTTTTCTCTCAATTTTGTTTTATAACATGATGTTTTGGTGCTTAATTTGTAAAATCATAACCTAATTTCCTTAATGCCTCCTTATTATCCAACATATTCGCTTATCCAACATTCTGCCGGCCCGTTTATGTTGGATAAGTGAGATTCTACTGTAACATGGGTTATTTGAAAGATGGTATGTTGACAGCTGAAATAACACATTTATCCCATAGGCATTTTAAATGAGATATAGTTTCAATAATTTTTCAAATTTTTCAAAGTACAGTAGAGTCTCACTTATCCAAGCTAAACGGGCCGGCAGAAGCTTGGATAAGCAAATATCTTGGATAATAAGGAGGGATTAAGGGAAAGCCTATTAAACATCAAATTAGGTTATGATTTTACAAATTAAGCACCAAAACATCATGTTTTACAACAAATTTGACAGAAAAAGCAGTTCAATATGCAGTAATGTTATGTTGTAATTACTGTATTTATGAATGTAGCACCAAAATATCACGATATATTGAAAACATTGACTACAAAAATGCCTTGGATAATCCAGAGGCTTGGATGAGCAAGGCTTGGATAAGTGAGACTCTACTGTATTTCAATCTATTTCAAAATGAAAGGCATCGACAACACTTTCAAGACTAACTGGTTTGTTTTAGCATGAGCTTTCATAGATTTCAGTCCTTTTCAGTATAATACAAGAAAATTGAAGTATTTAAGCAGAGTTACATAGCAATGAAAGGTGGAAGCGGGGTGGTGGTGGTGGTGTGGATATGAACAGGTGGAAATAAGGACAACCTTGGTCATAAAGCTTCAAAGAGTTGTATAAAATGACATATGTCTGCCAGCCAGTTTGATAGTTAGCTTTGAGATATCAAAGAATATGAAGGTTTAGATTGAAATGCCTAAATACAACACTTCTGGTGGAAGGTGACTATAGAATTGCACTGAAGAGCCTAGAAATGCCTAGAGAGATTTTTTCTGATAGAAGTGGTCAGACGTTGACCATGGAAACACACTGGAGGACCTAGAAATGCCTAGAGAGAACAAACTTTTGGTTGCATATGGCTGTGTGAGAGGCAGCGACAATTGTAGTATTCTACAAGTAATCAAATCATACTCCACAAACTTCATTTTTGTGGTTGCCACAAACTAAGTTGAATTGGTGGAGACTCTACAACATACTCATTGAAAAACTATAGCAAAACGTGCTGAAGGATGTCCCACAAAAACAAAGTTTTGGAAGCAATAAACCTTTTCCATGTTTCTATGATAGAACCTATTAGGAAATTACATTTATAATCCAGGAACAAAAAAAATGGGATACATATTGTTATTTATCTTCACACAATGTTTCAGAGATACATCCTTAAAATTAATCAGGAATGACAGGAATATCATATGTTATGGACTGGAGCAGAGTGCAATATATGTCTCGATATGATGCCTCATGAACTTGTAGTTGTTTTTCTTTATCTGTTTATCCTATTATGCTTACATTATTGATGTACTCTGATGGTTGTTTATATGATTTGAATATGTTGTAAGCTGCTTTGGGTCCTATGAGGGGGAAAAGCAGGATATAAATAAATATTTATTATTGTTGTTGTTGTTATTGACACAATAACATTGTATGACACAGCAAACAAGATAGACATGCTGGATTTTGTATCACAAAATCACAAGTCGAACACTTCCCAAGTGTCTAGGACTGTGTGATGTATTTTCGGATGATGACTGCAGATCCCAGCAGGGTGGCCTTTTGCAGTTGGCAGATCGTAATTTTGTCAATGTCTATTGTTTCCAAATGCCGGCTGAGATCTTTTGGCACGGCACTCAGTGTGCCCATCACCACCGGGACCACCTGCACTGGTTTCTGCCAGAGTCTATGAAGTTCAATCGTGAGGTCCTGATTATTATTATTATTATTATTATTATTATTATTATTATTATTATTATTATTATTATAAGCTAAAAAGGGATGTTTCAGTCAAAATCTCGGTTTCAACCAATAGGAAGCTGTCCAAATGATAGCTCACTTTCTATTTCTTCCCAGTGTTGCACGGTTGCAAGGAAATACTGGTTGTGTTCTTTTATGGAAGGCTTCTGCCAGTTGTGTTGCACTACAGCTCCCATCATGCACAGCCAGGGGGTCCTTGGGACTTGTGATCTGACCCATCTGAAAGCCTTCATTCATGAAAGGCTGTTGTGAGGTGCATGCCCAGTTTGAACTGGATGGCCATTGGGGTCAATGTGTGCGGCCAATGGTTCATACAATTTTGAGTGGAGATGGTAGAACTTTAAGAGAGGTGATTAACAAATATTTATTATTGTTATATTATTGTTATTGATGATCCAAACATCTTCCACAAACACAAACAACTCTGTGACAGCTTTCTCAGTCCCTAAAAACATAATGAAAGTTTGCAGCTTAAAGAATAGGAACGCTTGCAGAAAAAAGGAAAACCACATACTCACCCACCCAAGAGTTTGACATCAATGGCTCCAAGTGTGACCTCACAAGCAGAAATTATAAAATCGAATTTTCCATCAGAAAAGTTGTTTATTCCTGCTACAAATTTAACATTCACATCAATTGAAATAGTGATCAGACTGGAAAATGGAAGGATTCTAAAAATACGAACACAAAAACACACTCCTTTAAAATGTGACACTTATAACACAGCATTAAGAAGCAAACATTTTGTAAATTTAACATCAAATGGGGGGAAAGAACTCATTTGAAGTAGTCTCCCATTTTTCCTCTGCCCTCAGGATGCATTGAAAACTATTATATCTTTCGTATTTTCATTTGAGCAGAACTGGGAAGTACAAATAATACACAAAGTCACAGCTGTTTATTAGTCCAGATCAATATGCAAAGAGATTTTGTAGCACCCTGGGGCTAAACGAGAGCATCTATGAACTTTCACGGATTAAGGACACATCTTAACTGGCCAGAAAAGGCGATGCTGATAAAGAATGGAGGACTCCAGATCTGCATGGCTAGAGGCTAAACTGTGCATCCACAAACCATGTGCAGAGTTTTGGGGAAATCTCAGGAGCATCCTGTGACTGCTATCAATGTGGTTCAAGGTTTAGTTGAATAGTTGAAAAACACATATTTCTGATGGTCTTAGGAACCTCTTTGACAAAGAAGGCTGAAGATTGCTATGTGCGCCAAATTGCTATGTGTGTGTGTAAAGAAATCCTTGCAAAAGTTGGTTTGCAAAAAGAACTCTGCAAAAAGGGAACTCAGCTCTTTTGCAGAGGCAAGCCACGCCTCAAACAATGTATCAAGTTTGATGGCAGATGGCTGGTTGACAGTTGGAGTTTGTCAGTTGGAATTTGAGCTTGCTAGAGAGAACACAGGAAAAAGAAGGCTCTCTAATAGCTATGGTCAAGTAGCTGATTTAATATGCTATGCTGTATGTATATATTGATGCTGATTGATTAGGTTATTGATCTTATGCAACTACATGGACATTGTATGATTGCAGAACTGTTTTGTATTTCAACTCAACAAGCAAGAGTAAAGTTTCCTTTGTTGATTTCAATTCCTCTGCCTGGTCTGAGTCTTTTGCACATGGTGTTAACTGGACGCTACTGATTCCGCTATACTCTCACCTGGTAACAAAGATCTCTTCACCTCTCCTTCTTTTTCTTTTTGGAAACAGACGGCAAATCCTCCCACCAAAAGTCCAATTTGCCCAATTCTATTGTTGGTGGGGTTCAAGGGGCTCTTTGATTGTAAGTGAACTATGTGTCCTAGCAACTACAACTCCCAAATGTCAAGGTCTATTTTCCCCAAACTCCACCAGTGTTCACATTTGGGCAGATTGAGTCTCCGTGCCAAGTTTGGTCCAGATCCATCCTTGTTTGAGTCCACAGTGCTCTCTGGATGTAGGTGAACTACAACTCCCAAACTCAAGGTCAATGCCCATCAAATTTTTCCAGTATTTTCATGGAAATTCTGTGTGCCAAGTTTGGTTCAATCCCATTGTTGGTGGAGATCAGAATGATCTTTGATTGTACGTTAGCTACAACTCCCAGATGACAAAATCAATAATCTCCCCAACACCACCAGTATTCAAATTTGGGTGTATTGGGTATTTGTGCCAAATTTGGTCCAGTGAATGAAAATACATCCTACATATCAGATATTTACATTGCAATTCATGATAGTAGCAAAATTACAGTTCTGAAGTAGCAATGAAAATAATGTTATGGTTGGGGATCACCACAACATGAGGAACTGTATTAAGGGATCACAGCATTAGGAAGGTTGAGAACCACTGGTGTAGGCTGAGACCATATCTATACAGTAGAGTCTCACTTATCCAAGCCTCGCTTATCCAAGCTTCTGGATTATCCAATCCATTTTTGTACTCAATGTTTTCAATATATCATGATATTTTGGTGCTAAATTCGTAAATACAGTAATTACAACATAACATCACTGTGTATTGAACTACTTTTTCTGTCAAATTTGTTGTATAACATGACGTTTTGGTGCTTAATTTGTAAAATCATAACCTAATTTGATGTTTAATAGGCTTTTCCTTAATCCCTCCTTATTATCCAAGATATTTGCTTATCTAAGCTTCTGCCGGCCCGTTTATGTTGGATAAGTGAAACTCTACTGTACCAGCAAAAAAGGGGCAGAAGCATCCCAAGTCTAGTGCTGACAGTCATGAGAAAATATGGCTACTTATAGAATTGATTGGTCATTTTTTGGGCCTTACTTCAAACTTTGCTCCAAGTCAAGCAAAGTTAGGGCAAAGACCTGTGTTCTAGAAGCTGCAGCGTAGCCTCTGATTCTTTGGTTGTTTGGACATCTGGACCAGGTTCAGTTTGGCTAGATAAGTCATAAACAAGGGCAGAAATCATGCCGTCCTCCTTTTCTATGTGATGGAAGAATCCGTTGGTGTAATTTTTTGTTAGTGGGAAATGTTAGATCAAGTGTTTTGCTGTTGGGTTTTTGCAACTGTGTATTCCGGCATGGTTTCCAGCAACACACGGGTTAATCGCAAGCCAGCTTGATTGATAGCCTGCAGAGCCTATAGGTCGAGACTTCCGGACTCTGCAGCGGGGACAGGACATTCGTCATCTAGGATTGGAATGTGGGAGTTGCCAGCTTGAGTGGTTCGGAGATGCTAGGCAAAGAGAGTGGGCATACTTTACTCTTGCTAGCAAAAGCATGAGTCCTATGAGTTGTTGTGACCCAGCCACAGACTGGCCATATTCAAGATGAAGATGAAGAGGATTCTGGTTTTGGGATTCAAGAGCTATCTGAGGCTGAAGCCAGCTCAGAGATACAGTTTCAGTTTGAGCAGGATGAACTGCTGACCCCAGGAGAGATAGATAACGGTCAGGCTGACATTTTCTTGAGAAATGATGAGGGAGAAACTTCAGCTTTGAGAAATAATGAGGGAGACGGTTTAGCTCCAGGCCAGGTGCAAGATAACGGTAACACAAGCAATGAGTTATCCAGAGAGGACCGTTTGTCTTGGATGGGTTCCCAGTTTCGTAGAAGTGAGCGTTTGGCGCGGAAAAGGGAGACTAGCTGTGGGAAAAGGAACGCCTTTCTGAGTTGTTATTAAAGTGTGCTTTTGCAGATCACTCTTTGCCAGAGCAATTCATTGCTTCATCTATGTGGATGTTTTCCTCGTCAGTGTTCTTGGAGTCTTGGGCTTTGTTCTTTGGACTCTATGGATTATTACCTTGCCTTGTGGATTATTGCTCTTGCAATGCTCTTTGAACTTATGGACCTTGCATTTTGGATTATTGGACATTTCTTTACCTTGTGATCTTATTGGACTTATTGACTCTTTCACTACAACTTTGAACTACCTTTTGATTGCTTGCTTGATTTATATCCTGCTTTGCTTAATAAAAACCTCAAAAGACTACCTGTGTGTCTGACTGGGTATCTATAGCAAGGTGAACTTAGCCTGAGGTGCGACATGAGTGATGGACTTTGTAACTGTATATAGATGTATATAATAAAGTCTTAAAACCGCTGGGATCAGCTGAATTACAACTGTGGTGTCAGTTTGTTGGTGCTGCTTTAGCTGGAAGCTTAAGCAGTCTGACTGGAGAGAAGAAGGTGAGAGGACCAGACTGTGATGACTCATGGGCCTTGTAGTCCCGCTCCTAGTGTCCCTGTGGCAGATGAGGATGAAAACATGGGGTTTTCTCCAGATCAACAACAACTGGAATCCTTTCAGATGCCCGATGTTGATGTTTTTGCCCAAGAAGCAATTAAAAAAGACCTTGAGCAATCCTCGCCTCCTTTTGCCAGGAGACAGTCCTATACTGCGGAAAGGAGAGAAAGGGAGCAGATTCGCAGGAGTCTGAGAATCGCAGCTAAACAAGATACTGATTAGCCATGCTTCCCTTGGGAAAATCTAGGGAGTCTCACATCTGGAGAAAACTGGGTTTCGTTTTCCGTTCTCTAGGGAAAGAGAACTCTGGACACCTGTTTGGCGGGAAAACGAGACCCAGGTATAGGTGCCTGGCACGGTTGGATCCGTGCGGAGTCAACAGAGCAGCTTCAGGAGTGATTTGGTGTTCCAGTCTAGTGTGGACTTCGCAAGTCCGCAACCCCAGCTTCCTTGCCTTGCCAATCCAAGTATTCAAGAACTGCCTTGTCTTTCCAAGTATTCAAGAATTGCCTCGCTTTGCTCCTAGCCACGGGCCTTGCTCCAAGAATCAAGTCTTGCCCTCGTACCTTGTTGTGGATTTTTACCTTGGACCCTGAAAGACCCTGGACGTTTCCCCACACTATTGCTTGGCAATAGTGTGTGTTTCGGTTTGGAATTTAAATTTGAACTCTAATATCATTTATTGGACAAAACATTTCTGGACTATATTTGACCTCATTTGATAGGTCTGCTTCTGGACTACATTTTCTACTTGTTTTTATTATTCTTATATATTTCCTTAATAAAGATATTAGATAGTTATTGGCCTCCGTGTTTGGTTCTTGGTGCTCCGTAGCCTTGGGCGTGACACAGACTCACTAATGAGTCAGGGTGTTGCGGAGGTTAATTGAGAATCACCCCCCACCCCTGCCCCTCACGTGTCCACAGAATCCCTCCTTTTCGATCCGATATCTGGGCTCCCATTTGTGTTCTCAGAAGAAGTGATGGTGCACCAGCAAGCTTCCACGACAGTCTTAAAGGTGTAATTGAAGTGGTGGCAGCAGCATCCAAAACTGAGGGTGGACCGGTGGATGGACACGCAACTGGCCCAACTGGTTGGTGTGGACAACAACATGGTGCCACACTGTGTTTGGCCTGATGTGTGTGGCCACCATCATGGTTCACCTGAGCCCAGGCCAAAGCATAATGCTCCAGACTGGGTCCAGAATAAGCAGCCAATGTAGACACACCCTTACTCTGCATGCTTGTAGCATATCTTAAAGGTCAGGACTTATTTCCTCTTTCAGTGGCAAAATCTGTTTATTTTACAACAAGAAAGCAGGTTCATGCTACTCACGTGTTGCCGCTGGTGCCCAGATGAATAGACAAATTTGTTTCTGCTTTCTCATTAAGAAGGACCAGTCTATAACTAGTGAGGATAAATTCGTCAATTTTGAGCCTGAAGAAAGAGATTGAAATCAGTGAAAAAAAGGGATGTACTTAGACGACTTTGGTAGCAGAATGAAACTGGATTTGCTGTAGTGTTATTTTGCCGCCAAAGGAAGTGACAAGAACCCCATCTACACTGACTTCATAACACAGTGTCAAGTTATGTCCAAGGCACAGCGGCTAGACCACGTATGCTGAGTCCCCATGGGGAGATAGGGTGGGATTCAAAATGAAGTTGCTGTTGTTGTCGTTGTTGTTGTTATGTTATTGTTGATACCATATTGTTTTTGTTGTCCCTACTTTTCCACTTATAGAGCTAGTTTGTTTTTCTTTGAAATACGGTAAATATTCAAAAACATTTAACCTACTGATGCCTCGATTAATGAAATTTTATTGGTATCTATTTTTATTTTGAAATTTACCCGTAGCTGCTGGATTTCCCCACCCTCGGCTTATACTCGGGTCAATAAGTTATCCCAGTTTTTTGTGGCAAAATTAGGTGCCTCGGCTTATATTCGAGTTGGCTTATACTCAAGTATATACGATATTTTCCATATTCCCAACACTTTGTCCCTGACTCCACTGCGTCATGGTCCATAACATTTTACCTAATCTTAAAACCAGGCATTGCTGGCATACAAGGGTGGTCTTCAAAGACATCAAGCACCAGCCACCCACTTTGCAAATCTCAGTTTCTACTTACCCAACTATATTGTCAACTAAACTGAGGAGTCGTCCAAGACGGATGTCAGAAAGCCCAAGGCTTTTCAAGTGACTCGCTAGAAGGCCATCTTGGGTCCAAGTATCTATAAGGACTGAATCATAAACAATATCTTTGAGACCACATGAAGGAGAAAGATGGGGTAGTACAGAGACCCCTCTGTATCCATGGATTCAGCCATCCAAGGCTTGAAATAATTCCTAGCATTACAATTTGAAAAAGCAAACCTTGATTTTACCATTTTAGATAAGGAACATCGTTTTACTAGGTCTTTGTATATCATGGGGCTTGAGCATCCATGGATTTTGGTATCCGCGGGAAGATGAATGTGTCCTGGAACCCAACCCCAAAGGATTGCAATGGTCCATTGTTCAGCAACAACAACTACTGGTAAATAGCTAAATCTCAAACGGTCAACTATAGATCTCACCACAGATTCCTTTCATGGCAGGGTGTCAGAGGGTGAGCCCTCTGCATTCATGAGAGTTCGGGTCACAAAAGTGAGAAAAACATTATTTCTAAAGATGCTCATTTTTTTAAACCGAGAGAAGACTCTCTAGGGATGCATCTGGCTAGTAGAAGTATTGTGGTGTGATCTAGGGGTGTGCAAAATGTTAGAAATCTGTTCTGTTTTCATTTTGAATTTCGGGTCCCCCCTTTTCTTGCCACAACTACAAGCTTGGGCTCTATCTACTATCTGAAGGGGAAATCTGTTAAGGTAGCAGAGCATCCCTGACATTGGTTATGGGCCAAGCTATCCCAATGGCAGAAGAATTCTAAAGCCCAGTATCCTGTGTTTGTGTGTGTGGCGAAGAGAAAGGTGCAGCTATGTCTCTCCAGGTGAGTGGTGAGTTGCCATTTGAATGACTGAATGCTCACAGCTACCCACCTTGGGCAGTGAATCTGAGATACTTCTTAATTAAAGAGGACATGTGGGAGGTTGTTGAGAACCCACCGGCTGATGGTGCGAGCAAATTTAAGAGCTGAACAGAAAGCAGATGCTAATCTATATATATAAAAGGATAATGAAATTTCGGCCTAGGACAAAACAACAAAACTACACACCCCAGAAACACTTAACTTGGCAGCACAACCCCTCATCCACGCCTCTACGTTCATACAACAAAAAGAAAAGAAAAATAAAGTCCTAATTAGAGGGAGAGGAATAATTGTTTTTATCCAATTGCTGCCAGTTAGAAGGCTAAGCTCTGCCCACTTGGTCTCCTAGCAACCCACTCAGCCCAGGGGACAGGCAGAGTTAGGCCTCACTTAGGCCTCTTCCACACTGCCTATAAAATACAGATTATCTGATTTTAACTGGATTATATGGCAGGGTAGACTCAAGGCCCTTCCACACAGCTATATAACCCATTTATAATGGACTTAATGTAAGGTAAAACCTTTACCCTTTACCTTAATTACCTTAACTAGTTCCTCAATAGTTTATTTCCCATACCACCATACTTCGCCACAGCAACGCGTGGCCAGGCACAGCTAGTATTATATATTATGCTTGCTGTAGAAGATTCACAACTGGTCTACTCAAGGAATGCGGCATCGGCAAGCGATTGCTGGTAGAGACTCAAAAATGTCTATCAAACAGAAACCGCAGCAATTAAGATTATCCTAACACGCCACCTTTATAATTTGAAGGTAAGAAGGGCGAAAGTGTGGCTGAACATTTGCAACAATTATGAAGTCTCTTTGCTGGCCTTGAAGACAAGCAAATAATGTTTAGTTAGACCCATAAAGCTTATATGTTCCTGTCATCTTTAGATAAGAGTTGGGCAAATTTCCTGTTCACGATGCAAAGCATCCCAGAAAGCTTAATTACTACATAATGTTACTGTGTATTCAACTGCTTTTTCTGTCTATTTGTTGTAAAACATGATGTTTTCGTGCTTAATTTGCTCCTGTCTGCTGTCAAAACTTGTGCCAAAGACTTTTGTTTCATGCCTGCTGTAAGGCCTTGCATTGCTTCTGAACTTTATGTTGTTTCCTTCATTGCTGTTTGCATTATTATTATTATTATTATTATTATTATTATTATTATTTTGCTGAAATAAAGCTTTTTTTAGTAACCTTTCCTCATGTTTTAATGCTGTTTCTGGGGCAAAACAGGACAGAAAGCAGGCAAAGTGAGATTCAGGGGAATGCTTTTATTCCATGGCTGGGCAAAAGACTGAACAATATTCTTTTTGTGCCAAAATTACACTATTGTTTGCTAAGTGTTCCTAGTTTATGTCTAGAAGGTTATGATGTAACTTCAAATGATCAAGGGTGTAAAGTATTTGAAAATGGTCGGGAATGTGCCAATGGAAAGTTATGCAAAACGTTATATGTCACGACTGACAAGAAAACAAAGGGAAATGTGTTAAATATGTCATGTACAGCCAACAAATCATTGCACGATAGTTGTGTCCATTATTACACTGAGTGATGGGTCATGTGAGTTTTGCAAACCTTCAGAAGTCGTCTAAGGTTGCAGATTTGGATTTGAAACATTGTCAAGTTTCTGGACTGTTCTGTTTGTAGTTGGGCAAAAGTGAAAGCATTTCCAATTGCCAAAAAGAGTTATACTGCAACAGAATGACTATTTGAATTCATCCATGTCTGCAGACCACTTCCTTAACAATCTTTTCCAGAATCTTGCCTGGTATCGACATAATGCTAACCAGACAGTAATTGTTTGGGTTGTCCTTTTTTTCCCTTCTTGAATATAGGGACCACGTTTGCCCTCTTCCAATCTGCTGGGACTTGCCCCGTTATTGCTAAGGAGTCTGTTCAGGTCCTGAACTGGTGCTTGGCAGCTGTGTCGGACTGCATGAAGGAGAACATTTGGTAGATTTTGTACATGCAGACAGCTCACTTGCTGAAGAAGATAAGAAATCAGTTAGTGGGTATTTTGTACAATATGCTCCAAGCCCAATATGATGGCAGTCTTGAAAACAAACACCGTTGGCTCATGTTTCATTTTGGTGGTTTGGCTGCCAAATCAACAAAATTACCCGAAATCCAAATTGACCTACAGATATTTCGGACACCCCACTTTCACGGCTGTGGCAGGGCGAAGCTGTTTAGTTGGAATCTCTTTCCCTGCAATTTGAATCTGTTGCTCCATTGTGTCCTAGAGCAGAAGATAAGCTCCATCTTGCTTTTGGAAGAAGCTGTTAGCCTTTTAGACCAGCTCTGTTAAGGTTTCTTTGAAACAACAACGAGCAATTTGCATGTGTGGTTTGACCATGATGCTGGAGACTTGGGCTCCAATCTCCACTTGACCATTGAAACCCACTGAGTGACCCTGGGTGAACCAAAAACTTTGGGTAGCAGAAAGCCCTGTGTTAGAGACACCTTAGGGCAGGGGTCCCCAAA
This sequence comes from Anolis carolinensis, assembly GCF_035594765.1. Classification (NCBI taxonomy): domain Eukaryota; kingdom Metazoa; phylum Chordata; class Lepidosauria; order Squamata; family Anolidae; genus Anolis; species Anolis carolinensis. The sequence goes on along the minus strand of NC_085844.1, from coordinate 250,926,431 downwards.
CTAAGGCCCGTGGGCTGGATGTGGCCTTCCAAGGTCATTGACCTGGCCCCTGACCTAAACTTTAGACTTAGGGTTGACCTAAGTCTGCCTGGTCTTTGGAGGTCTCTTTGCTTATCTATGGTCTTATGAGATCATCTAGATGGTCTTTGAAGGCCTCTTTGCTTAGCTGTGGCCTTATGAGAACATCTAGAAGGCTTCCTTACCTATAGTCCTATGTCTAGATGGCCTTTGAGAGTCACTTTCTTTATCTATGGTTTTATGAGATTATGAGATTGTCTTGATGGCCTTTGAGAGTCCCTTTCCTTACCTATGGTCTTATAAAACCATAGGTCCCTTTTCTTATCTATGGTCTTCTGATGGCCTGATGAGATCATCTAGATGGCCTTTGAGGGTCCTTTCCTTACCTATGGTCTTATGAGACCATCTAGATGGTCTTTGGAGGTCTCTTTGCTTATCTATGGTCTTATGAGATGGTCTAAATGGTCTTTGAAGGCCTCTTTGCTTAGCTACGGCTTTATGAGAACATCTAGATGGCTTTTGGAGGTCACTTTCCATACCTATGGTCTTATGAGACCATCTAGATCGTCTTTGGAGGTCTCTTTGCTTACCTATAGTCTTATGCGATTGTCTAAATCAGGGGTCCCCAAACTAAGGCCCATGGGCCGGATGCAGCCCTCCAAGGTCATTGACCTGGCCCCTGTACTAAACTTTAGACTTAGGGTTGACCTAAGTCTGAAACGACTTGAAGGCACACAACAACAACAATCCCAATTTTGGACTATTTCATCATAGTCTGGCCCCCCAGCAGTCTGAGGGATTGTGAACTGGCCCTCCACTTAAAAAGTTTGAGGACCCCTGCCTTAGGGTCACTATAAGTCAGAAATGAAGACAGAAAACCAGCAATAACATTCCCAAGCACCTCCCAAATTTTCCTTGCATATCACAGGTGAACAGTGGATAGATTGGCAAGGAGAGAATGGATAATTTTCCATCATAATTTAACAGGCTTTCTTAATTTCAGCTACTTTGGTGCATTTAAAATAATTCTAATCCCCGCTGCTCTAAGCAGCAGGCCACAGAAGGGTTCTGATATTTCGCAAAACTGTGCATATATTCATCTACACTCAGCATATAATGCAGTTTGAAGCTAGTTTTACACTGCGGAGGCTCAGTGATGCACACCACCAAAGCGCACTGCAGTGTGGGTTAAGGAGGAGAAAGTGCATCAAGCAAAGATTGGGGAAAGACTGACATAAGCCTCTAAATGTACTGCAGCGAGCCACAAATATAAACCATGCAATATAAGCCATGCAAAATGCATTGTAGACTCACTCACCACACTGAAGCACATTGTAAAATCCAGAATATGGTTTATCTTGGGTGTGTCACACATTCTCAGCCCCAGAAAACCCAGTGACCCCCAGTGATCGCCTTAGGGTTGCCACAAAGCCAACTTACTCCAAGGCACACAACAACCACGTCCTTTCCAAGCCCAAATGTTCCCAGGATGCAACGGGTGGGCAGAGGAAAGATTAACAAGACTCTTAGGATGGACTGTTTTCCACCCTAAATAATCCAATGGACTTTCTTACCTTCAGACAGTTTGGCCTGATTTATAACAGCCCTAATCCCTGGAAATGAACCTAAAGCGGGGCTCTGCAGGCCACAGAAGACTAGAACTCCCAGAATCTTCCACATCTTAAAGTTCTCACACCTGCAGGGAAAACTATTGTTTTAATTAATCTGGCTTCCAGGGCTTTTGCTATGCATGAGAATTTTACATGAACAAGTAAAACAAATCAATCCCTCTACAGCCTGTCTCCTCCGCCATCCAACCAAACATTGAGGGTGCATCTACACCAGTAGTTCCCAACCTGTGGTCCGTGGACCACCAGTGGTCCCAAAGACCTTAAATATGGTCCATAGCCTCACCGTTACTACACCATTGCAACGAGAGTGACTAGTCTCTCAAAACCCATTTATAGTGCTAAGGCAACTGGGATGTTGGGCAGGGAGAGGCTGACTACCACGAAAGGCGTAACAACAAGCCTCCTGATTGCTGCTTCTCCTCCCCCCCCCCCCCCCCGAGTGGAGTCATTCTGTGTGGCGTTGGCCTCACCGTTACTACACAATTGCAATGAGAGCGAGTAGTCTCTCGAAACCCTCTTATAGTGCTAAGGCAATGGGGATGTTGGGCAGGGAGAGGCTGACTACCACGAAAGGCGTAACAACAAGCCTCCTGATTGCTGCTTCTCCTCCCCCCCCCCCCCCCCGAGTGGAGTCATTCTGTGTGGCGTTGGCCTCACCGTTACTACACAATTGCAATGAGAGCGAGTAGTCTCTCGAAACCCTCTTATAGTGCTAAGGCAATGGGGATGTTGGGAGGGGAGAGGTTGACTACCCACAAAAGGCATGACAACAAGCCTCCTGACTGCTGCTTCTCCTCCTCCCTCCCCTGAGTGGAGTCGTTCCGTGTGGTGCCTGGAAACAGGGGCACCTTGGTGTTTTTGTTTTTAGGCCTATTAGGATTTTAACTGTCATGGGTTATTTGGCATGCTGATTCAGAAAACTGCATTGGATAGACCACATCAGTTCTAGATTATTAAATATAGTTTTCTGTGAGTGAGCAGATGGAGACTACTGGATGGCATATGTTCTGCATCAGAAACTAGAGCTGATGTGGTCTGTCCAATGAAATTTTCAGAATCAGCACCCCAAATAACCAGGCCGAACCTACAATTGACCAAACACTGGTTAGTAACCCTATGTTGACCAAATACTGGTTCGTAACTAATGTTGGAAAGTGGTCCCTGGTCAAAGTGGTCCCTGGTCAAAAAAGGTTGGAAACCACTGATCTACACTTTAATGATCTACACTGTACTATTTGACGTGACTTTAACTGTCATGGCACCAGCACAATTTGGCAAAGAAGGTTAAAAAGATTACCAAACTACACCTCCCGAAATTCCTTCGCGTTGGGACATGGCAGTTTAAAGTGGTGTAAAATTGCATCAGTTCTGTAGTGTAGATGCACTCTGAGATATGGATCTCATAAAGCATCATAGGCTGCATCTATACTGTAGAACTGACACATGGAATCATGGGAATTGTAGTTTCACGAGGTCTTTGGCCCTTTTTGTCAAAGAGTGCCAGTCCATTGGCAAACTATAGCTTTGAGGATTCCATAGCATTGAACCATGGCAGCTAAAGTGGTATCAACTGTACAGTAGAAAATTTGAAAGTCCTTGGGAGCCTCTACACAGAAGAATTAAGGCAGTTTGACATCACTTTGTATGTCATGGCTCAATGCTATGGAATCCTGGGAGCTGTGTTTCAATGAGGCACCAGCACTCTTTGGCAGGGATGGCAAAAGACCTTGAAAATAAATAAATAAATAAATAAATAAATAAATAAATAAATAGTAGTAGTAGTAGTAGTAATAAAACTTTATTTATACCCCGCCACCATCTCCCCATGGGGACTCGGGGCGGCTTACATGGGGCAAAGGCTTGAACAACATTGACAAAATAAACAACAATATAAATACAATTCATGGTATAAAAGAGAATAACAGTAATACAATATAAAACAAGAATAAAACAGTTGATAAGCTAAAACTGTTGATAAGCTAAGTTGAAAAGCTACCACTCTAAGGCTTCCATGGACCTGGCTGTTAAAGTTTTGACAAACTGTTTCCATTCCACAATATAGATGTGCACTTTGTTTCAGGTTTAGTCCATAGAAACCAAAAAATGTATTAGACCCTCTTACCAGACCCTCTTGAGAAGGATTGTTGGCCTGAATTAGGGTCACAAAAGTTCTCCAGACCTTAAGACTCTCTTCTCCTCTTCCCTCCTCCGACACTGCCTTCAGTTTGACCACCTTCCTTGTAGCCCACACCTTAGCCAAGAATGAGGAAATATTGTGCATGTTTTTGAGCTAGGCATGGGAACTTGCTTCAAGGATCCTGCGTAATTATGAGATGAATGCAAAGCTTGAATTCCTTTCAGACCAACGGCGAATGCCTGCGTCACCTCGATGGGCAGGAAAGTGTTTTCAGGATGAAGCCTGCAGTTTTGATTTGATTCTTTGGGAATGTGATGGAAAACTTCTTTGCAGAAATGTACAGATCCTCTGTTGGAAAATGACCATAGATTCATGGTATAGAGAACATCTTTCTGGTGGAGGTTGGGCATAGAACCATGTCGGAGGAACTAGAGAGTCCAAGACAGAATGCGTCTCCAGTGGAAGGAGATCATCGAATTGAGCTGAAGGACCAGGAGATACCTAGAGGGAAGGCCTCTTTGGAGGAGCTTCATCATAGAATCATATGGGAGGACTGAGAGATTCCTAGAGAAAATGACTGTTGCACCCCAAGGCAGCGTGAGCACTCGAAAACCAGACAAGAGCCAATATAACACACTATATCTTTATTAAAACAATTATAAATCCAAAGGAAATTAGGTATAGAGTCTGAGTAAGGAATAGTTCTTTTCAGAAAGTTGATGACGGTTTCAACTGGATGAAGGAAAAGGTCCGATATTATAATCCACAATGAGAATTCGATAACTCTCCCAAGAAATCAAAGTCCATGAATTTAAACAGGGAAACAAGGCTGGCAGAAAACAGAGTTCTATCCACTGGAAATAGTTTGTAGCAATCAAGGCAGCAAAGTTGTTAAAGCTGAGGCAAACTTGAAACAGGAACAAGAAATAACAACTGAAGTATAGTCAAGGTCTACTCGAGAGTCACAGCACAGCACGGCCCGAGTGGAACTGGAAAACTTGGCTTGGAAACAGGAGCTAGAAACGGAGAAACCTCTCTCCAAGAAGCAATGTTGACACCGCAAGGAAATCTACCGAACAAAACACTTTTAACAGATTCTGGACTGTTCAAAATTTGGGGAGTACAAACTCCCAAAACTTTCCCAAGGGAATGCTACCCATTATCCCATCTATTTGCCAGTCTTTGGCTCTGGCGGATTTCCTGTTTTGCACTTCTTTTTCTAGTCACAAAATCTCTACGATTAAAAAGCCTGGCTTTTCTTCCACATCTGGCTCTATTTGTGAGGGAGGACTAAAAGAATCTTCTCCAATTATCAAGTCTCCAGAGTCAACATTTTCAGGCACCTGCAGCTGTAAAGGCCCCTCCGTGGAGGGTGTAATGTCAGTACATTCCTCATCATTATCTGTGTCAAAGTACAGGTCCCGAAACACTGCAGGCCTTGGTGCCCTGGCTGGCTGGGATCTAACAATGACTCTGGTGGATGTTGACCATAGGATCAGACTGGAGGACCAGGAAACTCCCAGAGGGAACATTTCTCTGATGGAAGTTGATCATGGAGCCATGCTGGAGGACCACTGGTGGAAGAGTACCATAGTTGGTCATGCTCTGGCACCTATGGTTTTGTTGCATGATTTCAGCTCAGCTCAAACCGTGGGTTCAGCGGGCTGTCGTGTCTCACTTCCCAGAAAGCCGAATGAGACATAGATGGATCGAAGGCAAAAGCAGAGATATTTATTCTCAATGGCCAAAGAGGATGTCAGCTAAGAAAGCACTCCAAAGTACTGACATACCGCAATTGCAGATACAGAGCACTTTTATCCCCTTTGACAGCTGTTCAAGAAACCTGTCCTTGATTGGCTGAAAAACTGCCAATCTAAGATCCATGTCCTGAGTGGCTCGGGCTTTGTCCAAAGTCGTTGCTGGCTGGCCCTTCCTGGTCGAGAGAAATTTAATAAACGGTCATTGGGTATTTGAAGTATCAGTCCATTTTATCAGTCTGTCTCTGAGTGGGACCTGATGAAAAGGAATACTGTGTGGCTTTGTACAATGGACTCGAGATGAGTTTAATTATTTGACTCCAGCGGGAACAAGAGAGTTAGTCCAAAATATTCACTAGGTGCTTGCAGGTGATGATGATCTCAGTGGGTGTGTCATGGGAGGTGGACCGTTCCCCCAGATAGGCCCGATCATATCAGGAAAGAACAGGAAACAGACCCTCGAGCTCTGACGCAAATTCATTGTGAGCTCCCCTCACATCTCCCAGTTCATATTGAGGGGGTTATGGAAATTGGAGGAATCGTTGCCTGGGGTCCAAGTAGGTTAGGCAACATTGCAAAGACAATTCATGAGAGGGGTACCTATAGGACAAAGATGTTCATGCTTCCTGTATATCCCAATGGAGGCGCATCTTTTTATTTACCCTGTTTCCCCAAAAATAAGACATCCCCAGAAAATAAGACCTAGTAGAGGTTTTGCTAAATTGCTAAATATAAGGCCTCCCCCAAAAGTAAGACCTAGCAAAGTTTTTGTTTGGAAGCATGCCCGCCGAACAGAACACCAGAGCATGCAGGATCGGTAAATGTACATACCATAGATTGTTGTACATGGAAATATTGGTAGTAACAAGAAATTCTTGATAGGATTCACAGTTTGCCTGGTTATGCTGGTTTATGTTGACAACTACTGTACAGTATATAATAAATGTTCATTTTTTGTTCAACAATAAATGTGAATTCTTCTTCATGGAAAAATAAGACATCCCCTGAAAATAAGACCTAGAGCATCTTTGGGAACAAAAATTAATATAAGACACTGTCTTATTTTTGGGGAAACACGGTATACATTTTATATTCCGTTTTCCAATGGAATGTTGGTGGACAGGAAAAGAGTTTTAAAGATGGGCTTAAAGCCAACTTTAAAAACTGTGGCATAGACACCGAGAACTGGGAAGCCCTGGCTCTTGAGTGCTCTAGCTGGAGGTCAGTTGTGACCAGCAATGCTGTGGAATTTGAAGAGTAACGAATGGAGGGCTGTAAAGGAACTATGAACGTCTAAGGCTCCTTCAGGCAAGGGGGAATCTTTTTATCCCACCGTTGCCACCAATTTGTAAAGATGCAACCACCAAAGACTCAGGGAGGAGACCTTTTACTTTTTTTTCTTTCTTCTTCTTCACTTTAGATGGTAGCGTAACTTGGTTTAGAATATATGCGACAGAGGCTTAGATGTTGGAAGAACAATAATAAGTTTATTCAGGCACAGAGCTTAGTGGTTACAATGTTGTTTCTCACTTAGAGGTATTCTTATTAACAGTTACAATACTAGAATGAGATGAATCGACTCTCTAAAATATCACTTCTTTTACTTAAAGTAGTTAAAACTTCTTCCTCTGCTCCTTTTAAACTGTTACTTCAATGGATCTCTGTGGGTCCAGCTGGGATTGGTTCCCAAAGTCTGAAACTTGGACTATCCAGTGACTTCAAACCATAGTCACCCCTGTGATATACTATCACAGATTCTCTGTGCCTTTCCAGGACACAGACTACATTAAATAAGTCACCAAACTTATTTAAAACCGACTCAAAATGAACAATTCAGTCTCCTTGATCCCATCAACCTAGAATCAATCTTCCCTGTGCCTCATCAGAGAACAGACTGACTTTCTTTTTAAACTCTGCACTTTCTTCAACTAAACAGCAGTTGGCTCCGCCTACTTCTCCATGGCAACTAGCCTCCGAGTACTGAGCTGCAACAACTGTAATACTACTTACCCTTTTAAAACATAAACACACAATTAAACATAACATCTGTAAACCAAAATTTGTACTCCATTACAAGGGCGAAATGGAGAAACATGCCAAGAGGAAGGTGCGTCAAGCCAACCTTGACTGGGACCACCTTCTGGAAACCGATGTCCTCACTGTGGAAGAAAAGTGTGTGCCAAGGTCGTTCCAAAAAAACCTCACGGCTGAACAGAAGGCCAGTTGGAGTGTTGATCTTCTGAACCATCTTGAGAAGAATCCAGAATTCTTCAGTTGCATGATCACAGCTGTTGAATCGTGGATTTTCAAATATGACCCAGAGACCAAAAGCCAAAGTTGGGAGAGGAATACTGCAAACTCTGCCCATCCCAAGCGTGAAGTCTTGCCTCTGTCTTTCCTCTTCTTTGCTTCACTTCCCTCTGTTTAGTTTCTCCAATTGTGTAGCTACCTCCTTTTGTATTAGTTTTTGGCTAATGTTAGTTGGTTTAGTCCATTTGCCTGCACAGAGCTTTCTTGCTAGACCCTTTTTTTCAGAGCTACAGAGTTTAGAGGTCTGGATATTTTGGTTAACTTTCACCTTGCTTAAAGTGCCGCTGTGTGTTAAGTGTCTTGATCTTAATAGAAGGTATACAGATAGATCCCGAAGAAAGACATACACTATAGTTTCCTCTAAGGCTCGGGCATGCCATCACACCAAGAAAACAGGAATGTGCAAATAATATTGAGAAAAGCCTGGCATGTCAAGCTTCTCAGAAGGCCAGACAAGACATCACCAAGGAATGAAGACAAGATAGATCCTTCTGAGTTTTGCAACTGAGAGAAGAGTCTCTCAAGGTAACCAAAGAACACAGATTGAAATCAATTTCTACAAAAAACCAGAACCCTCTCTATTCTGACAGCCTTATCAGAAATGTCACCTTGACTCATTTTTCATTCTTTTCTGAACCTTTTACTGCTTTGAAATACTTTTTTATGCGCAGTTATTAAAAGTATGCCAGATGGACGTTGTAGAGAAAACAATGTCATTGCGTGCACCTCACTTGCTCTGGGCTTCTTGTTGTTGGAAATGTATTTATTTATTTAAAACATTTATATTCCATTCTTCTCACCCTGAAGGGGACTCAGGACGGAGCACCACATATATACTTCAAGCTTCTCAGTTGGTGCCTATTGAAAGCAACAAGAAACTCATAGAAGGGAGGTGCACACAATCACATTGGGTTCCCTTCTGTGTCCTTCTGATATAGTTTTATCAACTGCACATAAAAAAAAGTATTTCAAAGCAGTAAAAAGTTCAGAAAATAATGAAAAATGAGGCAAGGTAACATTTCTGACAACATTGTCAGAATTGAAAGAGTTCCAGGGTTCTTGTAAAAATTGTTTCCAATCTGTGTTCTTTGGTTATCTTGAGGGACATTTCTCTCAACTGCAAAACTCAGACATGATGACAATCTTGTCTTCATTCCTTGGTGATGTCTTGTCTGGCCTTCTGAGAAGCTTGACATGACAGGCTTTTCTCGATATTATTCAAAGTGCCAAAATGGTGTCCTTTTGGAATGGGAGGTAGGGATAAAAAGAAGCCACAAAACTGAGATCCAGTTGGGGAGTCACAGTAATGCTTTCTTCTGGCACAAATTCATTGATGGAGACTTCCGTGTGACATGGGGAATTGTCGTGGTTCTGTATCAAAGTGTGCGCAATGCCTGGTTGCACACATGCCACTCTCTTCCTAAGCCTTTCAAAGACTTCACTCCTAAAAAAAAAAGTTGGATTGACACTATTTTTTGGAAGAAATAGTATTCCAGTATTTACAGTTAACACCCTTTTGAAGATTTAACGCGGTTATAAATTGAGAGCTCATTCTAAACAATTCAATCAGAAATATTACAGGAGCCTGGCCAGGTCAAAAGTCCCCTCGACTTTTGCTTTTCTTTCAAATACACAGAAACAATGCCTCTGAGCTATTCAATCCATTCACCTTTTAAAACAGCTCAGCCATTTACATACACATGGCACGTGTCATGTAAACGTGTCCTATCTGTGTGGGTCTTGCTGCCACCAAGATCCCACTGTATTACTCTTTTGATGGAGAAGCGCCTGCTCTATTAAGTTACTCCAGGACTGGGTTGTTGTATGTTTTCCGGGCTGTATAGCCATGTTCCAGAAGTATTCTCTTCTGACGTTTCGCCCACATCTATGGCAGGCATCCTCAGAGGTTGTGAGGTATGGCCATGTTCCAGAAGTATTCTCTCCTGACGTTTCGCCCACATCTGTGGCAGGCATCCTCAGAGGTTGTGAGGTATATGGAGAAACTAAGCAAGGAAGGTTTATATATCTGTGGCAGTTCCTGGGTGGAGGGAAGAACTCTTGACTGTTGGAGGCCAGTGTGAATGTTGTAATTAATCACCTTTGTTAGCATTAAATGGCCTTCCCAGCCTCACATCCTAGCCTGGGGGGATCCAGGGAACTACTGACCGCGTAGGCAAACTGAAACACAGCCTACAAACCATCTACAGAACCACTAAGAAAATCCAACAAGTGCTACAGTCAGCAAAAGACAAGAGGGATCCTCTCTTATCTGCAGGAGTTAACCATAGACCATGCAGCTGTGGACAAGTCTACATAGGGACCACCAAATGCAGCAATGCCCAAGCACAAATCAAGGAACATGAAAGGCACTGCAAACTGATTCAACCAAAGAAATCAGCCATAGCACAGCACTTGATGAACCAACCTGGACACAGTATATTATTTGAGAACACAGAAATGCTCGACCACTCCAACAACTATCATGTCAGACGACACAGAGAAGCCCTTGAAATCCACAAGCATGTGGACATCTTCAACAGAAAGGAGGAAACTATGAACATGAACAAAATCTGGCTACCAGTATTAAAAAACTCAAAAATCAGAACAGTAAATAAGGAGCAGCACTCTGAAAACAGAAGAATTCCAGACAGGAATCAATCAGGGGCAGCTAATGACTCTGAACAAAGGATTCCCCCAGCCCAGGATGTGAGGCTGGGAAGGCCATTAATGCTAACAAAGGTGATTAATTACAACATTCACACCGGCCTCCAACAGACAAGAGTTCTTTCCCCCACCCAGATATATAAACCTTCCTTGCTTAGTTTCTCCATATACCTCACAACCTCTGAGGATTTTTTTTTTTCGTGTCACGAGCGACTTGAGAAACTGCAAGGAGCCTCCGGTGGCCTAGGGGATAAAAGCCTTGTGACTTGAAGGTTAGGTTGCTGACCTGAAGGCTGCCAGGTTCGAATCCCACCTGGGGAGAGCGCGGATGAGCTCCCTCTTTAAGCTCCAGCTCCATGCGGGGACAAGAGAGAAGCCTCCCACAAGGATGGTAAAACATCAAAACATCCAGGCAATGTCCCCTGGGCAACGTCCTTGCAGACGGCCAATTCTCTCACTCCAGAAGCAACTCAGGTTGCTCCTGACGCGAAAAAAAATTCTCTTCTCCAAGATTTCCTGTCTTCTCATTATGTGGCCAAAATACTTCATCTTAGCCTCTAATATCCTTCCCTCCAGTGAGCAGCCATTGGGCATTATTTCCTGGAGGATGGACTGGTTGGATCTTCTTGCCAAGGTCCAAGGCACGCTCAGGATTTTCCTCCAGCACCAATGTCAGCGAATGCCCAGAAAACGCAATGCAACCCCTTTGTGGCTTTCCAATTTATATAATTTTACACAAGCATCCACAGAAAGCTAACTGACAATGGAATTTACTGACTATTATCATCCTTTTGGACATGCGTAGTTGCCTTGTAACTTATATAACTCATTACTCAACACATCAGGTGAAGTGTCCATAGTTTGTTCCACGTATGCACCATCCAGCAAGCCAAATCATTACTGCAGTTAAAGAAAATATTCAAGAGCTGCAGCATTAGAACAGGACTTACAGTGAGGAAGTTCTTCCTAATGTGTTGTCGGAGGCTTTCATGGCCGGGATCACAGGGTTGTTGTATGTTTTCTGGGCTGTATGGCCATGTTCTAGAAGTATTCTCTCCTGACGTTTTGCCCACATCTATGGCAGGCATCCTCAGAGGTTGTGAGGTATGGAAAAACTAAGCAAGGAATCCTGTAGATTCCACCTGAACATTAGGAAGAATTATTCCCTGTAGTAAGCTATGGATGCAAGCTCTGGATCATTTTTTGTGTGTGTCAGGAGTGACTTGAGAAACTGCAAGGTGCTTCTGGTGTGAGAGAATTGGCCATCTGCACCATAAGGAAGGCTTAGCGAAGAAAGATAGAGACATTTGAACTGTGATGTTGGAGGAAAATCCTGAGAGTGCCTTGGACCGCAAGAAGATCCAACCAGTCCATCCTCCAGGAAATAATGCCCAATGGCTGCTCACTGGAGGGAAGGATATTGGAGGCAAAGATGAAGTATTTTGGCCACATCATGAGGAGACCTGGTGGAAAGGAATACTGTGTGGCTTTGGACAATGGGCTCGAGATGAGTTTAATTATTTGACTCCAGCGGGAACAAGAGAGTTAGTCCAAAATATTCACTAGGTGCTTGCAGGTGATGATGATCTCAGTGGGTGTGTCATGGGAGGTGGACCGTTCCCACAGATAGCCCCAATCATATCAGGAAAGAACAGGAAACAGACCCTCGAGCTCTGACGCAAATTCATTGTGAGCTCTCCTCACGTCTCCCAGTTCATATTGAGGGGATTATGGAAATTGGAGGAATCGTTGCCTGGGGTCTAGGTAGGTTAGGCAACATTGCAAAGACAATTCATGAGAGGGGTTCCTATAGGACAAAGATGTTCGTGTTTCCTGTATATCCCAATGGAGGTGCATCTTTTTATTTATACATTTTATATTCCGTTTTCCAACGGAATGCTGGTGGACAGGAAAAGAGATTTAAAGATGGGCTTAAAGCCAACTTTAAAAACTGTGGCATAGACACCGAGAACTGGGAAGCCCTGGCTCTTGAGTGCTCTAGCTGGAGGTCAGTTGTGACCAGCAATGCTGTGGAATTTGAGGAGTAACGAATGGAGGGCTGTAGAGGAACTATGAACATCTAAGGCTTCTTCAGGCAAGGGGGAATCTTTTTATCCCACCGCTGCCACCAATTTGTAAAGATGCAACCACCAAAGACTCAGGGAGGAGACCTTTTACTTTTTTTTCTTTCTTCTTCTTCACTTTAGATGGTAGCGTAACTTGGTTTAGAATATATGCGACAGAGGCTTAGATGTTGGAAGAACAATAATAAGTTTATTCAGGCACAGAGCTTAGTGGTTACAATGTTGTTTCTTACTTAGAGGTATTCTTATTAACAGTTACAATACTAAAATGAGATGAATCAGCTCTCTAAAGTATCACTTCTTTTACTTAAAGTAGTTAAAACTTCTTCCTCTGCTCCTTTTAAACTGTTATTTCAATGGATCTCTGTGGGTCCAGCTGGGATTGGTTCCCAAAGTCTGAAACTTGGACTATCCAGTGACTTCAAACCACAGTCACCCCTGTGATATACTATCACAGATTCTCTGTGCCTTTCCAGGACACAGACTACATTAAATAAGTCACCAAACTTATTTAAAACCGACTCAAAATGAACAATTGAGTCTCCTTGATCCCATCTTCCCTGTGCCTCATCAGAGCACAGACTGACTTTTTTTTAAACTCTGCACTTTCTTCAACTAAACGGCAGTTGGCTCCGCCTACTTCTCCATGGCAACTAGCCTCCGAGTGCTGAGCTGCAACAACTGTAATACTTACCCTTTTAAAACATAAACACACAATTAAACATAACATCTATAAACCAAAATTCGTACTCCATTACAAGGGCGAAATGGCGAAACATGCCAAGAGGAAGGTGCGTCAAGCCAACCTTGACTGGGACCACCTTCTGGAAACCGATGTCCTCACTGTGGAAGAAAAGTGTGTGCCAAGGTGGTTCCAAAAAAAACCTCACAGCTGAACAGAAGGCCAGTTGGAGTGTTGATCTTCTGAACCATCTTGAGAGGAATCCAGAATTCTTCAGTTGCATGCTCACAGCTGTTGAATCGTGGATTTTCAAATATGACCCAGAGACCAAAAGCCAAAGTTGGGAGAGGAATACTGCAAACTCTGCCCATCCCAAGCGTGAAGTCTTGGCTCTGCCCTTCCTGTAAATAAATAATAATAAATAAATAATATCCTTCTCTCCAGTGAGCAGCCGGGCATTATTTCCTGGAGGATGGACTGGTTGGATCTTCTTGCGGTCCAAGGCACTCTCAGGATTTTCCTCCAACATCACAGTTGAAATGTCTCTATCTTTCTTCGCTAAGCCTTCCTTATGGTGCAGACGGCCAATTCTCTCACACCAGAAGCAACTTGCAGTTTCTCAAGTCACTCCTGACACACACAAAAAATGATCCAGATCTTGCATCCATAGCTTACTACAGGGAATAATTCTTCCTAATGTTCAGGTGGAATCTACAGGATTCCTTGCTTAGTTTTTCCATACCTCACAACCTCTGAGGATGCCTGCCATAGATGTGGGCAAAACGTCAGGAGAGAATACTTCTAGAACATGGCCATACAGCCCAGAAAACATACAACAACCCTGTGATCCCGGCCATGAAAGCCTCCGACAACACATTAGGAAGAACTTCCTCGCTGTAAGTCCTGTTCTAATGCTGCAGCTCTTGAATATTTTCTTTAACTGCAGTAATGATTTGGCTTGCTGGATGGTGCATACGTGGAACAAACTATGGACACTTCACCTGATGTGTTGAGTAATGAGTTATATAAGTTACAAGGCAACTACGCATGTCCAAAAGGATGATAATAGTCAGTAAATTCCATTGTCAGTTAGCTTTCTGTGTAAAATTATATAAATTGGAAAGCCACTACTGGCAAGGGGTTGCATTGCGTTTTCTGGGCATTCGCTGACATTGGTGCTGGAGGAAAATCCTGAGAGTGCCTTGGACCTTGGCAAGAAGATCCAACCAGTCCATCCTCCAGGAAATAATGCCCAATGGCTGCTCACTGGAGGGAAGGATATTAGAGGCAAAGCTGAAGTATTTTGGCCACATCATGAGGAGACAGGAAAGCTTGGAGAAGATTTTTTTTTTCTTTCGTGTCAGGAGCAACCCGAGTTGCTTCTGGAGTGAGAGAATTGGCCGTCTGCAAGGACGTTGCCCAGGGGACATTGCCTGGATGTTTTGATGTTTTACCATCCTTGTGGGAGGCTTCTCTCTTGTCCCCGCATGGAGCTGGAGCTTAAAGAGGGAGCTCATCCGCGCTCTCCCCAGGTGGGATTCGAACCTGGCAGCCTTCAGGTCAGCAACCTAACCTTCAAGTCACAAGGCTTTTATCCCCTAGGCCACCGGAGGCTCCTTGCAGTTTCTCAAGTCGCTCGTGACACGAAAAAAAAAATCCTCAGAAGTTGTGAGGTATATGGAGAAACTAAGCAAGGAAGGTTTATATATATCTGTGGAAGTTCCTGGGTGGAGGGAAGAATTCTTGTCTGTTGGAGGCCAGTGTGAATGTTGTAATTAATCAATTTTGTTAGCATTAAATGGCCTTCCCAGCTTCACATCCTGGCCTGGGGAAATCCTTTGTTCAGAGTCGTTAGCTGCCCCTGATTGATTCCTGCCTGGAATTCTTCTGTTTTCAGAATGTTGCTTCTTATTTACTGTTCTGGTTTTGGAGTATTTTAATACTGGTAGCCAGACTGTGTTCATTTTCATGGTTTCCTCCTTTCTCTTGAAGTTGTCCACATACTTGTGGATTTCAATGGCTTCTCTGTGTCGTCTGACATGATAGTTGTTGGAGTGGTCGAGCATTTCTGTGTTCTCAAATAATATACTGTGTCCAGGCTGGTTCATCAAGTGCTGTGCTATGGCTGATTTCTTTGGTTGAATCAGTCTGCAGTGCCTTTCATGTTCCTTGATTTGTGCTTGGGCATTGCTGCATTTGGTGGTCCCTATGTAGATTTGTCCACAGCTGCATGGTCTATGGTTAACTCCTGCAGATAAGAGAGGATCCCTCTTGTCTTTTGCTGACCGTAGCATTTGTTTGATTTTCTTAGTGGTTCTGTAGATAGCTTGTAGGCTGTGTTTCTTCATCAGTTTGCCTATGTGGTCTGTGGTTCCCTGGATTCCCCCAGGCTAGGATGTGAGGCTGGGAAGGCCATTTAATGCTAACAAAGGTGATTAATTACAATATTCACACTGGCCTCCAACAGTCAAGAGTTCTTCCCTCCACCCAGGAACTTCCACAGATACATAAAACTTTCTTGTTTAGTTTCTCCATACCTCAACCTCTGAGGATGCCTGCCATAGACGTGTGTGAAACGTCAGGAGAGAATGCTTCTGGAACATGGCCAGACAGCCCGGAAAACATACAACAACCCAGTCCTGGAGTAACTTATTAGAGCAGGTGCTTCTCCATCAAAAGAGTAATGCAGTGGGATCTTGGTGGCAGCAAGACCCACACAGATAGGACACGTTTACATGACACGTGTCATGTGTATGTAAATGGCTGAGCTGTTTTAAAAGGTGAATGGATTGAATAGCTCAGAGGCATTGTTTCTGTGTATTTGAAAGAAAAACAAAAGCCCAGGGGACTTTTGACCTGGCCAGGCTCCTGAAATATTTCTGATTGAATTATTTAGAATGAGCTCTCAATTTATAACTGTGTTAAATCCTCAAAAGGGTCTTAACTGTAAATACTGGAATACTATTCCTTTCAAGAAATAGTGTCAATCCAACTTTTTTTTCAGGAGGCAAGTCTTTGAAAGGCTTAGGAAGAGAGTGGCATGTGTGCAACCAGGCATTGCACACACTTTGATACAGAACCACGACAATTGCCCATGTCACACGGAAGTCTCCATCAATGAATTTGTGCCAGAAGAAAACATTCCTGTGATTCCCCAACTGGATCACAGTTCTGTGGATTATTTTTTTTTTCCCCCACTCCAAAAGGGCACAATTTTGGCACTTTGAATAACATCCCGAAGAGCCTGGCATGTCAAGCTTCTCAGAAGGCCAGACAAGACATCACCAAGGAATGGAGACAAGATTGTCATCATGTCTGAGTTTTGCAATTGAGAGAAATGTCCCTCAAGATAACCAAAGAACACAGATTGGAAACAATTTTTACAAGAACCCTGGAACTCTTTCTATCCTGACAATGTTGTCAGAAATGTTACCTTGCCTCATTTTTTTATTATTTTCTGAATGTTTTACTGCTTTGAAATACTCCTTTTCATGTGCAGTTGATAAAACTGTATCAGAAGGACACGGAAGGAAACCCAATGTGATTGTGTGCACCTCGCTTGCTATGAGTTTCTTGTTGCTTTCAATAGGCAACAACTGAGAAGCTTGAAGTATATATGTAGTGCTCCGTCCTGAGTCCCCTTCGGGGCAAGAAGAATGGAATATAAATGTTTTAAATAAATAAATACATTTCCAGCAACAAGAAGCCCAGAACAAGTGAGGTGCACGCAATGACATTGTTTTCTCTACAACGTCCATCTGGCATACTTTTAATAACTACACATGAAAAAAGTATTTCAAAGCAGTAAAAGGTTCAGAAAAGAATGAAAAATGGGGCAAGGTGACATTTCTGATAAGGCTGTCAGAATAGAGAGGATTCTGGATTTTTTGTAGAAATTGATTTCAATCTGTGTTCTTTGGTTACCTTGAGAGATTCTTCTCTCAGTTGCAAAACTCAGACAAGATGTCAATCCTGTCTTCATTCCTTAGTGATGTCTTGTCTGGCCTTCTGAGAAGCTTGACATGCCAGGCTCTTCTGGATATTATTCAAAGTGCCAAAATGGTGCCCTTTTGGTGTGTGTGTGTGGGGGGGGGGGGGGGGGGGATAAAAAAGAAGCCACAGGACTGAGATCCAGTTGAGGAATCACAGGAGAAAATGCATTGATGAAGATTGCCGTGTGACATGGGGAATTGTCATGGTTTGCAAAGGCACTGTGCTGTGTGTGTTAACTGGAAAATGTGGTTGATTGTCTTGAGCTTGCAAAGACCTGGGGATTGATTTGGTACTGTTTCTGTTCTGCTGCTGCATAACCAGTTTGGAGTTGTTTTCAGTGCTGGTGAATGAGAGCAGTGTACTCAGAGAGGCCTTGCTATTTTGAGGCCTGTTTGCTACTGAAAAAAGAGGGAGAAGAACCAGGGCTGTATTCTTCTCTGAAGCAAATTTGTGGACTGAGAAAGGACTGTTTATGACTGCGGCCTTCAGTAAGTGATCAGAGGGACCATTGTAAATACTACTGGTTTTGATCTCTTGGAGTCAGTAAAGTTCTGTGTATTTTTGTTCTGCAAACCTGAGTGGCATGTTATTGTTCTGTGGGTGTCTCTGGATTGCGGCACACGTAAGAGCTTTGTCAGGACCCAGGCTGCAGAGCACCAATAACCTTACACAGAGGCCAGTCTCTATCTAATATCTTTATTAAAGAAATATATAAAGTCAATAAAAACAAGTGAAGAATATAGTTCAGAATCAGACCCTTCAGATAAGGTCAAATATAGTCCAGAAATATATTGTCCAATATAAGATATTAGAGTTCAAAGTTTTAATCCACTTGACCGAAACACACACTTTGCCAAGCAATAGTGTGGGGAAATAACAGAATCTTTAAAGTCCAATGAAGCTTGACAACAAGGCTGGAATAAACTTGATTCTCGACTAGATCCTTGACTGGAGGCAAGATGAACATGAAGCATGAAACATAGTCCGTGGTAAAAACGTGAGACAAGGCAAGACTTGAAGCTTGATCCGGGAAGCAAGGAACTGGGATTACAAAGTCCACACACGATCTCTCTCCTCAAGCTGATCAATTGACTCCACAAAGTATCCCTCGCGCCAAACACCTATATTGGGTCTCGTTTTCCCGCCAACAGAACTCTTTCCCTAGAGAATGGGAAACGAAACCCAACTCTGTCCAGATGCATGACTCCTTAGAATTTCCCAAGGGAAGCAGACCTAATCAGCCATTTGTTTGGCAGCGATTCTCAGGCTTCTCCGATTAGCCTCCCTGACTCCCCTATCTTTAGAGTAATTTTCCCTCCTGGAAAACGGGGGGGGGGGGGGGGGAGTTCTGCCCAAGGCCTGTTTGGCTGAATTCTTGTGGGCAAACATCAACATCCTGCAGGTGAAGAGACTCCGGCTCTTGCTGAACCGGCGAAAATCCCATGTTTTCCTCTTCGTCTGCCACAATAGTACTAGGAACAGGACTACAAGGCCCATGAGTCATCACAAGCTTCCATTTCTGATCATCAATCTGCTAACATAATTGTCATGGTGCCGCAACAAAATGTGTGCAGTGCCTGGCTGCACACATGGCACCCTCTTCCTGAGCCTTTCAAAGACTTCCCTCCTGAAAAAAAGTTGGATTGACACTTTTTCTTAGAAGCATAAATTCCTTGTGGACGATCCACTGACTGGCAAAAGAAGGAATGAATATCAATTTGATTTTCTATTCGCTCACGATTCATCAGTTGTGATCACGCAATTGAAGAATTCTGGCTTCAGAAGATCAACACTCCAACTGGCCTTCTGTTCAGCTCTGCGGTTTTTTTGGAACCATCTTGGCGCACACTTTTCTCATGCCCAAATCCTGTGTTAAAACCTGATGGGTAGTAAATTGGTTCAAATTTAACTCACTACTGATCACTCCCAATGTCAAGCAATGACCTGACAAGTAGAAGAGTCCTCAATCTTTCTTCGTTTTGAGGTTGAAGTTCATGAGGTTCATCTTGCTCTTTTTCACTGCCTTCGAAAAAGGCCCTGTGACATCTGAACACTTGTGGCCTATTTAGGCAATGTGCTCCAAATGCCTTTTGTGACTTTCATAAGACCCAGTATCAGGTTCGCCAAGCTTTTACACAAAATATGATGGCACAACATTGCTCTAATTTTACAGGTCCATTTTTTCAGTGGAATAGAATGACTTTATTGTCATTGTATTATCGCACAACAAAATTAAATGCTTTCCCCAGCACACATCACAAAACAACACACCCATCCCTCCATATTCGCACCACAATGTGAATATAGTTCAAGATAGTTACAGCTCTAGGATAAAAGCTATCTTGCAGTCTGTTTGTCCTTGTCTTTGTCACCTTGTACTGTCTGCCAGATTGTAATAATTCAAAAAAAGAATATGCCGGATGGGGTGGGTCCTTAAGAATGCTCTGAGCTTTCTTAAGTCAGCGGAAACTATAAAGTGTTTGGGTTTGTGGATGATAGATGGAAGCTCTTACGTGAGCCAGTGAGCCCAGAGACACCCTGCAGAATGATGCACCACTCAGCTTTGCAGAACAAGGAATGTTTATTAAATCCAAGAGATCAACAGAACAATAGTATTTACAATACCATGAAAGGACAATGAAAGGACATTACCTCGGTGCATGGTAATGTTTTATTATTGTATATTGGTTTTTATGATGTTTTAAATGTTTTTAATGCCTTTTGTATTGTATTGTTGATGTGATGGCACTGTGTTGCCAAGTTGTAAGCCGCCCTGAGTCCCCCAGGGGAGAAGGGCAGGGTAGAAATACCGGAAATAAATAAATAAATAAATAAATAAATAAATACAATAGTCCTTTTGTTTGCTTACAGAAATCAGCAGTTATAGGCAATCCTTTCTTAGTCCATGAATCTGCTTCAGTGGAGATCAGTAGCAAACAAAGCCTCAGAAATAGTCAGGCCTCTCTGAGTACAGAGCCATCTTCTTTCCAGCCAGTACTCAGAAGACAGACAGACAGACACACACACACACACACACACACAGAGAAACCTGTTCAAACTCGTTCTCCAGCAGCAGGATAGCAACAGTTACAAACCAATTCCCCAGGTCCTTGCAAACTCAGCCAATCAGCTTCATGCATTTGATATTCCAGTTAATACACATATAATAATAATAAGAAGAAGAATAAGAATAAGAATAACTTTATTATATATTAACTTTATTATATAGTATCTTTGCAAACCATGACATAAAGTTCTTCCAAAGAGGGGAGAAAGAGGACAACCAATGCTTCTCTGTGCAGAAGTGGTGATCCTTTGGAGCACCTTCCTATCTATCTGCCACTATGCAGCTACCAAACCATGCGCAGATGCAGGAGGTTGGGACACTCTCAATAACACAGTGATAGAAAGTCACCAACAGTTGTTCATTCAGTTGTTGGTTCCTCAGTGCCGTCTCTGCTGGGACCTCTTCACCAACGCTGGAGTATGAATGCTGCCCCAGGTCAGATCCTCCTTCACAGCAACACCCAAGAACGCAAAACTGACCACCTGCTCTACTTGGTCTCCATTTATGACCAAGGGTTGGATTTCTGGTCTGTTCTTTCTGTTGTCCACTATACGCCCCTTGGTCCTATTGATGTTAAGAACCAGATTATTGTCTCAAAGCAGACGATCTACCTCATTCCCATAGGCAGACTCATCTCCTTCAGAGATAAGAAGCTTCACCACAGTTGTATCATGTGTGAATTTGGTAATGATATTGCTATTGTGGGAGACAGTACAATTATATGTGTGCAAAGTGTAAAGCAGAGGACTCAACACACAGCTCTGTGGTGTCCCAGTGTTGAGAGTGAGAACTGACACGAGGTCATCCTGATCTAACCCTCTGGGAAAATCCAGATGAGAAGTCTACAATCCAGGAACAGACTGAATGTGACAATCCAAGATTCGTGAGTTTTCACACCAGTCTATGTGGGAGGATTTTGTTAAATGCAGAACTAAATTCTGCAGAAAGCATCCATCATTCCAGGTGGGTCAAAGCAATGTGGAGCGTGATAGATATGGTGTCCTCCGTCAATCTGTGGGCTCTGTATGCAAACTGATGTTTCTCAAAAGGTATGTGGAAGGGAAGAAATGAAATGCCTACAGGCCAATTTTTCAAGTCACTTCATGATAATGGATGTGAGTGCCATTGTTCTCTAGTCTTGGAAATTACTAGCAGGGAACTTCTTTGGTACTTGAACAATGATGGAGGCCTTGAAAGATGGAATAACAGACTGAGATGAAGACCGATTAAGAATAAAAGTTTTAAAAAACGGCCAATTGGTCAGCCATTTTGTTACACACCTCACAAACACAACTTCATCATCAAGCTTTATTACGGTCGAAAGACCCAATTTGCTTAGCAGAAAAACATCACAGCAGATTCATAAACTGATGAGACCAACTAAAAACAGGACAAGTACAATTCTAGATGCGTATGAACATGGGTAAAAACATTACAAAACAGTAGAGTCTCATTTATCCAACACTCGCTTATCCAACGTTCTGGATTATCCAACACATTTTTGTAGTCAATGTTTTCAATACATCATGATATTTTGGGGCTAAATTCGTAAATACAGTAATTACTACATAGCATTACTGCGTATTGAACTACTCTTTCTGTCAAATTTGTTGTATAACATGATGTTTTGAAGCTTTGTAAAATCATAACCTTATTTGATGTTTAATAGGCTTTTCCTTAATCCCTCCTTATTATCCAACATATTCGCTTATCCAAGGTTCTGACGGCCCGTTTAGCTTGGATAAGTGAGACTCTACTGTGTATACAAGGCAAGTTTTAACCTGAGTCTAATACAGGAGTCATAGAATCACCGAATTATAGAGATGGAAGAGACCTCACAGGCCATCCAATCTAACCCCCTGCTAAGAAGCAGGAAAATCTCATTCAAAGCACCCCCGACAGATGGCCATCCAGACTGCTTAAAAGCCTCCAAAGAAGGAGCCTCCACCACACTCCGCAGCAGAGAGTTCCACTGCTGAACAGTTCTCTCTCACAGTGAGGAAGTTCGGGGAGATGGAGGCAGGGTACAAAAATAAAGTTATTATTATTATTATTATTATTATTATTATTATTATTATTATTATCAACACAACGACGTTGTATGGCACAGCAAACAAGATAGATATGCTGGATTTCGTTTCACAAAACCACAAGTCGAACACTTCCCAAGTGACTAGGACTGTGTGATGTATTTTCGGATGATGCGTGCAGATCCCAGTAGGGTGGCCTTTTGCAGTTGGCAGATGGTGATTTTGTCAATGTCTATAGTTTCCAAATGCCGGCTGAGATCTTTTGACATGGCACCCAGTGTGCCGATCACCACCGGGACCACCTGCACTGTTTTCTGCCAGAGTCTTTGAAGTTCAGTCTTGAGGTCCTGATAGCGGCTGAGTTTTTCCTGTTGTTTTTCATCTATGCGACTGTCACCTGGGATGGCGACATCAATGATCCAAACCTTGTTCTTTTCCACAACTGTGATGTCTGGTGTGTTGTGTTCCAGAACTTTGTCAGTCTGGATTCGGAAGTCCCACAGTATCTTTGCGTGCTCATTTTCCAATACTTTTGCAGGTTTGTGATCCCACCAGTTCTTTGCTGCTGGGAGGTGGTACTTGAGGCATAAGTTCCAATGGATCCGTTGGGCCACATAGTTGTGCCTCTGTTTGTAGTCTGTCTGTGCAATTTTCTTACAGCAGCTGAGGAGATGATCAATGGTTTCGTCAGTTTCCTTGCACAGTCTGCATTTGGGGTCATCAGCTGATTTTTCGATCTTGACCTGAATTGCCTTTGTCCTGATGGGCTGCAAGGATCAGGCCTTCTGTCTCCTTCTTCAGGGTCCCATTCGTGAGCCAGAGCCAGGTCTTCTCCTTATCAGCTTTTCCTTCAATTTTGTCAAGGAACTTTCCATGCAATGTTTTGTTGTGCCAGCTGTCAGCTCTAGTTTGTAGTGCGGGTTTCTTGTACTGGTTTTTTGTCTGCTGTGCTTTGAGGAGTTTCTGATTTTTGACTTCAATCAAAGCAGGTTCTTCACTTTGCTTTACATCTTCTGCCAGGGCATGTTCTTCTTCTTTGACTGCTTGTTTGACTTGTAAGAGTGCTCTGCCCCCTGATCTTCTAGGCAGATATAGTCAGTCAACAACACTGCGAGGGTGCAGGGAATGATGAATGGTCATGAGTTTTCTTGTTTTTCTGTCCAAATTGTCCAGTTCCGCCTGTGTCCAATTTATAATGCCAGCAGTATATCTTATGACAGGTATGGCCCAGGTGTTTATGGCCTTGATGGTGTTGCCTCCATTGAGCTTGCTTTTGAGAATTTTTCTGACTCTTTGTGTATTATTATTATTATTATTATTATTATTATTATTATTATTATTATTATTATTATTTGAAACATAACAAGATGAGTCCACAGCAGACACTCTGCTGGCTGTTGTACTGGATCCCACGTCTTTGTTGTTGTTGTTGTTGTTGTTGTTGTTGTCATTTACACAAAGACATAGTATGACACAGCAAACAGGATCACAAAATCATAAGTCGAACACTTCCCAGGTGTTTAGGACTGTGTGATGTGTTGTTGTTGTTGTTGTTGTTGTTATTTGCACAAATGCACCATCAAAAATTAACGGCAATAGTCAAAATGGGAAAGCGTAGCATTTCATGAGAGGAAGGATCAGGGAGCCTCCAATTTACCTGGCTCAATGCTATGGAATCCTGAGATTTGTAGCTTTACAGTGTCTTTAATCTTCTCTGCCATGGATTGCCTCAACAAACTACGGAGTCCTTGACTCCATAGCATTGAGCCATGGCAGCCAAGTAGTGTCAAACTTCAACCATGTTAAAGTGCAGACGCAACCTTAGTCTGCTTGCATACAAACTTATGGTGTGACCTTAATTAACAAGCACAGTTTTAATCATTACATATGAAGAAGGATATTTTAAAATATGGTCAACTTCCAGCAGTGTGCTCTATAGAAAACTGATATCAAGAAATCAGACCCCAAATTATGAATTATACAAAATGTTACTTACTTACTTACTTACTTAGGTGATCCCTTGTTGTCCGAGTATGATGGCCTTCCAAGTGCAATGTCTTGGTAGTGGACATGTAGGTGACCGTATCTTAACCTGCATGTTCTTCCACAGTGAGGACATCGGTTTCCAGAAGGTGGTCCCAGTCAGGGTTGGCTTGACGCACCTTCCTCTTGGCACGTTTCTCCCTTTCGCCCTCCATTTGTTATTCTTCAATTCCCTCTGGGAGTTTCCTGGTCCTCCAGTCTGATTCTATGGTCAACGTCTACCAGAGAGTCATTTCCTCTAGGAATCTCTCAGTCCTCCCATATGATTCGATGATCAAGCTCCTCCAAAGAGGCCTTCCCTCTAGGTATCTCCTGGTTCTGTAGCTCAATTCGATGGTCTCCTTCCCTGGAGAAGCATTCTCTCTTGGAGTCTCCATTTCCTCCAACATGGCTCTATGCCCAACTTCCACCAGAAAAGTGTTCTCTATACCATGAATCTATGGTCATTTTCCAACAAAGGGTCTATGCATTTCTATAAAGAAGTTTTCAATCACATTCTCAAATGTGATGGCCTTAGTTTTGAGGACACTTTCCTGCCAGTCAAGGTGACCCAGGTATTCACTGCTGGTTTGAAAGGAATTAAAGCTTTGCATTCGTCTCATAATTTCGCAAGATCATTCAAGCGAGTTCCCATGCCAAGCCCAAAAATGTGCACAATGCGTCCTCATTCTTGTCTGGGTTTTGGGCTATAAGAAAGGCGGTCAAACCGAAGCCAGTATCAGAGGAGGGACAAGGAGAAGAGAGGCAGAAGGTCTGGAGAACATTGGCAGCACTAATTCAAGCCAACTGTCCTTCTCAAGAGGGTCTGGTAAGCTCTAATACATTTTTCTCTGGAAAGAAGGGATAGGCACCATTCTTTGGATTCTATGGGATAAACCTGAAACAAAGCATGCATCTACATTGTAGAATTAAACCACTTTGACAAAACTTAATCAGCCAGGGCTAAATGCCATGGAAGCCTCCATGCTGTAGTTTTACAAGGTCTTTTGCCTTCTCTGCCAAATTGTGCAGGTCCCTCACTGTACTACAGCTCTCAGGATTCCATAGTATTGAGCCATGACAGTTAAAGTCATATCAAACTGGATTAATCCTACAGTGTAGATGCTCCCAAGGACTGTCAAAGACTGTACAGTCTGTCACCACTTTAGCTGCCATGGTTCAATGCTATGTAGTTTGCTGAGGGACTGGCACTCTTTGACAGAAAAGGCTAAAGATCTCATGAAATTCCCATGATTCATGCATCCGTTCTATATTATAGATGCATTCAATGATGCTTTATGAAATCTAGATCTCAGGGTGCATCTACACTACAGAACAGATGCAATTTGACACCACTTTTAAGTGTCAATGTGGTTGAATCCTGGGAGGTATAGTTTTGCAAGCTTTTTAGCCTTCTCTGCCAGGTCCCTCACTGTACTACAGCTCCCAGGATTCCATAGCATTGAGCCATGACAAAGTCATATCAAACTGCATTAATCATACAGTGTAGATGCACCCTCAGCTTTTAGTTGGATGACAGAGGAGACAGGTTGCGGATGGATCCATTAATTTTACTTGTTCATTTAAAATTCTCATGTGCAGCAAAAAGCCCTTGAAGTGGTTCTTCGGTGCTTAAAACCATTGAGGCCAGATTGCTTGAAACAATAATTTTCCCTGCAGGTGTGATAACTCCAAAATGTTGAAGGTTCTGGGAATTCTAGTTTTCTGTGGCCTGCTGAGCACCACTTCAGGAGCAGTTCCCGGGATTCGGTCTGCTTTAAATGATGTCAAAATGGCTAAAGGTAAGAAAGTCCATTGAATTATTTAAGGTGGAAAACATTCTATCTTAAGAGTGTTGTCATTCGTTCCACTGCCCACCTGTTGCAGAAATTAGGGAGGCAAGAAAGGGGGCTTGGAAAATTGTGTGCCTTGGAATAGGTTGGATTTATGGCAACCCTAAGGTGGTCACTAGGAGCTCCCAGTGGGGCAGTGGGTCAAACCGCTGAGCTGCTGAACTTCTTGACCAAAAGGTTGGCAGTTCGAATCCGGGAAGCAGAGTGAGCTCCCGCTATTAGCCCCAGCTTCTGCCAACCTAGCAGTTTGAAAACATGCAAATGTGAGTAGATCAATAGGTACCGCTTTTGTGGGAAGGTAACGGCGCTCCATGCAGTCATGCTGCCCACATGATCTAGGAGATGTCTACGGACAACGACCGGCTCTTCAGCTTAGAAATGTAGATGAGCACCAACCCCCAGAGTTGGACACAACTAGACTTAGAATAAGGCAGTCACTGGGAATCATTGGGTTTTCTGGGGCTGCGAACACGTGGCGCGTTTGAAAGCAATGAAAGGAATCTGTGGTGGGATCTACAGTTGAGCCATGCTTCATTCAAGATTTAGCTAATTACTTGTTGTTGCTGATGTTCAACACAATGGACCATTGCAATCCTTTGGGGTTGGGTTCCGAAAAACATACACATCCTCCCCCCGGATACCAAAATCAATGGATGCTCAAGCCCCATGGTATACAATGACCTCGTAAGATGATGTTCCTTATATAAAATAGCAAAAGTTTGCTTTTTGAAATTATAATTTTTTGGAATTATTTCAAGCCTTGGATGGTTAATACCACGGATAGAGAGGGGCATCTGTACTAACCCATCTGTGTTCTTCATGTGGTCTCAGAGATAATGTTTATAATTCAGTTGTTACAGATACTTTGACCAAAAATGGCCTTCTAGAGAATAACCTGAAAAACCTTGGGCTTTCCGACATCCCTCTTGGAGGACTCCTTGGTTTACTTGGCAACATTGTTGGGTAAGTAGAAACAGAGATTTGCAAAGTGCAAGCTGGTGCTTGATGTCTTTGAAGACCACCCTTGTATGCCACTGATGCCTGGTTTTAAGATTTGGCAAAATATTGTGGACCATGATGTAATGGAGTCGGGGACAAAGTGTTGGGAATATGGAAAATGTCTTCAGCAATGATGCAATGCAGTTGGTACAAGGCAAAATGTTGTAAACAATGATGCAGGGATTACGGAAAACGATTTGAGCAATGACACAATTACATTGGCATCAGGTAATAAGTTGTCAGGAATGACTCAATGGTGTCAGGTTTAACTAAAATGTCATGAAGAATGCCACAATATCACTGAGATTAGGTAAGGTCCTGTGAGCAATGGAAAAGTAACATCTGAAGGGAGTTGTTCAATGGGAAAGTACAATGTGGGGTGGAAGTTTCTTCTTTGGAGGCTCTTAGACATCTGTCAGGAGTGTTTTGATAGTGCTTTTCCTGCCTGGCGGAAGGGGGTTGGACTGGGTGACCCATGTGATTCTTTGATTCAATTATTTTTATTCATTTTGAGATGTAATCCATTTCAAGGCATCCTTGGGCATCTCTATAGAGATTACTGGGGTCAGTTTGAAACTGGTGGTTTTGATGTGTGGACGCCTAGATTGTCAGCCCTGGAACTGGTTTTGCGACCTAGATGGTGGTTAGATGCACTCAGAAGCTGGACTAAACCCAATTCCAGATCCACAGTATCTGTGACTTGACAGCTGTGGAGAATGCGTTTTTTTCTCAGGTCACCCTTTGGAAAGTGCAATTGTGGGGCTTCCGAGGTTGGATACTAATGGAGCAGGATGGAGAAATGTGAGCTCCGTGGTTCAGGAAGATAGTGGGGGGAAATTCAGCAATCCTCCCCCCACCAACCCTCCTGCCAGACTGAATTGAGTGAGGGGAGAATGTCGACTTACAAAAAGCAGCTGGTTGGAGCTGAAGGAAGGAAAATATCGGGAGATAAGCTTGACCATCTGCTGGAAGCCAAGAATCTCTGTTTTCAGAACTCAGGCTTCATGGAAGAGCAGCTGACTCTCTTTTAATAACTTCATGACCTCATGGTCCATCCCCGGCCAGAGCTCCCTGTCGGCCGTGGCCACCCCCAGCTCCTTCAAGGTCAAGCCAGTCTCTTCAAGGAGACCACCCACCCACCTTGCCCTTGGTTGGCCCCTCTTCCTTTTCCCTTCCCTTTTCCCCAGCATCATTCTCTTCTCCAAGTGCTTCATCTTTGCCTCTGATATCCTTCTCTACAGTGAGCAGTTGGGTTTTATTTCCTAGAGTTTGGACTGGTTGGATCTTCTTGCCAAGGTCCAAGGCACTCTCAGGATTTTCCTCCAGCACCAGAGTTCAAAAGCGTCTCTCTTCCTTCGCTCAGCCTTCCTTATGGTCCATCTCTCACATCCATAGGTCACTATGGGGAAGACCATTGCTTTCGCTATGCGGACCTTCGTTGCCAGTGTGATGTGGTGGCATAGTGGGTTAAAGCCTTGTTGTGATCTCCAGGTTGTGCCAGTCAGCTTTTGTATGATGTTATTTCTAGCGCCCACTTTTTGCTTGATAGTCAAGCACTGCTTCTTGTATGTCAGAGCACAGTCCTGGGTAATGACTTACAACAATATTAGTGTAATGATAAGGATTGAGTTTTATTAGATACTAGTTTCAAACTGAGTATTTATTTATTTATTATTTACAGTATTTATATTCCGCCCTTCTTTCTCACCCCGAAGGAGACTCAGGGCAGATTACAATGAACACATATATGGCAAACATTCAATGCCAACAGAAAAACAACATATATAGACAGACACAGAGGCATTTAACTTTTTTTTCCAGCTTCACGATTCTGGCCACAGGGGGAGCTGTTGCTTCACTGTCCACTAGTGGCTGTACTTCCTCATTCTTTTCCTCATGTTTTGCTGGCAGTTTTATGATGTTGTAAATTAGTTAAATTAGCCTCCAGCATAAAGCATACCTAAATTTCCCTACTTGATAGATGCAACTGTCTTTCAGGGCTGCATAGGTCAACAGCAAGCCGGGCTATTTAATGGTCGGGGGCTTAACCCGACCCGGGCTTCGAACTCATGACCTCTCGGTCAGTAGTGATTTATTGCAGCTGGTTACTAGCCAGCTGCGCCACAGCCCGGCCCAGTGTCAGAAGTCATGGGTGGTGAGTAAGGAGGTGGAGGGCAACAATACTTGGTTGTTGAATTTTGCATTTATTGTGTCACATAACACAATAAAATTTATACAACAAAAAAATGAAAGTGTAATTGCGCATCAGGGGGGCACTTTGGATGTCTACACAACAATTTGAATTCTGTAAAACCCACTTCCCCATGTGATGCAGTTTATTACACTGTGCTGGTGCACATTAAGGGCTTTATGTTGGATTTCTGCCCAACCTTGCTTGTGTTGGATTACTGGGTTTAAAACACACTGCAGCACACTTTCACAGCATGAGTAGTTTAATTACAGTGTACTGGAGATCGCTTGAAGTTGCATTAAAAAGTCAATGTAAATAGTGTACTTTTCATTCCGTTTGGCCGCAAAAGAACATTACAACAGCTCCAGTTTCATTCTGCTACTGACACTGTCTAAGTACATCCCTTTTCTCACTGATTTCAATCTTTTTCTTCAGGCTCAAACCCGATAAAGCTGTCATCACTGGTTCTGTGGTGGTCCTCCTTAATGAGAAAGCAGAAGTGCATTTGTCTGTTCGCCTGGACATCTCCGGCAATGCGTGAGTATTGCGAACCTACTTTTCAGGTTGAAAAATAAACAGATTATGCCACTGAAAGAGGATATAAGTCTGGGTCTTTAAGGTATTTTACAAGAATTTATCATATTGCATGCCAATAGTAGTGCTAGATGGTACAGGAATAGCAACAAATTATTTCTAAATCAGGCTTGAAAAGAAAGTTCAAAAGTGATTACAAGATTGGAACTGAACTTTTAAAAATATAATTCAATGACAAAGCCCCAGTAAGAGTAATTAATAACCATTGGTATATCCGTGTGGCTTGTGGTATGACAGTTAAAGGTCTTTCTTGCAGGTAGCAATATTACTTATTTGGTAATATCTTTGAGAAAAGGTCAGTAGCATAAGCATTCATAGACTAAGGGTGTGCTCACATTAGTTGCTTAATCTGGAACCAGTCGAGAGTATTCTGCTCCAGCCTGGACTCAGGTCAAATGAGATCTTTTCCCTTATTTGATGTTAAATTGACGAAATGTTTGCTTCTTAATGCTGTGTTATAAGTGTCATACTGTAAAGGAGTGTGTTTTTGTGTTTGTATTTTTTAGAATCCTTCCACTTTCCAGTATAATCACTATTTCAGTTGATGCGAATGTTAAATTTGCAGTAGAAATAAAAAACTTTTCTGATGGGAAATTCGATTTTGTAATTTCTGCTTGTGAGGTCACACTTGGAGCCATTGATGTCAAACTCTTGGGTGGGTGAGTATGTGGTTTTCCTTTTTTCTGCAAGCGTTCCTATTCTTTAAGCTGCAAACTTTCATTATGTTTTTAGGGACTGAGAAAGCTGTCACAGAGTTGCTTGTGCTTGTGGAAGATGTTTGGATCATTGATAACAATAATATAACATTAATAAATATTTGTTAATCACCTCTCTTTAAGTTCTACCATCTCCACTCAAAACTGTATGAACGGCCTCACACATTGACCCCAATGGCCATCCAGTTCAAACTGGGCATGCACCTCACAACAGCCTTTCATGAATGGAGGCCTTCAGATGGGTCAGATCACAAGTCCCAAGGACCCACTGGCTGTGCATGATGGGAGTTGTAGTGCAACACAACTGGCAGAAGCCTTCTATAAAAGGACACAACCAGTATTTACTTGCAACTGTGCAACACTGGGAAGAAATAGAAAGTGAGCTATCATTTGGACAGCTTCCTGATTGTTGTAACTGACATTTTGACTGAAGCTTTTTAGCTTTTAAGGATTTTTTTTTCTGAAACATTATTTGAAAATCTGCCACTCCCAAAGGTACATCATCTCTCTCCTTCCTAAAGAGAAGAGCATGACGGGTGAACAGCACAGTTGTCTGTCACAATTTTTGGATTATAGTAAGGTCTCTTATATAGCAATATTTCTTGCTGATGTTCCAAAGTTCTAAATGAACGATAGACGTTCTTCCAGCCTGAAACATCCTGGCTCAATCTCAGTTCCTGGCAGATGTTGACTTTCTTTAGTTTGTTTTCCTTCTCAAGGAGCCTTGTTTGCTTCCTTCGTAATGTAAGGAACTTTGTAAGCATTTCCTTAACTATGTTCACTATGTTTATTATGCTTAACCTTGTTGTATGGTGTCTTTCTGACAACTTAATGTTTTTGTTCATGTTGGAAACCACCCTAAATCCTCTTGAGGAGATGGAGCGGAATATAAATAAAGTATTATTATTATTATTATTATGTATGACACAGCAAACAAGATAGATATGCTGGATTTGGTATCACAAAATCACAAGTCGAACACTTCCCAAGTGTCTAGGACTGTGTGATGTATTTTCGGATGATGCGCGCAGATCCCAGTAGGGTGGCCTTTTGCAGTTGTTTATTATTATTACCCTGTTTCCCCGAAAATAAGACATCCCCAGAAAATAAGACCTAGTAGAGGTTTTGCTAAATTGCTAAATATAAGGCCTCCCCCGAAAGTAAGACCTAGCAAAGGTTTCTGTTTGGAAGCATGCCCAACGAACAGAACACCAGAGCTTCCAGGATCGGTAAATGTACATACCATAAAGTGTTGTACATGGAAATATTGGTAATAACAAGAAATTCTTGATAAGATTCACAGTTTGTCTGGTTATGCTGGTTTGTGATGACAACTACTGTACAGTATATAATAAATGTTCATTTTTTTGTTCAACAATAAATGTGAATTCTTCTTCATGGAAAAATAAGACATCCCCTGAAAATAAGACCTAGCGCATATTTGGGAGCAAAAATTAATATAAGACACTGTCTTATTTTCGGGGAAACACGGTATTATTATTATTATTATTATTATTATTATTATTATTATTATTATTATTATTATTATTATCTGAAAGAGCCGTTGTCTCTGATAATGTAAACACATTGTTTTTCACCAAAAGTTCATCAGGTCAACAATGTGAACAGTTAATCATTTGTCACAGTTCTCATCAGCAACTTTTAATTATAGTTCCTGAGTGTAGTTGTTTTTAGAATTGTGTCTTCAGCCCAATCAGGCCCCACTCACACTCCATTCATACAATTCCATTTAAACCATACATATTTATCCATGACAACTCTGCTTAAATGCTTCCATTTTCTGTGTTGTACTACATATCAGTTCATCAAAACAAATAGACTGAAATCGATGAAAGCTCGTGGTAAAACAAACCAGTTAGATTTGAAGATGCTGCAGATGCCTTTCACACTGAAATAGACTGAAATATCTCTCACTTGAAAAATTATTGAAACTCTATCTCATTTAAAATGCCTATGGGATAAATGTGTTGTTTCAGCTGTCAACATACCATCTTTCAAATAACCCATGCCATTTCTATTTGATTGTACACTAGAGGTTTTCCCTTGCCTGGTGAATACTACAGTTCTCATGCTTATTGTTTTATTTTGCAGTTTGCTTACATTACCGCAGATATCAACAATCCAGAAATCTCTTACGGCAGATTTACTAAAACAAGTAAGACATCTCTCTATCAGCAAGGGATGGGAAGACATTTGTAGCCAAAACATGGATGAGAGAGCACACTGATCCCATTTGCAGTTGACAGCAAATTAGAAGGAATGGCTAATACCCCAAAGGACAGGGTCAGGATCCAAAATGACATTCGAGAGCTGGGCCAAAACTAAGCCAAGGGATTTCAACAAGGAGAAATGTAGGATACTACACAAAAATGAAATGGAGAGATATAGGATGGGTGACAGCAGGCTTAAGAAGAAACAGATATTGACAAACATATATGGCAGTGCACCTAGCCAGAAAAAAATGACAAATATATGCTTGAAACTTGGCTTGACACTTGGCTTGAAAATAGTAGAGATAAAAGGGATCTTAATAGACCACAAGCAGAACATAAGCCAAAAGTGTGATGCAGCAGCTAAAATAGCCAATGCGACTCTAGGCTGCATCATTAGGAATACAGTAGAGTCTCATTTATCCAAGCTAAATGGGCCGGCAGAACCTTGGATAAGCTAATATCTTGGATAATAAGGAAGAATTAAGGAAAAGCCTATTAAACATCAAATTAGGTTATGATTTTACAAATTAAGCACCAAAACATCATGTTATACAACAAATTTGACAGAAAAAGTAGTTCAATACGCAGTAATGTTATGCTGTAATTACTGTTTTTACAAATTTAGCACCAAAATATCACGATATATTGAAAATATTGACTACAAAAATGGCTTGGATTATCCAGAGGCTTGGATAAGCGAGGCTTGGATAAGTGAGACTCTACTGTATTGGCAAAAACTAACCAAATATGGCACTACACTTAGCCAGAAAAAAAAATGAAATGCACAAATATAAGATGGGTGACACTTGACTTGAAAATAGTACAGATAAAGGGGATCTCAGTAGACCACAAGCAGAACATGAGACAACAGTGTGATGCAGCAGCTAAAATAGCCAATGTGATTCTAGGCTGCATCATTAGGAATATGGTGTTTAGATGGAGGGAAGTCATAGTCCCACTCATTTCCATTTTGGTTAAAGCTGACCTGGAATATTCCTGTGTCCAGTTCTGGATAACAAAATACAAGAAGGATATTGACAGACTGGAAGGTATCCAGAGAAGGGTGACAAAAATGGTTGAAGTTCTGGAAACTATGAAACCCTCAGAGGAGAAGTTGAGGGAGGTTGGGATGTTTAGCTTGGAGAAGAGAAGATCCAGAGGAGACATGAGGTCCATGGTTGAATATCTGAAAGTATCACATTGATGAGGGTGTAGGCTTGTTTGCTGCTGCTCTGGAGACTAGGACATAGAGTCAAACTGCAGAAAAAGAGAGCTCGTTCAAACATTTCTGGTGGTAAGAGCTGTTTGATAGTGAAATAGGCTTCCTTAAAGTGTGGTGGAATCTCCTTCTCTGGAGGTTTTGAAACAGAGACTGGAAGGCCATCTGTTATGAGGGCTTGGACTGGGTCTCCCTACATAGATACCAGAATGGGATTGACCTGGGTGGCCTTGTGCTCTATTCCAACTCTAGGATCCTATGCTCCTGTGATCTGAATGTGTAACCAATGCCTCTCTTGAGTTGAGAACAATAAAAAGAATTATTTCTAAAACCATCTGGTCCTCCAAACAATGTCATGAAATGGTGAAATCAAAATGACAAATAACAAATACTGACTTGCATGTCAAAAGGATTGCTTTGCTGACAGCTGATGACACCAAAATATGACATCAGGAGATAGGAACCAAGTTGTTTTTTTTTCCATGTCAGGAGTGACTTGAGAAACTGCAAGTCGCTTCTGATGTGAGATAATTGCCCGTCTGCAAGGACATTGCCCAGGGGACACCCAGATGTTTTACCATCCTGTGGGAGGGTTCTCTCATATCCCCACGTGGGAAGCTGGAGCTGACAGACAGGAGCTCACCCCACTCCCCAGATTTGAACTGCCAACCTTTCAATCAGCAGTCCTGCCAGCACAAGGGTTTAACCCATTGCCCCCTCGGGGGCTCATGGGAGCCAATTCTAAAGACAAAATTCTTAGATGTTTCATAAACACCTTATATACCTAGCCTGAAGGTAATTGTATACACAATACATTTAATAATTTTAAATGCATGGAATGAAGTTTGGGAATGCTGAACCATCAGAAAGCAAAGGTAAACAGTTTTGTATTTTGGAGTAGTTTGGATTTTGGAATCTTGAGTAACGGCTGATTGACCAAAGTGCAGGAGGAAATGTGACTTTCCACTGGCTCTTATTCTCTTTCTTCATCCTGCAGACATGTGCCATCGTGAATAATGTCTATGCTGCAGCGCACCAGATATTGCTGAACTCTTTAAATGGTGAGAACCTTGTGTCCGAACCCTTCCTGGGCTTATTAATATATCTACTACTGGTAACATGTAAAATCCTGGTGTGGTGGCTGCAGAGCCGTCCTTAGGTATTTTAATGTAGTAGGCAAAGGTAATTTTTGCGCCCCGCCCCCCCTCCCCGCCCCCGCGCGTGGGCCGCATGGCGGCAAGGCCCAGACCGAGGCGGGAAGGCCCATCCCGAAGGTGAAGGAGGTGGGGGGTAGCACCACCCTCCCGGGGGCCTCGATGGCGCCCCCGGGACAATGGCGCCACAGGCAAATGCCTAGATTGCCTGGTGGTTGGACCGCCTCTGGGTGGCTGTTTTCCCATGAGCATTGAGAAATTCCAGGAGGAGTTATTTCTGGCGATGAAGGTGGCTTTGGAACATTGTGGGGAGAGTTCAAGCATATTAGGTGAGAATGGGTAGATGTGAAGCATTCCCACAAAGAAGCCAAACTAATATGTGCACCAAGAACTCATCTTTTCCCTTGGTCTCACACATCAGTTTCCTTCTCTGATCCAAAACACTTTCTTTGTCCCCATCACACATAGTGCAAGGCTGCTTTCCTTTTTGCTTGAAGGATGAGTATGGAAGGCATGAGGATGCACCTTTCCAGAATGGCTCCTGTACTTCAAATTTCTCGTATCTAAAAACAGATAACTTGGTCTTTACAGGTTGAGATGTGATCCATTATCATCCCTCTCAAAGGGCTGGGTTCACTGCTTAGGCCATTGTTTAGACTCAGACTCAGCCTTGCTCTGGATTCGCCAGGTATCTTTTTTGGTGAGCAGGACCTTTGCCCAACGTTGGCCAAGAGTTTTATTTCCTGCCACCAAGTTGCTAGTGTTAATGTGGGATTTGTGTATTGGTAGTGTTTAAATGAAATTTGTGTCTGGCATGTATTGCATACAGGTTGCATCATCCAGAGTATGCTCTAGTCTGTAAAGAGTTAATGACTGAGAAGCTGTGTTGACCTTGATGTGTGGCTGGAACCTTGGGAGTATCCAGAGTCAAGTGTGTTTGTACATTACTGATTGCGTCAATTGAGATCTTGCTCTGTTCTGAGTTTGTGTCTGCCTAGAGTGAAAGCCAAGCCTGTGTTCATCTGCAAATCTGTTTGTCTTGTAAAGTAAAGCCTTGTATATATATATTTAACATCGTTTCTGACGTCTCTTGGTTTCTGCGCTCCATTGACAACATACAACTGCTGCTATGCTGCGATTTACTCTGACAGCTAGGTACGCAAGACAGGATCTTTCCTGCAATAGAACCACGACTATAGATTCCTCCCACAAGAAACCAAGTTTGCTCTATTTCCTAACAATTTTAAATAAGGGATCATCACCATACTGTTTTCCCAACACCTGGGGTGTGTCTGCACTCTAGAAATAGTTCACACAAAAGGGCCAAGAAAATAAGATGGAATTTTAAAAGTATTTTAGGATTTTAGGAATGTACAAAGATGAGTGTTGACTGGCATGACCATTTGTTCTGTTTCTACACAGTGGCTCTTCCCCTGGGCAACTATGGAAATCTGAAGTTTCAGTTGGCGGCCTTGCCTTCAATAACACCCACTTATGTTGGAATAGATTTAATTGTGAGTATCAGCAACAGAAAGAAATGCCCACCGATAGCTCTATCTGCACTCTTTTTCCCTGTCTACTGTTTGTTAGCACTAAACTAAAGAGGCAGTCAAGCACCCGTGAGGGTCTCATATCTGCTCCTTCTTTGTCTTTTCAGGTTGCCTTCCAATATGCAGCATCAGGCGTCAATGTCTCCATTCCCGACACAGCTGTTTCTATTGCCGTGCCTTCTCTGGACAACAATGGTTTCTGCCTGTCCATCAGTCCAGCTGCAATGAATATTCTACTGTATGTCGTGACCCCCAAAGTGCCTCTGGAACTGATCAATAGCCTAACAACAGTGAGTACTCTCTCTCCAATGGCTAACTCTAACTCCAAATGGCAAGGTGAGTGTTATCGGACTTTATGGCACGCAGTTGCTATTCTACAGAGATTGCTCTATCACCAAGAGTGACGTGAGCAGTTGAGCACCCATGTTATTCCAACGCTCTCCATTCATTCACACAATTGCGCAGGTTTGAGCTCTGTGTTTCTGTGGTTGTACCACATACCTTTGTATATTCACGACCTTGCAGGTCCACTGCTTCCAATTTCTTTTGAAAGCTTTCAGTTCCAGCGATGGTTATTTTGTTAAAGTCAACATATTACTGTAAATTAAAAAGCAAACTGGTTGGGAATAGCAGGCAGAGAAGAGGAGAATCCCGCCTCCTGATATCATGTAATCAGTATCCTGACACAGATGTAGAATGGCATTATCACACTATTATATTTGTTCATATCCTGCTTTTATGTTTATTTATATCCCATACAAAGGAGGTGATGGAAATGTGGTGAAATTTCACTTATTGACTGGTTTTCCTATGAATCATGGGAGACAGATTGATAACGGGGAGGAGGCAGGCCAGACGCAGGATGCCCATGTTGTCATGCAATAGGTCCGACTTCAATGCTGATTTTCTTTTCATAAAATAAATTCCATAATGAACAAGATGAATTTTACAGCAGAAATTGTTCCTTTGAAAGCCAATGGGCCTGTCTGGAACAGAAGGAATTCTCCCTGGAGAGATGGGAGGAAATGTGGCCAAAAAAATCTATATATATAAAAGAGTAATGGCATCACGGCGACCCACAAAACAACAAAACTACAGGCTCCCCAACCTCGAAATTTGACAACACAACCCATCATCCACGCCTCTAGGTTGATACAACAAAAAGAAAAGAAAAATAAAGTCCTAATTAGAGGGAGAGGAATAATTGTTTTTATTCAATTGCTGCCAGTTAGAAGGCTAAGCTCCTCCAACTTGGTCTCCTAGCAACCCAATAAAAATAATAAAAAACACTAAAAACAATTAAAAACACTAAAAAAAATTAATACAATAAAATACTATAATAACAGAAAATAACTAAAAATAATACAAGAAAATAATAAAATATAATAAATACAAAGATAACTTACAATAAAATAAAAAAATACAAATAACGTCAAATAAAAATTACACAACAATTTTTAACCAATACCACCACCACTTTACCACAGCAACGCATGGCCGGGCACAGCTAGTAATAATATAAAAGACATTTTATGTTTGGATCTTAAAGAAAACACTAACAAAACGATATTTTGACAACTCCAGTAAAACTGTCAAAGAAGTTTAAGGATTATGTTGGAGGTGTGAAAGAAATCAAGGTACTTGCTACCATGTGTGGTGGATATGTAAGAAAACAAAGGAATGTTGGAGATAAATACAAAATTTGACACAACAGCTGAGTACAGTTAGATCCAACTTTATTCTTAATGGGACTTTACAAATGAACAATGCTCCTCAGATTTATGCACTAAATCCTTTCCCTTCCTTTCCTTACAACAGTTCTCTAAAGCTGAGGAACTGAAGAACACTCTTCTGGCTCTGGTTCCACCTGGGGTGAGTAATGCCTTTACAAAGGTAGCCCAACACACACCTGATTCCCTGAAATGAAAGGCCATTTTGAAACCAGTATTGAACAGAAGGATTTTAGGACAAAGAAGACCACTGGAGGACCTAGAAAAAGCCTAGAGAGGACATATCCATGGAGTCACCATAAGTGAGGTCAGGTGGCTTAAAGGCACAGACACACATTACAAAGAGAAAAATTGATCTCTTCGTCTTGGGAAATTAGCTCACTTTGAGGTAGTAAAGCTTTATTTAAAGAGAACAGGAACAAGATACTATATCCCAGTTATGGTCAGAACTACTAAGAATCACAAACATCATATATCTAAGTAGGCAGTTCAAATATTTCACCTGCTATTCCTCATTTGTCAAAATGCAGTATATGTTGCTATTTTCAGTGTCTTTTCCATCATTAGCCAGGTAATCTCATTCCACTTTTTTTTGGCATTCACATGAGAAAAACCATGAGTTGGGGCCGGGCTGTGGCACAGCTGGCTAGTAACCAGCTGCTATAAATCAATACTGACTGAGAGGTCATGAGTTCGAAGCCCGGGTCGGGTTAAGCCTCCAACCATTAATAGCCCCGGCTTGCTGTTGACCTATGCAGCCCCGAAAGACAGTTGCACCTGTCAATTAGGGAAATTTAGGGATGCTTTATGCGGGAGGCTAATTTACAACACCATAAAACTGCCAGCAAAACACGAGGAAAGGAATGAGGAAGTACAGCCACTACTGGACGGTGAAGCAACAGCTCCCCCTGTGGCCGGAATCATGAAGCTGGAAAAATGTTTAAAATGCCTCTGAGTCTGTCTAATGTATGTTGTTTGTCTGTTGGCATTGAATGTTTGCCATATATGTGTTCATTGTAATCCGTCCTGAGTCCCCTTCGGGGTGAGAAGGGAGGAATATAAATACTGTAAGTAAATAAATAAATAATTGTTTCCTGATCCTTCCAAGGAAATCATAACTCAGTCTAAACAAGATAGCCCTGCATTCCTAATGAATGTGGTTTTGGATGTACCTGCCTGCTGTATATGATCATATATGAGCACCAAAGCACACAATATTTAATATAGGATTACAATAATGAGTATTATAAACATATAACTTGATAGCAGATACATTACTGTAGTACACTTGAATACAGGAGGCATGTTGGATGTACACAGTAGCCATATGTTTTCATATATTGTCATATATCTGGATCCCTTTTTGGGAGAAAAGCAGGATATAAATAAAGATTTATTATTTATATTACCCTGTTTTCCCCAAAATAAGACAGTGTCTTATATTAATTTTTGCTCTCAAAGATGCACTAGGTCTTATTTTCAGGGGATGTCTTACATTTCCATGAAGAAGAATTCACATTTATTGTTGAACAAAAAATGAACATTTATTATATACTGTACTGTAGTTTTAATCACAAACCAGCATAACCAGACAAACTGTGAATCCTATCAAGAATTTCTTGTTACTACCATTATTTCCATGTACAACAATCAATGGTATGTACATTTATCGATCCTGCATGCTCTGGTGTTCTGTTTGGCGGGCATGCTTCCAAACAAAAACTTTGCTAGGTCTTACTTTCAGGGGATGCCTTATATTTAGCAATTCAGCAAAACCTCGACTAAGTCTTATTTTCAGGGGATGTCTTATTTTCAGGGAAATAGGGTATTATTATTATATGGTGCCAGAAGAACATGACAGACCTAAGGACAGCTTCCTTGAGATGCCATGCTAAATCTTCCTTCACTTTCTCTCTCTAGGTTCTTCCAGATCTCCCCACGGTATGTGTGCTAACACTTCAGGGACCTCTTTCCTGGGGAGGGGAGCAAACCTGCCTTTGAACATTTATGCTTCTGTGCCAGTGAAACTTTACCATTCGTCATCTTTATCTTGCTCTCTCTTTTTATGCAGAGTGATCTCTCCCTTAAGATTACCATTGGAGCAAGCCCTGTCATTGCCTTCGACACTACTGGTGGCAATGTGACTCTCATTGCTGACGTTGAGATCTTGAGCAAGAAGGCAGATGGATCTAAAGTTTCTGTAGTTGCCGTGAGATGTGTGAGTAGTAGTACATTCATAAAGAAAGGCTCTTCTTCTTTGTGGGGTCAGAAATCTTGAACCCTGGATGGATTCTGTCATGACAATGGGAAGTGGGGATCTAACCACCTTTTTCTCCCCAGTGACCATTTTATGTATTTGCAGCGTATTTCCTTGAAAGCTACGATCTCTCTGGTCAATGGTAAACTGATCCTAGGCCTCTCACTCTCGAAGTAAGTGCGTTTTTTGTGCTCATAACCCCATTTGACTAGTGTCTCCAAGTCATTTGGAGGGATTTCAGAGCTGGACATTATATTCTGCTATGAATTAGGTTGCGGAAGCTTTTTGGAAAAAGTTCTACGCTGATGATATAGCCTTTGGATTGCATTATAATTTAGGTCGTCCTTTGAAAAAGTTGAGGGTGAGCCTTGTAAGCCGCCCCAAGTCCCCGCTGGGGAGATGGTGGCGGGGTATAAATAAAGTTTTATTATTATTATTATTATTGATGGAAGGCACTGATGGAAAAGCTTAACGAGAAAAATAGGAAGAAATGGCCAAAGCCACAGACTTCTTCTCATGCATCTGATCTCATTCCCTAAATACCTTCTGAAATATCACTGTTCCACTAAAGTTCCACATGGCAGAGAGAAGCAAAGCCATGGTGAAAGTCAGGCTGTACCTACACTTTAGCAGTATAATACCACCTTAACTGCCAAAACTCAATGCTATGGAAGCATGGGAGCTGTGGTTGTACAAGGTCTTTAGCCTTCTCTGCCAAAACGTGCAGGGGCCCAATCACACTACAAATCCCAGGATTCCATTGCATTGAGTCATGATGGTTAAAGTGGGTTCAAGCAGCATTAATTCTACAGTGTTGATGCATCCTTGGTGGACAATATCTAACCCTCTTGGAGCCACATCTAAATGTGCTGAGGGGACTCATCCTAAAGTCTTATTTTGTGAAAGACCTATTCTTTGGAAAAGGCTTAACTATTCCAAAATGGTACTGAAAGATCACTCAGGTTTCGATGCTTGTGATTTTGAAAGTACATAATGTTGAGTCTCACAATGTTGTAAGTTCAGAGCTGTCAAATATAATGCAACTCAATGGCCGGCAACAGATGTTGAGCATGATTTTGCATTTCTGTAGCCGTATTTGTGTAGATTTTCTTGAACTAACCTGCTAAATGTGTAGATTTGCTTTAACGAACAAACCAAATCGGAGACTAGAGTTTGCAGGAATGCCTTCAGGAAACCAATACAAATAGAGCCCTCTGATTTCTCTGGTAGCTGGAATCTTGTTGCAACACCCCATTGTTGCTTCAAGTCACCATAAGTCGACTGGTGACTGGAAGGCAAAGACGCACACAAATACATCAAATTAGATACTCAACTATTTCACCCACTAGGAAAAGGTTCTTTTTGACACTTAGATTCTTATGAAATCACATATTCTTGTCCCTCAGGAACATGTTCACACTGGTATCTTCAGGCGCTGGCATCACAGATGTAAGTTGATCTTTTCTGGAGTTTCATCACATTGCTTTCAACTTTCCTTTTTGGAAATGCTGGGTTCACTGGTTTGAATAAGGAAATGTTACCACTCATTGAGAGAGGAGACGAAGAAGGTCCTTTTTAAAACCTCAAAGATTCTGCCCAATCTTCGTATTTTTTTTTCAAGC